>NC_137008.1:24507305-25009988 GCF_032717465.1 Coenobita brevimanus | reverse complement strand
TAAGTCCCGGGTAGCTACCTCCTCTGTCTCGCTATCTGTCTCTCTCTCAAATCGCTAGTTTCTCCTTCTTCCGTGACCTGTCTCTAGGGTCACTCTGTCTCCTTCTACTCTCTTTCCTAAAATCTGGTGTAGCAGGAAGTCACGTGTGTTCCTCATGGATGGAAAGCTTATGGAGCCTGTGTGTGAGTATGTGTGTATATGTGTGTGCATGGTTGCCCAGATCTTTGTTCACGAGAGGACTGCTGACAGCTAACTGCATCATCTCCTTACTGGCCGCTGTCGTCAGCTTTCCCTCAGTGTTAAGAGTGTGTGGGCATGTTTAAGCACTGCTCGATTCTCGCAGATACAACACCTTCTCATCATCTGACTCCCTGCTTCTATCTGTCTCTCTATCTATCTATTTATCTATCTATCTATTATGTAGTCCTACATCTGCTCGGCCGCCATGGAAATGGCGTACCATCGACATTTAATAGTTATAACATATTAATACATACTACATACACATTATAATGAACTTATAAGCTAATTAAGTGAAATACATAATATTGTAAAGTAACATAATTGTATGAATATTGTATACATATATTATTCATAGTAAATAGTGATTATTCAGTAATATTACATTTTAAATAAGTTGTATACATATTTGAATAAATGCATTAAAGTAAATTATTTAACTGTAATACAGTATGTACTTGGGATATTATAGTGAAATGCATACATGCAAGAATAAAAATAGTTTAAAATTAAGATTATTGTAAGAGTTATTAATATTTCATTTAAAGATAATGGTACTGGTCTGCCATATATGGGTCATTCTTCTTTGTATTATTATTATTATTATTATTTTTTTTTTATATAATTAATACTATATACAAAATATATACACTTCATTCAGGGTGGTTAACTGTGATGTTAACTCTCCCCCCACGAAATAATGACTCCAAATTAGCAATTCTTGCATGCATTCTGTGCATTGCGAACAGCAGTACTGCAACTACAATGCAGACGATTATAAAGACAGAAGGTGCTTGGCTATACACATAATATGGGTTTGAACATGTTATCCAAACTCAAATCTTCCCAGGGCTTCATTGTTTCATTGATCAGCTGCATAGTTTCAAACTTAGGTGAAGTCAGCTTAACACTTGTGCTCATGTTTAAGTTCATATTAGGCAGTGGGTGGAAATGTTTGTGTGTATGGTTGATAATTGCGTAGTGATTGATGGTGGTGGAAAAAGTGTGACATGGTGGATGGTGTAAATACCGCACAGTAGTCTGGTGCTATGTATAATCCTGAGGCTGATGTATGAGATGAAAAGGTCCTAATAGACTATGTAAACTGATGTGTTATGAGGGAAGAAAAACTGTGAGTGTCCAATGCGTTGATGGTGTACAAGTTTATCTGGAGCAAAAGTGAAGTTGCAATGATAATGAATGATGGTTATTGCTGATGATAGCCATTTCACAAGGGACCGTATCAGTAGGCTGAAACGTGAAAATGTACGCAGGACAAAGATGAACAGCATGTGGGTGATGTGCACTTTCGCTCAATCGCTGACTCAATTTAAGTAGTGACAGTGTCTCGCCTCTTGGAGACCATGATGAGTTCGGTGTCTGTGTTGGAGTTGATGATGACCAAAGTGTTGTTATTTTTATAGGGGAAGGGGTGTATTTGGTATGTCAGTGAACAGGTCTTCAAGATGAATGGTACATGAACTATCACTGATGTTGGTGTTAGTGTTGCTTCTGGTGAATGGGTAATATTGCATAAATCTCAATACTGCGGAACAATGGCTTCAATTTATGTTTATGTATGCCTTGACTAACTATCTGACGTAGCTCATGAACTGGGAGTAAGTCATTTAGATCTTGCCATCACCAGCATTCGAAATTCCTTGCATAAGTGCCCTGAAACGATCTCTAGTGTTCCCTAATTGTAGTAGAATCGTGTCAATATGTTCTGTGATGATGGAGAAGTGCTGGAAAAGAGTAACGTTGCCCTCTAATTCATTTATTTTATCTACACTCTCGAGAGCTACGTTTTCTGCTTGTTTCAGATTTTTCACAATTGTCTTCATTGCTGAGTTCTGTCCTGTGATGAATTTATCCTGGTATGTTAGTACCTGAGCTATAATCTTATTAAATTTTGTTGTTTATTTCTTTAAGGTCATCCTCTGTAGCCAATCCAAAGATGTTCCCAAGAACTGCTACTACTCAGATCGAACAAACCGCGCTTTTTACTTAGTACGTGCAGATATTGTTCCTGTCGCCTCAGTACCTCCGTTCCATAAGATGGGAGATCTTGGATCATGACGAGCATAGTTGACTTCGTCTGTTCTAGTTTCCATTTCGCTAACTTCACCATTTCATCCAATTTCCTTGGTGTTATGTGCTTGTGAAACATAATTCCCTATCTTGAAGTCCAGAGTTCACATCGGCACAGTAAGTCTTTCTAGATAAGTAGGTAAGTCATACAAGTAATCTAGACTTATTTCAGTACTCATGACTAACCTAACGATCTGTAGTCGTAATGCCGTTGGAGCCATGAGTATCCTTGTCGTACTATATGCTTAGGGTCTAGGTGCGCATATACTCTTACTATGTATAGGAGAATCCATAGTATAAGTCCCTTCATCGTAACCTACCGAAAAAAAAAATCTATTAATTTCCTATAAAGCTGTGGTTGATGATAGTGATGATGTGCGTTACGGTTGGCTGTTATTTCATTTATAGAAGGAGTTTAAATCGATATTTAATTCTCGGAAATGATGTACTGTAGATTTCATTGGAATAGTTGCACCTATGTTCGATTGTTTGGTATATGACCTTAATTTCTTTTTGTAATCATTGTTGTGTTCTTGCTTGGTTTCTTGAGGTACGTTCACCTGTTCGGTTGTACCCAAGGCTGAATAATTATGTGATAATTCCCTTGAAACTCGTTTTATATGGTCAATATGAACTTGTTTTTCCTCGTCACTTGAAAGTGACTTAATTAAAACTTTGTTTGTTTTTATGTTAATTACTCTGTATGGGCCCTCAAATTTTGGGGATAATTTATTGTCTCTCGTATGAATGACTCCGTAAACAATGTCTCCTAAGCTGATTGGTGAATCTTTTGCCTTCTTGTTAAATGCCTCCGTCATTTCTTCCTTGGACATCGTTAATTGTTTTTTCACTCTTTTGTGTGAATGTCCTGGAATTCACGTAAACGGAGTTTACAGTAATCATCGTAATTGTATATAGGCATGCTGTCACCTTCTAGGAGCTCATATGGTAATTTTTTATCTGTGCCATATATAATGAAATGTGGTGTGTCACCAATGGATTTATTTATAGACCCATTAATGGAGGCCTCTACTCTGGGAATCCAATCATCCCAGCTTGCATAATTTTCACTGAGAATGTGTCGTAGCACATCTAATACATTTTTATTTTCTCTCTACCAACCCATTCGATGCTGGGTGATATGCCAAAACGTTAACCTTTTTGATGTTGTATTGTTTACATATTTCTTGTAAGATCTCAGAATTAAATTCTCCTCCATTATCACTTATTAATACCTTTGGGGTAGTAAAGCGACATATTACATTATCTGTTATTGCCTTTGCTACGGTCTCATTTTTCCTATCTTTAATTGGAGCCAAAAATGACATAACGGGAAAAATGATCCGTTGCTACGAATAAGTATAGGTTATTATTGTATGATATCGGTATCTTGAGTGAAATCAACAGCGACAACGTCCCATGGTTGATGTGGTACTGGGTAATTACCCATCGGTGCAGGTGTGATTGGGTATCCTTTGTGTTTCGCACATGATTCGCATCTGTCTATATGATTGTTTATATCTCTTCGTAATGAAGGCCAGTAATATAATAGCCGGGCTTGGTTGAATGTCTTATCCTTTCCAGGATGTCCTGCATGTGGGCTGTCGTGTATCATTCGTAATACTTTGGGGCATCATGTCATTAGGTACTACCAACTGGTTAGTATTTCTTTGGCGTTTTGGTTGTTTAGAGTCAATTTTGTATAATTTAATATTTACCATTGTGAATTTTTCAAGTGGGACAAGAAGTTTTGGTAAATGTATTTAATATCCACATTATAACTTTTATATTACTTTTTAACATACTGGGTCAAGTCTTTGTGCCTTTGTGATATCCTCGTGGTTTGGGATATTTCCTTTGAGATCTAACGCCATGACCTGAATTGTGTTCAGGTTCCTAGATAATGCGTCAGCTACTATGTTCATTTTACCTTGTATATAATGAATTTGTACATTGTAGTTTTCAACTGTACATTTCCATCTTGCTCTCCTCCCAGAAAGGAGTTTTTCCTTAAACACACCCACCAGTGGTTTATGGTCGGTGAATAAGTGGATTTCGTAACCATATACCAAATTTCGAAACTTTTGTACGCAAAAATCACTCGCAAGTGCCTCTAAGTCTGTAGTGCAATAATTTTTCTCCGCAACTCTTGTTTGTCTGCTGGCAAATGCAATTGGTTGATTCTTTTCCTCTTTTATCTTCTCTGCATCAGTAACAGCCCCTAATCCTTTAACTGATGCGTCTGTACAAATAAGAAATGATTTCGTGTAATTCGGATATGCTAAACAAGGTGCATATGTTAGTTTAATTTTTAGATTGTTAAATGCCCTTTTTTGTTCTTCTTCCCATTGGAATACAGCATCTTTTTTGAGTAGTTGGAATAGAGGGAAGGCTATATGAGAGAACTGTGGTACGAATGACCTATAGTAACTGTTTCAGACCTAAAAATTGTTCAACTTCGTCAGTCGTAGTGGGTTCAGGAAAATCTCTCACTGCCTCCGTATTTTGTCATTAGTGGTGTGAATACCACTAGAACTTAATTTGAAAATTAAGAAATTTATTTCCTTAAAGCAAAATTTGCATTTAGACAGTTTAATTTTTAATCCAGCATCACTAAGCTTTTGTAACAGTAAGTCTAATTTCCTGAGATGATCCTTAATATTCTTCGTTGCGATAATAATATCGTCAAGATAAACAAATATTCCTTGTCCTAAAATTCCGGACAATACGTAATTCATAAGACGCTGGAACGTACCTGGGGCTGTCCTCAGTCCCATTGGCATTCTTGTATATTGATAATGGCCTCTGTTTGTTGAAAAGGCAGTGTATTTACGTGACTCCTGAGATACCGGAATCTGATAGTATCCGTTTAGGAGATCGATGGTCGAGAATATATTATTCTCAGGACAAATATTCTGTATAACATCACTTAGCAATGGAATTGGAAATCTGTCTGGTATAGTGTGATTATTTAGTTTACGGTAATCTACTACCGCACGCATTTCTCCATTTCATTGGGCACAAAGAAAAGGGGGATGCTCATCGGAGAAACTGAAGGCTCAATAATTCCAAGTTTTAACATTTCATCGACATTATCGATTTGCATATGTACGCTGGGAGTGTGCAGCGCGATAAGTTATAAAATGAAAATTGGTGGTGTTTCTGGGTGCACATTAATCATGTGATTAATCAAGCTAGTACACCCTAATTGTCTTCCGGGCAATGCTACAAAGTCCCTGTGTGTTTCCAGCAGGGTTAACAAATCATTTTCTTCATCACCACCTGAGTGAATTAAATTCTTTGTTATGCTTTCTCTATCTGTAGATTTTTACCTCACTTGTCACTCCACCAATATTTATTTCCTTCACAGGGGCGAAACATTTTTCAATATTAACTATGCAAGTTCCCTTCTTCAACTGAACTTCCCCATTCATGTGATTAATAATGAATATCTGAGTTAGCCCCTTCGTCACCAAAGGACATAATGCGTTTTCTACTGACAATCCCTTTACTTTACATAATTCTTCTAAGACAAGAACAGTACTATTCCGTAATTTGCTCTTTATGGTAACCTTCATGTATGAATTAGGTGGTATAACCAAATCATTAGTGAGATGGGCTGGAAAAAATTGATAAATCAGTAATGTTATCTGGGTCAATTAATTTTGGAGGATGGGGTTGTTGGTGTAAGTGGATTCTATACACTCATCTGTTTGTGTATGTTTGTTTAAGCAATAATGTAACTGAACGAAGTACAAGATGATGAATTTATATACGTATTGTTTCTACCGATCAGTAAATGAACCCCAGTGAAACTCTGAATCACGTCACTCACCCTCTAACCGTGGGAGACGATACACGCAGCGGCACTGTTGTGATGGATGTAAACAAGTAAAAAGATATACACAGGTTTCCCCATATTGCTGATATAAACAGAGGTCTATCTATCTATATACCTAGGCAGTTTCTCCTGTAACGGGGGATGGCCAAGACAGGACTACAATCACCAAAATACTCATCCACACACACACACACACACACACACACACATTTACTCATGTCGTACGCCCGTAGTCTTGAAACTGAGGGGCAGGGGTTACCCTTCCCGCACCCCGCTCGAGGTGGAAGCTCACACCTTCATCGTAAGTGGTAAGACTGAGTAATTTTAAAATTCAAAATCTTAAAATAAAAACAATACATATGACAGTTTCTAAGATTCACACACAGTATAATCTATTATTGTTTGCAATTCTTACCTCTTCAGTTATTAGACTGGCATTTGTTCTTAAATACTCTGTATAGGAGAATGCATACAGGATTTGGAGATCCTATGCCACAGGAAAAATTCTGTGTCAGACAGAGCTTCAAAGGAGTTCATGCGGTCAGCAATAACCCTACGAATACGCCTTGGCTGGTCATACCGATTTTGACTATATTTCTGCCCCAAATGCTTGTTTTTGCCATTCTTCCCACCCAGATCCCCGAAATCCCACCCCCCAAGACACGGGGTGGGTGGGGGGTTAGTTTGAAAGCCAATCATGAACACCGAAAATAAAAGCCAAATTCGTTCAGATCACACCAAAATACACCAGAAAAATATATTGCCAAACCAAAACAAAATAGTGCGGACTTGTAAAAGCTCACCGAACGCAAACATGAATTTGTAATTCAAACCAACTGGCTGTGCACTAGTCGTCTGTTTAGGTAGTACTCGGCCAGGCCCTTCCCATTCTTTACTGTAGGAATTATTCACTACTAATCAAACTAATTATAAAAGTATCATGCACCATATCTGATAAACAGCTTGGGAGAAATATTGAGAAATAAAATGGAAGTGGATACAGTATCTCATCTTTGTTTTCGTCTAGTCGTAAATTAACCATCTCCGGAGAAGTGGTGAAGTCTTTTAAAATCATAAAAATATTAAACGCTTATTTTTTCTTTACGCGATGTTTTTATCATTAAATTAAAATTCCTATCACACACACCATAGGGTCCTTGAAATTCTATATAGTTTTCTTTGTTCAAGGCTGCTATAATATGACGAAGAGGCATGCGAAGGGGTGCTACGGGACCCCCCGCGGATTCCAGTACTACGCAGTGGTAATCCTCTCCCGTTTACCGGGGAACGCTCTCCCTTTCGTGCTTTAAGACTATCAAAAGATGCGGATAGGGCAAGGTGAACGCTTTCCCACAGTTTAAGACTCTGGCCGTTAGCCTCTAAGGGGAGAAGGGGAGGTAAGGAGGCAAAATGTTTAATAACTCATTGACTGATACGATTTCTTTTAGTGGCACCAATTAGTCAGCAGTAGACTGTAAAAAAGAAATCCAGTTGTACCATTATTACAGGAGGAACTAACGACAATGCTTCATAACCGTTCGCTTTTAAGACGTCTCTCATCTGAATGAAATCGTCGTGTTTTAGCTTGAATAAAATGCTACCTCCTGGCGATGTTACTAAGCTTTGGGGAATCCTCTCGCAGTGAAGAGGAAAGTAAAGGCTATAATGAACGTGTCGAGTTTGAAACATCTCCCCAAAACTGAATAAAACAATCAGGAGGCAGCAAGAACGAAATATACAAGTCCAAAAATACTAGATGCTGGAGTTACAGGGCCCCTCGGTTAATGCCGTTGGTGTGTAGTGGTGTGGGAGGCTGGGTTTGTGTGGTGATAATTTCTCTGCTGTGCTGTGTGTTGTGAGGATGATAATGTGCACTGTGATGTGGTGTGGTGTGATGTTGTGTGGTGCGGTTTGAAGTGGTGTGATGTTGTGTGGTGCGGTTTGAAGTGGTGTGGTGTGGTGTGGTGTGATGTGGTGTGGTGTGATGTTTTTTCACTCGTCTCTCAGGTCTACGGTAATGCAACATCTGGCATCCAAAAATCGTCAGCTGCAGACGGACTGAACCGCTGCCAGAGATGCTGCAGGCTCTATAAATACGTCATGGGAGTGAAGGGTCTAAGCAAGGCCGTATCCAGGATTAACGTTCGAGTGTGTGTGTGTGTGTGTGTGTGTGTGTGTGTGTGTGTGTGTGTGTGTGTGTGTGTGTGTGTGTGTTTCTCTTGTGCTCATTTTTTTCGTTCTTTCTCCTTTTTTCCTCTTGCCTTCTCCTTTCTTTGATATTACTTTCTCTTCCATGTTATTTTCAACTGCTTTTATTTTTTGCTTTCTTCTTCCTGTCTCAGATTCTCTGGCATTTACTTTATTGATCAACTCATTTTTCCTTCGCCTGGTATTTCTTTGTTTGTATACTGATATGTTTCTCATTATTCCCATTCATCTTTCTCCTTCTTGCTTCTTTCTTCCTTCATCTATGTTATAATGATCCGATTTCTATAATGTTTGTTGGTTGGTTGTTTTCTGCGTTTGTTATCGTAACACAGTAAAAACGGCGCATTGTAACGCAATCTTTGTTACAGGAAGGTACCGCTAGAAAGTTAAAACTTGAAAGAAAAAACAATTTCCAGTCCAATCGGGCCACGGGTCCAGAGTTATGACTCATTTCTGGACGTTTGACATTGGCGACCTGTAGCCGGATCACTTTCTGTATTGGCATTCAAGTTCCGTAATGTAGCAAAAACAGGCACATCATGGCGCAATTTTCGTTTTAGCAGGGTGCAGTTATAATGCTCTATATTGAAGACGAAAACAATTCCTAGTCCTATCGGGCCACCAATTCCAGAGTTATAATTCATTTCTGGCCTTTAAGCGAGTTTTATTACAGGAGGAAAAGCTATAAGAGGTAGGGAGTGAGCTGAAGTATGGTTGCTGTCATAAACACTGGCCTACATCATCATCATCATCACCATCATCATCAGTATCACGAATATCGTCTTAATCATCGTCATCATTATCCACCGCAGTCATTTATACCTCATTCTCGTTCTTTCCCCCATTATTTCGTTCTTTCTACTGTATATTTCACCTTTGTTTCATTCTTGTCTATCTAGTCACATTTCTTTCAAAGTTTCCATCTTTCTGTATCTTTCCTAATATAATACTATTTCTTTTTTCACATTTCTTTCTCCTGGTCATTCCTCCTGTTTTTTTTTTTTTCTCCTTCCATTACTCCTGCTCTTTGTTTTTTTTTATTGTTTCCCTCTCAATTACCTTCACTATTATATACCAATAAAGCAACAAGGGAAGTAGAGGCCAAGGTGAAGTAAGGTGGAATGACATGGGACTCTAATAAAGGTGTCAAGAGTTCGATCCAACACCAACCTGTGCCTCTTTTTTCATTCTTTCATTTTTTTTATCTTTATTCCTTCCCCTTGACTCCTTTTTTTTTTTTTTTTTTTAATCCCATTCTCTCGTTTTATGAGAAAAAAAAAGTAGACAAGAAAAATTAAAAGATTATTATTACAATTAATCAAATACTTTGTTCTTTTTCTTAAATTTTATATATTTTTTTAATGGTTCTTTTGTTTTATTTTGTCCTATCGTCCTTTCGTTCATAATTCCCTTATTAACTCAGACATTCTTTTTACTTCTATATCCTTCTGCGTCCTAATATTTCTTTTATTCTCTCATTTAGTTTCATATTTACTGCGATACTTTCTCTTACTCCTCCTTTCTTCATTGTCAACTATATAACAGCATCACAAGCTACCTGACAGGTAAGGGACGGGATGAAGTAAGGTTATCGTCATCAGTACTAAGCTATTGTACATCACCACATTTACCACCATCACCATCACTTTCATGGATTTGGAGAAAGCATATGACAGGGTGGATAGACAAGGATTGTGGAAAGTGTTAAGAATATATGGAGTAGATGCAAAGTTGTTGAATGCTGTGAACAGTATGTACGATGGTGCGAAGGCTGCAGTGCGTGTGGATGGTGAACTAAGTGATTTTTTCTCTTTGAAAGTTGGGTTGAAACAGGGATGTGTCATGTCTCCATGGCTGTTCAATCTGTACACGGATGGGGTAATAAAAGAGGTACAAGGTAGGGTACTGGATGTTGAGTGGCCCTGGTGAGAGAGGATAGTGTTTGGAAACTCCCTGTACTGTTGTTTGCAGATGATACTGTGTTGTTGAGTGAAGACGAAGGGGAGCTGCAAGGCTTGGGTGAATGAGTTTGGGAGAGTGTGTAAGAAACGGAATCTAAAGGTGAATGTAGGGAAGAGTAAAGTGATGGTCTTTGAGAGAGGTGAAGTCAGTGAATGTACAGTGAGGTTGGATGGTGAGGAATTGGAAAATGTGAGTACGTTTAAGTACTTGGGTAGTGTGATGAGTAACGATGGAGGTTTGGAGGGTGAAGTGTTTGAAAGGGTACAGCAGGGAAGAAATGTTGCTGGTTCTTTGAAAGCAGTGATAAGAAACAGGGAAGAGAGCATGGAAGTGAAAAAGTTACTACATGACAGTATTGTGATACTAACTCTAACGTACGGAAGTGAAGCTTGGACGTTGTTGGAAGGACACAAGTCAAGAGTGAGAGCAGTGGAAATGAGTTATTTAAGAGGAGCCTGTGCAGTCACATGGAGAGACAGGCTGACGAATGAGGATATAAAGGAGCGTTGTGGTGTGGATGTGGATGTGATGGGAAGCGTTATGAGGAACACACTGAGGTGCTTTGGCCATGTGGAGAGGATGGAGGGTGAAAGACTGACGAAGAGAGTGTATGTGAGTGAGGTGGTAGGTGGAAGAGGGAGCGTTATGCCGAAGATGAGATGGAGGGATGGAGTGGAGAGGTATATGAGAGAGGGGGGTGTGAGTTTGGAGCAGGGCAGTGAAATGGCGGGGGACAGGGCGACTTGGAGGCGATTTGTTTGTGGCCACCCTAAACGGGATTGAGGCGTCTGGCAATAGATAGATAGATAGACCATCACCACCACCATCATCATCATCACTAATATCCATAAGTTTAACATATTACCAAAGATAATCTATATCAGTTTCACAATCATCACCACCTACCTACACATCATCATCATTATCGTCACCATCATCACTGTCACCTTCACTACTAGCATCAGTTTCTTAGATCTGGACATTATATTGCATCATCACAAGCTACAAGAGAGATAGGAAGCGAGGTGAAGTAAGGTGCAGCGGCCTGAGACTCGACTACACCTTAATCGGGTTCAAACCTTCACCCCAACATCCAGCCTCCTTACCTTTATTTCCCTCTTCTCTTCGTTCTCCTTTTCTTCCTTCCTTGCTTATCTTTTTCTTCATTTGTCTCTTGTTGTTTACATATCTGTCTCTCCTTTCTCAATTTTTTTTTTTCAGTAATTATATTTTCCTCTCCAGTTTCATTTTTCATTCTTTTCTTACCTTCTCTGTTTTACTTACTCCTATTACACTTTCTTCCTCTTTTTGGGCTATTTAACAGCAATAAGGCAATTGGAGAAGTAGGAGTCAAGGTAACGTAGGGTTGAGAGGCCTCAGAATTCAACAAAAGCGTCTTGCGTTCGACTTGTAATCTTGACGGTTCCTCTTTCTTTTTTATTTGTCATCCCATTTTCTTTCCTTTTTCCACTGAGGTTCCCTTTGTTTCCTATTCTGTCTTTCATTTTCCTTCGCCTTTTCTTTCTTCTCTACTATATTACATCACAGGCTGAATACATTTAGGACCTTTATAAGTACGACCGAAAGTCACCATTATATTTCATCACAAGCTTCAAGAAAGTTAGGATCCTTTATAAGAACCACTCAGTCACTATTATATTAAGTTACAAGCTGCTAGAGAGGTAGGATGCGAGAAAAAAGAAGCCCAACCCAGCTGTCACTCCACTACAGATGTATTGAGTTCACGGCTTGCATTTTTCCTCCTACTTTTTTTTTACTCCATCTTCCTGTATGTTTCTCTTTCCTCCAATTTTTCTTTTTAACTTTACAGTTCGTGTTTTCCAATATTTCCCCTCACTTTTTTTTTTTTTTTCCCCATATTTTTTCTTTCTTTCACACTCTTATGGTTTACCTTCTTTCTTAGTCACATGTTTTTTCTCGTCCTTTCTTTCTTTCTTCTGGACATTCTGCTCTCTTCTTTCTTTACCCTTTTTTTTTTTTTATCTCTTACTCCTCTCCCGTATTTCCATATTTACATCAGTTTTATTTTTATTTTATTTCTTTTTTATGATATCCCATTTTTCCACATACCGCTAACAGACGAAAAGGACGAATAGATCTAAGAGTTATTATTACCAACGACTTGAAAAACAGTCTGCAGGAAGGAGGAACGTTGCAGCAAAATTGTTATAAACATTTTTGTGAAGGCGCCAGAACGAGCAGGAATAACTTCAATCAAGAGAGTTCAGAGCATTTAGTGCGAATGAAATTATTCATAGTATAGCGAGAACACACTTGGCATGATTCCGTACAGAGCCATAAAAGAGACGAGATTCAGGGTGGGTTGGCGCCAGTACCTTTCGTAGGCTTCCTCCTCCAATTCGCCCTGTCCCCTACCGTTGGGCGGCCCTTTCTCCAACTCACATCACCTTCTATCATACATTCTTCTGCTCCGCCCTTTCATCTTATCCTTAGTCTTTCCCTGCCAGTCTCCCTTTCCACTTCAGTCACATACACTCTTCTAGTCTGTTTTTCATTCTGCATCCTTTCCAAGTGGTCACTGTCTCCGACTATTTTTCATAATGTATTCAACCACATTGAAATTAATACCAATACAAGACTTTATTGCAGACATATATTAGAGAATCCTGCTACTTTATAGGTTCTTATTCTCAGAATTATAGACCAGTCACTGTAGGAACGACTGAATTTATTTTTCTAATCTATGGAATATGCATGGTTGTTCTCACCGACAGTCATTTTATTTTTGTCTGTTCCCTGCCGTTATCCGGAGAATGTGGGTTGAAGAGGAAAGCCTTCGTCTCTTCTCCACGGTTTTCATATACACCTTGGCTATATCTTTCGAATCAGGTGCTTCCCTAACAGATAACCTCGTTATGGGCCAATAGGCCTCCTGTTATCTGTACTTGCTGTGTGCTGCTACGTACTCCTGTATTGTCTCACAAGTTATAAAAGATGTAGCAGGCGTGATGAAGTTGGGTTATCATCAGAACTGACCTGCATCACCCCCATCAGTACCATCATACTCAGCATCACCATAAAGAGTAGGAGGCGTGATGTAGCAAGGTGGAGCGGCCTGCCACTCTACTACACCTGTACCCACTTAACACCTTCACCCTTTAGTCTGTAGGTTCTTTATCCTGTTTTTTATCTCCATCCTCTGCAGTTAACTTTGGTTTAGTCATGTCCTTCATTCTCAGCTTCGGTTTTTCGCGTATTTCCTTTTCTTTCAGCGGTTTACTTTTTCTCTCCCTTTTGTTTTTCATGTTCATTTTTAAATTATTCCTTAAAGTTTTTTACTCTCTCTCTCTCTCTCTCTCTCTCTCTCTCTCTCTCTCTCTCTCTCTCTCTCATAAGGAGGTTTTTCAATCCAGCAAGGTATTATTTCCTCTCTTTTTTCCTGTACGGCAAATGCCGGAGGGTCTGTAGGGTGGGGGAGAGAGCTCTCTGCTGTGCTTTCCTTTTGTCCTGCTCCAACAATTATAGCACTGTATTAGTATTAAGGCCGGACCGCCTCGCAGGGACAGTATGGTCTGTGTATCAGTCTCTCTCTCTCTCTCTCTCTCTCTCTCTCTCTCTCTCTCTCTCTTAACTATATTACAGCGATAAAACAACAGGACAAGTAGGAGCCAAGGTGAAGTAAGGTGGAGCGGGCTGAGAATTTAACAAAGGTTTCTCCAGTTCGACCCGTACTCCGCTCACAGGCTTCTTTTACCTCATCAGGACGTAGTCCGACGAGTTATTGTTTTTGGTAGAGTTTCTTCTTTTATTTGTCTGTTTCTTTGTTAGCAACATTACGGAGAAACTGCTGGATGAAATACATGAAACTTTCAGGATATGTGAGCAATGGTCCTCAAAGAAAGTGATTAAATTTTGAAGGTAATCGAGCGACCCTGAAAGGTCAAAATAAAAGTTATGGATTTTCAGAAGGTTATAACTTGAAAACGGTTGAAGATAGAGATATTTACTATTAGGAACATACAGGAACTCGTATATGGGCTTTTTATTTGGCACTAAGACCTTTGACTTTCAATGACCTTGAAAGGTCAAACCCAAGGTCACTGATATTCAGAGGGTAAAACTCGAAAATGGTTGAACACAGATATTTACCATTATCAACATATAGGAATTCCCATATAGATTTTTAATTGGTACATTGACCTTTGACCTTGAGTGACCTTGAAATGTCAAACTCAAGGTCATGCATAGTCAGGAGGCTATAACTCAAAACTCGTTGAATATAGAGATATTTACTATTACCAAGATATAAGAAGTCTCATATGAACTTTCATTTGGCAGCTTGACCTTTAACCTTGAGTAACCTTGAAAGGTCATTCGCAAGATCACGGATATTCAGGGGCGTAACTTGAAAACATTTGGGCCATTACCTTAGACTTTAATTGTGCACTGATGCTAAATGGCAGAAACGAGTCAGAATTTTACAGCAATAAAATAACTGCTGTCGGGTGAGCTGTGTTGTGCCTGGCACCACTTGTTATTTTTATATTTTTTTCATTCTACCTTTCCATTACTTTTTAATTTTACTTCTCTACTCCTTTTCTGTTCTTCATTCTTTCTTTTCTCTTTCTTGTTTTTCCCTTTATAATTTCTTAATCCTGTTGCCTTTATTACCTTCTCCACATCCCAGTTTCTTATAGTTTCTTTTTTCCATCTCCTATGGTCTATCCATTTCTTTCTCACATTTTTGTTCCTCCTTGTATTCATTCACTCATTTCTTTCAACCTCATTTTCTGTCTTTTCTAATTCCTCTCATTCATTTTCTTTCTATTCCTTCTTCATTCTTTCCAGTATTTTTCCATTTCCTTCCAGCATCACAAGCTACAGGAGAGGTGGGAGGTGAGAAGAAGCATGATGGAGCGGCCTGGGACTCTACTACAGGTGTACCGAGTTCATGCCATCAACTGAGATTATCTCTCTCTCTCTCTCTCTCTTTCTCTCTCTCTCTTTTTTTTCTCTCTCTCTCTCTTAGCCATTTCTTCCAGCATTCAAAACTTCTTGAAATACTCTCTCTCTCTCTCTCTCCCTCCTTCCTTAGTTTTTTACTATATTACAGCAATAAAGCAACAGGACAAGTAGGAGCCAAGGTGAAGTAAGGTGGAGCGGCCTGCGATTCTAACAAAGGTTTCTCCAGTTCAACCCTTTCTCTCATGTAGGCTTCTTTTTATTTTTATTTTTCATCCATCCACTTTTTTTTTTAAAGTTCTAATTTTCTTTTGTCCTTTTTTCTGTTTTTTTCTTTCATTCATTCTTTTCTCTCTTTCCCCATCCTAATTTCTTAACCCTTTCGCCTCTGTCATCTTCTCTTCATCCCAGTTTCTTATAATTTGTCTTTTCCCTTTCCTATTATCTATCTTATTTATTACTTACATTTTTCATCTTTACTGTATTCATCTAATACTTCTTCTAAATCTTTCTCTCTTCTCTCATTTCTCTCATTCGCTTTGTCATAGCAGTGCTCAGATTCTTTCTTTCCTGCTTTTTGTATTTCTTGATCTTCTTTTTCCTGTATATTTGTCTTTTCTTTTTTCATGTTTTTCCTGTCTTCTCCTCTTAGGTTACTTTTATTTATTTTCTTTCCTTCTTTCCATTTTTCTCCATTTCCGTGTCATTACCTATAGTGGAGATGGGAGGCGAGATGAAGTAAGGTGGAGCGGACGAGTTAACAACGTATCATTTATGCTTCATTATCTTGTTTTCCTACCTTTCTTTCTCTCCCTTTCCTTTATTTCGCGTGTTGTTTCATTCCCGTTGTTTTTTACCAGTTTTCTAAGCTTACTTCTATGTTTCCCCTTCCTTCCTGTTGCCATGTCCTTTCTTTCTTCCCCTTGCCTTTTTCATTTGCTTTGACTGTCTCTTGACTTTCTTTCTTTCATTCCCCTTTCTCGTTTTCTAACTCACACAATTTTTTAAATTCCTTTTTGCTGTCTTTCGTCACTGTACTAGACCAATAAAACAACAAGAGGAGTGATATAGGAAGATCGTCCTGGTATTCTAAAAAAGGCGTCTGGAGTCCGAACTTCAGCTCAGTCAGGGTTCCTTTCTACTCTTCTTCGTCAAACCCTGTATTATTCATTCTCTTGTCCTTACTTTTTCCGTTTAGTCTCATTCGTCTCTTGTTTTCATTTCCTTCGTCGATCTCCTTTTCTTTCTTTCTTTTTTTCGTACTCTTGTCTTTCATATTTTTTAAGCCTTTCTCCTTTTTACTTTTGATAATCTCTCCTTTTTAGTGTTTTCTGTATGTCTACCACTGTTTCTCATTTTCAATACTTATTAAATTTGCCTTCTGAATCTATTGATTTCCTTTTCTGTTATTTCGTTATTTCTCACTTCTGTCTTTTTTCATTTCTTTCTTTTCCTTCCTGTTTCTTTTCTCCATAACGATACATCTGAAGCTACAAGAAATGCTGGAAGTGAGATGAAGTAACTTTATTACAATCAGTTATTCCTTACTGTATATCATCATCATCATCATCATCACCACCACCACAATCTCCCCCACTACCACCACCAACAACACAACTCCCTTTTCCACCACTGTAAACATCCTCATCATGATCATCATCATCATTTATATAATTATAATTACCGGCATCAAAATTCACCCAAATCATCTTCACTAATACTAAAGCCACCACACCACCGTAATCATCATCTTCATTACCGCCACCAAAGTCAACTATATTGCATCAAAATCATAACTACATTACAGCATTACAAGGTACACAAGAGAGGTAGGATGCTAGATAAGGTGTAGCGGCCTGGGACTCTACTACAGGTGTACTGATTTACCTGCTTTACCATTTATACCGTATTTTTTACTCCCTCTCTTTCGTCCTTTCCTTTTCCTTTTTTTTCCACTCTTCATTTCATTCCATCCTCCTTTTCTTCCTTCTTTCTACATTTCCCATTTTCTTTCTCTTTCATTCTTTTTCATTTGTCGTTTCAGTTCCTTTTCCTACTTCCAATTTCATTTTCAATTTTTCCTGCCTTTTTGCTTTGTTACTTTCTCGTTTCCTCTTTATTCTCCTTGTCTTTCTCTCATTGCATCCTACCTTCACTATATTACCTCGATACAACAAGAGACGTAAAAGCCGAGGTGAAGTAAGGTGGAGCGGCCTGTGACTCTGATAAAGGTGTCCCGAGTTCGACGCTGACGTCTATTATAGTTCCTTTATTAATATTCTTTTTTATATCCATTTCTACATTTTTGTTTTTATGCTCTGTGATCTCGTTTTCCAATCTTTTGTTCTCTCCTTTCCCCTTTATTCTTTTCTCCTCTTTGTATTCTTTTCATCCCTCTTTTCTCATGTTTTTCTTCTTTTCTATCGCCCATTCTTGGCAATTAATTAATTCTCTCTTTTTCTTTATTTTACTTTATAATCGCACATAAGTTTCTTAATTTTATTTTATGTATTCTCTCTCTCTCCTTTATTTCAAGTTTTCTTTCATTCTTGTTCTCATTTCTGTGTGTGTGTGTGTGTGTGTGTGTGTGTGTGTGTGTGTGTGTGTGTGTGTGTGTGTGCTTCCTTTCTTCACTATATTACAACAATAAAGCAACAAGACAAGTAGGAGCCAAGGTGAAGTAAGGTGGAGCGGCCTATGATTCTAACAAAGGTTTCTCCAGTTCGATCCACACCCCCCACGAAGGCTTCTTTTTATTTTTATTTTTTATCCACGCTAATTTTCTCACTTCTAATTTTCCTTCTTTTGTCCCTTTTTCTGTTCTTTCGTTCACTCTTTCTTTTCTCTCTGTTCCCATCCTAATTTCTTAGTCCTTTCGCCTTTATTATCTTCTCTTCATCCCAGTTTCTTATCATTTCTGTTTTCCATCTCCTAGCATCTGTTCTCTTCTTTACTCAGTTTTATTTTCTTCACTTTATTCATCTAATAATTTTTCTCAATCTCATTTTCTTCTCTCATTTCTCATTCGTTTTCTGTCATTACGGTGCTCGTTTTCATTCCTTCCTTCCTTTCGTATTTCTTTATCTACTTTTTCCTGTACTTCCGTCTACTGTTTTTATCCCTTTCCTATCTTCATCTTTTACCTTACCTTTACTAGTTTTCTTTCCCTCTTTCTTTCTTTCTCTATTACTGTATCATAACCTACAGTGGAGGTAGGAGTCGAGATGAAGTACTGTAATGTGGACCGGCCTGGGACTAGTACAAGTGAACTGAGTTAGCACTGTACCATTCATGCTTCATTTTCTTATGTTTTCCTACCTTTCTCTCTGTCCCTCTCCTTTATTATCACGTGTTGCTTCATTCCCGTTCTTTTTTGCCAGTTTTCTAAGTTTACTTCTATGTTTTCCCTTTCTTCCTCTTGTTATGTCCTTTCTTTTTTCCCTTTTTGTTTTTCATTTCCATTGATTGTCTCTACGTGGTTTTTCTTTCATTTCTTTTTCTCATTACCTTACTCACTTCATTTCTTTATCTCTTTCTGTCGTCATTCTTCCCTGTATTACAGCAATTAAACAACAAGAGAAGTAGGAGTGATGTTGGGGGAACGCCCTGGGATTCTAATAATGGCGTGTGGAGTCAGAACCTCAGCTCACAGTTCCTCATTTCCTTATTTTTTCATTTTCTTCTCTTTACTTTTTCCGTTTTGTCTCCATCTCTTGTTTTCATTCTCTTCGTCGATCTCCTATTCTTTCCTTTCTTCGTACTCATGTCATTCATATTTTTTATTCCATTCCCCTTTATAATTTTACAGTCATTTTACTGCCCCCTTTATGTCTCCGAGTCTTTCCCATTTTCATCATTTTTATTTGCTTTCTGACTGTATTAATTTCTTATTATTATTTCGCTAATTCTCCTTCATATCTTTTTTCACTTCTTCCTTTTTCTTCCTATTTGCTTTCTCTCTAATAATACATTTGAAGCTACAAGAAATAGAGGAATTGAGAAGAAGTAACTCTATTACCATGAATTATGACATACTGTATATCATCAATATCATCACGACCACTACCACAATCACCTCCACCACCAGCAACTCCAACAACAACACATCTCCCTTTTCCACCGCTATATACATCATCATCATTTATAAATTCATCATTACCATCTCTCTTCTCTCTTTGGGGCTAAGATACGAACAAATGTATGTGTGTGGATGAGTAAATTGGGAGTGTGTTGTCCTGTCTCGGCTACCCCCCTTTTCTTTGGAGGAAGCAAGCTAGGTATATAGAAATATCGATCTTCAAAATTCACCTGAATCATTTTCACAAATTCTAACACCACCACCACCACCGTAATCATCATCGTCATCATCATTACGACCACCAAACTCAACTATATTACGTAAAATCGTCACTATGTTACAGCATCGCAAGGTACAGTCAGGGAAAGTTCCGCATTATCCTCATCTCGAAGTACCAGTGTGAGACGGGTGACTGTAAATCAGCAGCCAGACCTCATGTGTCTGGTAACTCAGTGTGAAGGATGGGGAGGCGAGGGATTGGGGGCAGAGGAGGGTTGGGAATCACGTGTAATTTTGCAATGTATGACTTCAGTAGTGTGTATGACTTAATTTAGTAAGGATATATGACATTATGGTACTAACATTTTATTTAAAATTTACGTAGATGTTTGTATAGTTAGTAAAGTTATGGAAGTGTGCTGGGTTAGGACAGATGTTTGAATGTTTTCATTCCCTCTCGACTTTAACATGAAACGTTTCCCCACCAAAAACCAACTACCAGAAACCAGTGGAAGCAAACAGAAACCAATTACAGTGAGAACCCAGCTCCCCGCCCCACCAGAAAGCAGCAGAAAACCGAGTGTGAGGCCGGATTTTCACGCCACCTCACTCCAGGAGTCTATCCACGAATATGGCTGGGTGGGTGGCAGGGTTGAGGTCTGTGGGTTGCGTTGGATGGGTTGAGTGGGTACGTGGATAAGTAGGTGAGTGTATATGTGGCTGTCCACATGACAAGGCAAGAGAGGGACTTACCTGGCCATATAACTTTTAACTGTTACTTGGATTTTAGTCTATCGCTTACAACACGTTGGATAACTATTTGGAAACCAGACCCTATACATTAAGGTCATTGTATTGAAATCTGCTAAAACATCGATATAATCACTTCTCATGGAATTGAAGATGGATCTATGCACTTGATAATACACCTAATAGTAAGATAAATGAAAGTAACATTACATGCAGCAAGACGTGAGAGTGAGCGAAGCTTCATAGCTCCGATCCAACCGCCTAACAAATCAGTGTTTTGGTGGGGGTAAGGAGGGGGAGTTGGGGGGGGGTAGACGTGAGCGATTAACCTGACCTCTGGTGGCAGATTACCCTATATCACGAATTTGTGTCCATCATCATCATCATTAATATCCGTAAAGCTAACATCTTACCAAAACTAATCTACATCACTTTCACCATCATCACCACCAATACATCATCATCATCATTTTCACCATCATCATCACTGTCACCTCCATTAGCAGCATCAGCTTCTTAGACCTAGGCATTATATTGCATCATCATAAGCTACAAGAGAGGTAGGAGGCGAGGTGAAGTAAGGTGGAGCGACCTGGGACTCGACTACACCTGAATCGGGTTCAAACCTTCACCCCGACATCGAACATTCTTTTCTTTATTTCCCTCTGTTTTTTCTTTCTCGTTATTATATCTTTCTTTTTCGTTATCTTTTTTATTTATTCCACTTTTGTTATTTACGTATTTGTTTCTCCTTTCTTAATTCCTTTTGTAGTTATTTTATTTTGTCCTTCTGCTGCAGTTTCCATTCTTTCCTTACTACGAGTATCTCTGTTTAATTCACTCCTGTTGTACTTACTTCCCCTTTCTTAGCTATATAACAGCAATAAGGCAACAAGATTAGTAGGGACTTTGATGGATGGTTGCAGAGAGAAAGGACGTGTGCTGATCTCTCCTCTAGCTGCAGGGTTGCCTCACCGGCGTTAGCTTTTTCTTTTTCTCGCCACTAGGGCGTTTTTCAATAAAGTTAGGTTAGCTAGACCTAATTTTCCTCCCTGGCCTTAGTAGATATAGTAGGTGTCTATATCTAATTACTGAGATCGCCTTTGCTTACTCACCTCTGGAGTGTACCCCCAACTGATCGCTCTGGGGTGTGAGTTACACACAGGCGCGTACTCCCGAGAGTGGTTTGAGAGGGTAATCTCAGATTAGGTGTGTGTTCCCCGGGCAATTTCTCCCTTGGTCGTTTTTCTCTATGGCGGACGCCACTGCTGCCTCCCTCCCCTTCAGGGGGGGAGGTAGTCCTGACCGACCCCCGACTGTCTCACGGACTGACTACCCCCAGACTGAACGGCCCCAGACACGTACCCGTCTTGACATTGATTTTAGAAACGCCGAGTTTGTACAGATCCATGCCGTTGGTCCCACTCCCCTGTCCAGCCTCAATCCCTTTATCATCAAGAAGGTGATTGATGGGTGTGCAGGTGAGGTGGAACAAGTGAAAAAACTTGCGAGTGGAGATCTCGTTAAAACTAGGAACTCAAGTCAGGTAAAGGGTTTGCTAAAACTGAGCAAGTTCCATTGTTATGATGTTCAGACCACGATCCCTCACTCCATGAATTCCTGCAAAGGTGTGATCACCTGCAGAGATCTTGTGGTCATGGAGGAGGAAGAGATCGTACAGGAACTTGCTCAGCAGGATGTTATAGAGGCACGTTTCATAACTAGATTCTCAGAAGGCAGGAAGACGAAGACCGCCACAGTTGTCCTAACGTTCGGCAAAGTTGCTTTACCTTCCAACAATAGAATTGGATATGAAATTCTTAACGTCAGACCATACATCCCAAACCCCCTGCGTTGCTTAAAATGCCAGATTTATGGGCATCATGAAAAGGCTTGTAGGGCTTCCCAGCCAGTGTGTGGTAGGTGCGCGACTGTGGGACATTCTGCTGAACACTACATCTGAGACGGAGTGCTGCTTTCACTGCAAGGATGCTCACTCCACTTCCTCGAGGGCTTGTCCCAAGTGGAAGGAGGAGAAAGAGGTCTGCAAAGTGAAAGCAACCGAGGGCATTTCCTTTTACGATGCAAGGAAGAAGGTGAAGGAGTTGCATGCAACTCCCAAGCCTAATATCTCCTATGCATCGGCGGTTGTGTCCCGTCCCGTGATGTGCACCGTTGAAACACAGACTGACCTAACATTCGCTCCTCATGCCCCACGCCCTACCTCTCAGTCTAAGCCTCCTGTACGACCCAGCTCTCTGACGGACATCCCTGTTGCCACTTCATACTCTCAGGCTGCCGCTGCTCCTTCGCAGTCAGTGCGGCCAAAATCGAAGCCCGACAAGTCTGACAAGATTAATTTAACCACCCTCACTAAACAGTCACGTCCTCATGTCCTTCCTGCTCCTGGTCCAGCGAGGGAGAGAAAGAATAGCTCTTCCTCGATGGAATCTGGGAGACTATGGAGATCTCCACAAACAAGCACCGGGATAGGTCCCCCGGTAGCCACTCGCCTGGTCGCGGGGGGCATAAAAAGACTAAGCACACTGGCCACCCTCGAAAATCTTAAACTGCCGCATTCACTATACTACAGTGAAATTGTAGAGGTACTGGGAATAAGTTACATAATATAGCTATCTTGCTTTCACTACACAGGCCAGACGTTGTTTCTTGACAGGAGACGCACCTGGAGGATCATCCTGATCCTCCACAGTTCAGACACTACCACTCGTATAGAAGATATGAAGGTCACGGAGTTGCCATTTACACACAAAAATCACACCCACAAACGGAAGTGATTCTAAATTCTACTCTGGAAGTGGTCGCGTGCAGAGTAAAATTTAATAACATGTATCTGTCTATTTGCTCTCTGTACTGTCCTCCACATGGCCCCATTGATAGTGATGCTTTAAATTCACTAGTGGAACATCTACCTGGGAATAAGTTAGTGTTGGGCGATTTTAACGCCCATCACTATCAATGGGGTAGCTTGAGGATTGATGGTCGTGGGGAGCAAGTAGCCGACATAATACTACAGTCCAACCTCTGTCTTCTGAACGATGGTAGAGCGACTCGTGTAGATGATCGTACTGGTAACTTTTCGGCCATTGACTTATCTTTGGCCTCCCCTGGTACACATCAAGATTTTTTATGGAATCCTTATGACGACTCCTTGGGAAGTGATCATTTATCCATCTGTCTTTCTTATACACGCGACATTGTTTCAGACCCTCCACCTCCAAAATTTAACTATAAGAAAGCAGATTGGGGATCCTTCTCAAGGATCGCCAATTTAGATATATCTGGGGAGACCATAGATGTTAAGGTCGAAAATATAACCCAATCCATATTACACGCAGCTGAGGCTGCTATTCCCAAGACTTCTACAGTTCATGCGAAGCATAGGGCACATTGGTGGACGCCGGATTGCCGACAAGCATTAAGAAAACGCAATAGGAGATACAGGATTTTTGATAGTCAGCCCACTGAGAAAAATTTTATTGCATACAAACAGGCACGGGCTGAGGCAAGGAGAATAATAAGAAGGGCCAAACGTGACTCCTGGCGGTCCTTTGTGTCCACGGTGATTCGTACAACACCATTACGTAAAGTCTGGTCCACCATAAGAATATTAAATAATAAAGGCCCATATTTCCCAGTCACCACCTTGCAAGTAAATAATAATATCTATGACGAGCCTGTGGACGTTGCTAACATCCTCGCCAGGAGTTTTTCACATGTAAGTAGCTCAGCCAATTATGACCCTCGTTTTCAGCATCATAAACGCACGGCTGAGCTACAGATCATTGACTTTGCCACAGAAGACGTAGACTCCCCGTACAACCAAGAGTTTACGCTAGATGAACTGCTCCTTGTCCTTAAATCCTGTAAAGACACCAGCCCTGGACCAGACACCATCACGTACAGTATGATCCAGCATCTTAATCAGGACAACCTGATTAAGATGTTAGCATTGTACAATGAGATTTGGGCGTCTCGAACATTCCCAGACTCATGGCACTTTGCGCACGTCATACCGATACCCAAAGAGGCTGGTCGTCTTATGAATCCCACAACATTTCTTCCTATTGTGTTGACTTCTTGTCTATGTAAGGTCATGGAACATATGGTTAACAATAGGCTTCTTTTTGTTTTAGAGTCGAAGAATTTGTTAAATGATCAACAATGTGGCTTCCGTAAATACAGAAGTTCACTAGATCATTTAATGAATTTGGAGCATTGTATTGCAGAGGCATTTGCCAATAAAGAATTCATGATAGGGGTGTTCTTGGACATCCATAAAGCCTATGACATGACCTGGCGACACGGTATACTAATGAAGCTCTATGCTTATGGTTTAAGAGGAAATTTGCCTGTTTTTATTTCAAATTTCTTAAGGGACAGAACTTTCTCTGTCAAATTGCCCCGTAACGTAACATCGGATATATTTATCCAGGAAAACGGGGTGCCACAGGGAAGTGTGCTTAGTCCTACTTTATTCAGTATTATGATCAATGATATTCTGTCATCAGCTCCCATCCCGAGGAATCTTAAATACTCACTCTACGCTGACGATTGTGCAATATGGCACTCTTCCCGTAATGCACAATTTTCGGCTGGGCGGATTCAAGCAGCCCTTGACTCCGTCCACCAATGGGCCTTGCAGTGGGGATTTAAGTTTTCCGTACGTAAGTGTGCCGCTATAGTCTTCACTAATCGTAATGTACCTAATTTGTGCTTAACTTTGGATAATCAGGCGGTACCTTTTCAAAATTCTGTAAAATTTTTAGGAATACATTTTGATTGTAGAATGAATTTTAAACTTCATGTTAATACTTTGCTTGCTCGTTGTGATAAACCGTTAAATGTCCTCAAGTACCTAGCGGGTACTACCTGGGGTGCCGACAGAAAATCTTTATTAATGGTGTATAAGTCCCTTATTCGATCGAAGCTAGACTATGGCGCACAAGTGTATGGCTCGGCATCCGATGCCACGCTGAAAGGATTGGATGTGTTACAGAATAAATGTTTGCGAATGTGTCTTGGAGCCGTCCGGTGTACCCGTGTGACTCGTATGGAAGTGGAGGCGAATGTGCCTCCCCTCCGTATTCGCCGTGACCACCTGGCCTTGTCCTACAGCATAAGGACATTAAGGAAAAGTAATATCGGCAATGTGGCCTGTACCCCCCTGCGTCAATACCACCACCTTCTGCGGGGGGTGCGTCGACCACTTGCTGTTCGCCTCCACTTACTGACTCAGGAGCTTGGTGTGGACCCCAGTGACTGTGACAAGTTGGTGTTTAAAAAGATAGCGCCTTGGGAGCCACCCGGCTTTACAGTGGATGTCTCATGGCTCCCAGCACCAAAGGCCAAGGCGCCAGAGGCGGAGGTCCACCACTTGTTTCGTAACATCATTGTTCGTCACTTGGGGTCCCATCAATTGTACACCGACGGCTCTAAGTCGAGTGAATGTGTGGGTGCCAGTGTGTGGTCGACTGAATGTGCACTTAGGTATCAGTTGCCGACTCATACATCTGTGTTTACCTCCGAACTTTTTGCTATTGACAAAGCCATAGACTATGCTCTCAATTCTAGGCATGACTCATTTGTCATATTTTCAGATTCAAAATCAGCCCTTCAGGCAATTGCATCTTGTACTACGGACTCTCACGAGATCCAGGGCAGCATCGTTAATAAGTTGCATTCATGCAACAAGTCATTCACGCTGATCTGGGTGCCTGGTCATCTACGGCAATGAGCAGGCTGACTTACTTGCAAAGTCGGCTGTAGAGCTCGAGGAGACTTGGGACGTTCCTCGTGTTCTACAGTCGAGTCTATCTCTCGGAAAGAAATCAATAAATCTTCTGTGGCAAGGTCAGTGGACCAGACTAAATATTCCAACTTGTAAGCCTTACCTGGGCGACTGGGACACTGCCAACCGTCCCAGTCGCCTATAAGAAAAAGTGTTGGCACGGTTACGGGTCAATGCCACCATTTTAACCCACATAAAACCATATATGGAAAGACGCTTCCCACCGCACTGTGACATCTGTAATGCGGTGTTATCTATCAGTCATATCATTCTGCGCTGTCGGCGATTTATTCGTGAACGTGCTTCACTTATAAATTACTGCGGCGCAGAAAAGGTCCCCTCCACCCTTTCCACCATCCTGGGTGATGGGGACATTGTTATGACTGATAAATTGATGGCTTTCTTGAGAGAGACCGGACTGATCAGAGTGATGTGACTTTATTACTGTGTGGTTATGGTTTTTATCAACGGTAAATATGTATACCCTTTGCGGGATTAGGGCGTCGGGCTATAGGTAGATAGAGATAGAAATATGTATATATTGTAATATTAATTAGGGTTGACAGTTGACATATTTTAAATAGTTCCTCCTCCCACCGATCTATTTCTAATATAGATGTCCCCTACATTAAGCCAAGTTCCTCGCCTGACAATCACCAGCTGATGAGTGGAAGTGTGCAATATATACAGAAAGGTATTGGGCACTTGCAGTCGATGGTTTTACCATTAGTGTAGGTCTAGCTATTTGTCTCTGTAGGATTTAGTATAGGTTAGCGATTTGTCTATTAGGTGATTAGTTTTAGGGTCTTTAGATTAGTTTGTCTTTATAATATAAGGTATAAAAATATAAAACCAAGAAAAAATATAAAAAAATAAATAAATAAATAAAATGAATAAATAAAAATAAAAAAAATATATATATATTTATATATATATATATATATATATATATATATATATATATATATATGTACGTTTGCATGAAAGTGTGTCTGTATGTATGCATGGAAGTGTGTGTGTGTGTGTGTGTGTGTGTGTGTGTGTGTGTGTGTGTGTGTGTGTATGTATTTAAATATATGTTTGTATATATATATATATATATATATATATATATATATATATATATATATATATATATATATATATATATATATATATATATGTATATATAGATATATGTTTAAATGTATATATATATATATATATATATATATATATATATATATATATATATATGTGTGTGTGTATATGTATATATATATATATATATATATATATATATATATATATATATATATATATATATATATATATATATATATATATATGTGTGTGTGGGTATATATGTATATATATATATATATATATATATATATATATCTATATATGTATATATTTTTATATATATATATATATATATATATATATATATATATATATATATATATATATATGGCCTTAATAACCAGGGGCTTCGGCCCCAATGGTTGATAGGCCGGGGAAAAAAAAAAAAAAAAAGATTAGTAGGAGTCAAGGAGAAGTAAGGTGTAGCGGTCTGAGCATCCATCAAAAGTTCTTGGGTTCGATCTGAAATCTTCCCGGTTCCTTTTTATTTAAAATTTTTTGTTTCATTTTTCTTTCCTGATTTTTCTCTTCTTCCACATAAAAGCATCACAAGTGCAGGAGAGTTAGGATGCTTTATAAGTCCAAACTAAAGCCACTATTATATTACATCACAAGCTGCAAAAGAATTAGGATCCTTTATAAGTACGACCCAAAGCCATTATTATATTACATCACAAGCTGCAAGAGAGATGGGATTACGATACAAAACCACTGTTATGTAACAACACAAGCTGCAAGAGAGATAGGATCCTAAAATACGACCCAAAGCCACTATTATATTACATCACAAGTTGCAAGAGAGATGGGATCCTTTATAAGTACGACACAAAGCCACTGTTATGTAACAACACAAGCTGCAAGAGAGGTAGGAGGCGAGATGAAGTAAGCCCATCCCCACCTGCCACTCTGCTACAGGTGTATTGAGTTCACACCTTTGATTTTTCCTCCTACTCCTTTTCCAAACACCTTTCTCCTGTATATGTTTGTGTTCTTCCCTTGTTTACTTTGGCTTTCTTATTTTCCCATATTTTTTCTCGCCTTTCCTCTCTTGTTCGTTATTCATTTTTTTGTCTTTCCCTCACCACCCTTTATTGACTTGCCTTCTGCTACTTCTTTTCCACTCACCATTTCTTTCTGTCTCCTGGTCTCTGTTCCCTCTCTTCTCTCCGTTTCCATTTGGTCGTCTCTCTCTCTCTCTCTCTCTCTCTCTCTCTCTCTCCCCCCTTGTTTTCTTCTTCTTTTTCTTCTTCATTCCCACCTTTCAGCTTTCTATAGTTACTTCAATTTTCTCTTCTTTTATTTCATTTTTGTGATATCCCAGGTTTTAACATCTCACTAATGAAAGTAAAGGACGAATAGATCAAAGAGTTCTTATACGACTTGAAAAATATGAATATGAGTGAAGGGGGATAAAGCAAAATTGTTAGAAAAGGTTTTGTGAAGGCGTCAAAAGAAGGATGAAATATTTGGGTCAAGAGAGTTCAGAGCATTTAGTACGAATGAAATTATTCTTAGTATAGCGAAGAACACACTTGGCATGATTCCGTAGAGTAGCATAAATGAGACGAGATTCAAGGGTGGGTTGACGCCAGTACTGTACCTTTCGTAGGCCTCCTCCTCCATGTCGCCCTGTCCCTTACCGTTTGGCTGCCCTTTCTCCAACTGACATCACCTTCTCACATACATTATTCTACTTATTACTCTTCATGTTATGCTTAGTCTTCCCCTGCTGGTCTCCCCTTCCACCTCGGTCACATACACTCTTCTAGTCAGTTTTTCATTCTCCATCCTCTCCACGTGGTCGAACTATCTCCAACTATTTTTCTTAACGTTTTCAATCAAATTAACATTATTACCAATACAAAACTTTGCCGTACTTATATATGAGAAATCTCTGCTATTTTATAGGTTCCTATTTTAAGAATTATAGATCAGATTTTGTATGCACCATAAAATTTGCTATTATTACTTTTTTTATTTATGAAAAATACTTCTTTGTTGTCACCAACAATCATATCGTTATTTTTGTCTTTTTTCCTGTAGTTATCCGGAGGCTGTGGGGGGTAGGGGAGGAGAGCCTTCGTCGTTTCTCTCCTTTTCTCGTACACGTTTGTTGTATCTTTCGAATCAGTTGCTTCGCTAACAGATAACCTCGTTAAGGGCCAGTAGGCCTCCTGTTATCTGTACTTCCTGTGTGCTGCTACGTACTCCTGTATTGTCTCACAAGCTATAAAAGATGTAGGAGGCGTGATGAAGTTGGGTTATCATCAGAACTGACCTGCATCACCCTCATCAGTACCATCATACTCAGCATCACCATAAAGAGTAGGATGCGTTATGTAGCAAGGTGGAGCGGCCTGCCACTCTACTACACCTGTACGCACTTAACACCATGACTCTTTAGTCTTTAAGTTCTTTATTCTGTTTTTTATCTCCTTCCTCTGTAGTTAACTTTGGTTTAATCATGTCCTTCATTCTCAGCTTCGGTATTTCGTTTACTTCCTTTTCTCTCAGCGTTTTTCTTTTTGTCTCCTGTTTTTCATATTCTGTTGTTTTATTATTCCTTTAAGTTTTTTACTTTTCTTTCACCTTCTTCTCTCTATCTCTGTCTGTCTGTCTTTCTGTCTGTCTGTCTGTCTGTCTCTCTCTCTCTCTCTCTCTCTCTCTCTCTCTCTCTCAACTATATTACAGCGATAAAACAACAGGACAAGTAGGAGCCAAGGTAAAGTAAGGTGGAGCGGCCCGAGTTTTAACAGAGGTTTCTCCAGCTCGACCCATACTCCCCTCACAGGCTTCTTTCCGTCCGAGCGAGGTATTGCTTTTGGTAGAGTTTTTTTTTTTTTCTACTTTTGTTTCTTTGGTTTTAGCAACATAATGGAAAAACGGCTGCATGAAATTACATGAAACTTTCAGGATATGTGGGCACTGGTCCTCAAAGAAAGTGATTAAATTTTGAAGGTAATCGAGTGACCCTGAATGGTCAAAATCGAGGTCACGGATTTTCAGAGGGCAATAACTTGAAAACGGTTGAAAATAGAGATATTTACTATTAGGAACATACAGGAACTCGTAATATGAGCTTTCATTTGGCACTATGACCTTTGATCTTCAATGACCTTGAAAGGTCAAACTCAAGCTCACGGATATTCAGGGGGTTTTAACTAGAAATTGGGTGACGTTAGAGAGATATTTACTTTTATCAACAGATAGGAATCCCCATATGGGTTTTTAATTAGTACCTTGACCTTTGACCGTAATTGACCTTGAAACGTCAAACACAAGGTCTCGCATATTCAGGGGGCTATAAATCAAAACTCGTTGGAGATAGAGATAGTTACTAGTACAAGATATAGGAAGTCTTATATGAGTTCTCATTTGGCAGCCTGACCTTTGACCTTGAGTGACCTAAAAAGGTCAAACGCAAGATCGCGGATATTCTGATGGCGTAACTTTAAACATTTGGGCCATTACCTTAGACTTTAATTGTCCACTGATGCTAAATGGCAGAAACGAGTCAGTATTTAACAGGAATAAAATAACTGCTGTCGGGCGAGGTTTGTTGTGCCTGGCACAGCTTGATATTTTATAATTTTTTTCACTTTACCATTTCATTTCAATTTTCATTCTTTATCCATTTTTGTTCTTCATTCTTTCTTTCATCTTTCTTGTTTTCCCTTTCTTATTTCTTAATCCTGTCGCAATTATAATCTTCTCTATATCGCAGATTCTTATAATTTATCTTTTCCACTTCCTATGGTCTGTTCTCTTCTTTGCTCCCATTTTCTTGTTCTTTGTATCCGTTCACTCAATTATTCAGTCTCATTTTCTTTCTTTTCTAATTCCTCTCATTTATTTTCTTTCTTTTCCTGCCTCATTCATTCCTGTATTTGTCCATTACCTTCCAGCATCACAAGCTACAGGAGAGGTAGGAGGCGAGATGAAGCATGATGGAGCGGCCTGGGACTCTACTACAGGTGTACCGAGTTCATGCCATCAGCTGAGATTATCTTTCTTTCTCTCTCTCTCTCTCTCTTAGCTTTTTCTTCCTGCATTCAAAACTTCTTTGAAATGTACCTCTCTCTCTCTCTCTCTCTCTCTCTCTCTCTCTCTGTCTTCCCTTTGTTTTTACTATATTACAGCAATAAAGGAACAAGGTAAGTAGGAGCCAAGGCGAGGTGAGGTGGAGCGGCCTGAGATTCTAATAAAGGTTTCTCCAGTTCGACCCACTCCTTCATGCAGGTTTCTTTTTATTTTTATTTTTCATCAATCCACTTTTTTTTTTTTAAATCTTTAATGTTGTTTCTTTTGTCCTGTTTTCTGTTTTATCTTTAATTTTTTTCCTTTCTCTCTGTCCCCAACCTAATTTTTAATCCCCTCGCCTGTATCTTCTCTTCATTCCAGTTTCTTATAATTTCTCTTTTCCATCTCCTATTGTTTATCCTCTTTTTTACTCACATTTTTCATCTTTATTGTATTCATCTAATAATTTTTCTAAATCTTTTTCTTTCTTTCTTCTTTCATTTCTGTCATTCGCTGTCATTGCAGTGCTCATTTTCTTTCTTTCCTGCCTTTCGTATTTCTTTATCTACTTTTTCTGGCATATTTGTCTTTTCTTTTTTCATTTTTTCCTGTCTTCTCCTTTTAGGTTACCTTTACTTATTTTCTTTCCCCCTTTCTATCTTTCTTGATTACCGTATCATAAGCTACAGTGGAGGTAGGAGAGAAGGTGAAGTATGATGGAGCGGCCTGGGACTCTAGTATAGGTGAACCGAGTTAACACCTTACCATTTATGCTTCTTTTTTTTTATATATATACTTTTCATTCATTCTCTCCTCTGTTTCACATGTTGCTTCATTCCTGTTCTATCTTCCAGTTTCCTCAATTTATTTCTGTTTCCCCTTTCTTCCTCTTGTCATGTCCTTTCGTTTTATCCCCTTTCCTCTACCAGTTGCATTCACTGCCTCTTTGCGTTCTTTCTTTCATTACTTTTCCTCGTCTTTTTACTCCCACCATAGCTTTGTTCCTTTCTGCTGTCTTTCTTCATTATATTACAGCAACAAAACAACAAGAGAAGTAGGAGTGATGTAGGGGGAACGTCCTGGGATTCTAATAAAGGCGTTTGAAGTCAGAACCTCAGCTCAGTCAGGGTTCCTTTTTACTCTACTTCCTCAAATCCTTTATTTTTCATTCTCATGTCCTTAGTTTTTCCATTCAGTCTCTTTCGTCTCTTGTTTTCATTTCCTTCGTCGATATTTTTTTCCTTCCTTTTTTTCTCACTCATGTATTTCATATTTTCTCCCTTTCTCCTTTCTATTTTTAATAATCATTTCCTTTTTACTGTCTCCTGTATGTCTCCCATTCTTTCTCATTTTTATTAATTGCTCAAATTTGCCTTCTGCATCTACTAATTTCTTTTTCTGTTATTTCGCTGATTCTCACTTCTATCCTTTTCGCTACTTTCTTTTCCTTCCTACTTTATTTCTCCATAATAATATATCAGAAGCTACAAGAAATGCAGGACGTGAGATGAAGTAACGTTATAACCGTTAATAATGACTTACTGTATAATTATCATTACTGTAATCACCACCACCAACAACAACAGCACAACTCCTTTTTCCACCACTATAAAGATCATCATCATCATCATCATTATCATCTCAACAGTTATCACTATCATCATGAAAATTCTGCTAAATCATCTTCATTAATACTAACGCCACCACACCACCGTAATCATTATCTTCATTACCACCACCAAAGTCAACTATATTGCATCAAAATCATAATTATTACAGCATTACAAGGTACACAAGAGAGGCAGGATGCGAGATAAAGTGTAGCGGCCTGGGACTCTACTACCGTGTACTGATTTAACATCTTTACCATTTGTACCTTATTTTTTTATCCCTCCTTTTCGTCCATTCCTACTCTTTTTTTCACTCTTCCTTTCATTCCATCCTCTTTTTCTTCCTTTTTCCTACATTTCCCATTTTCTTTCTTTTTCATTCTTTTTCAGTTGTCGTTTCAGTTTCTTTTCCTACTTCCAATTTCCATTCCATTCTTTCCTGCTTTTTTGCTTTGTGATTTTCTCCTTTCCTCTTTATTCCGCTTGTCTTTTTCTTTCTGCTTCCTATCTTCACTACATTACCGCGATACAACAAGAAGAGACGTAGGAGCTGAGGTGAAGTAAGGTGGAGCTGCCTGGGACTCTGATAAAGGTGTCCTGTGTTCGACGCTGTCAACCAGTATGGTTCCTTTATTTATATTCTTTTTTATTTAACTTTCTGCATTTTTGTTTCTATGCTCTATTATCTCGTTTTCCTTTCTTTTGTTCTCTCCTTTCCTCTTTATTCCTTTCTCCTCTTTGTATTCTTTTCATCCTCCTTTCCTCTTTTCTTCTTTCTATCGCCCATTCTTGGTGATTAATTAATTCTCTCTTTTTTTTTTTTTTTTTTACTTTTTACATCGCACATCAGTTTCTTTATTTCATTTTATGTATTCTCTCCCTCCTTTATTTCAAGTTTTGTTTCATTCTTGTTCTCCTTTTCTTCTCTCTCTCTGTCTCAGCTGGCCTCTTTCTTTCGTCCGCTCCCCTTTATTTTTGACATTTCTAATTCTCCGTTCCTTCTGCAGATAATTTTTGTATTGTCTGTCTGTTTCGCCTCTTTTCCTTTATCTTTTCTCTGTTTTGCCATTCTTAACCATATCATAATAAAATAAACTATGGAATGAAATAAAATATGGAATACAGTACAAGTGTTTGTGTGACGATTTTAAGGAATGAAGGACATACCAATTTTACGATGGTATCGTCAACATGATCATCATCATAATGGACCGGTTGGCCAATGTTAGGCAGCTACTGTCAAAGGGTGTGGTAAGTCTGTGAGTATAAAATAAGGACAATAAAGAATTAATCCAATGTCCGATGAACCAAAGGCGCATTTTTTTCTTTTTCCAGGGCCCACAGCACTGATGGCAGGATTACTACAAATATGACGTAATCGTAGTGGAGGCTTTGATGTGTGACCAGCAGACCTAAAGGGATAAGATAATTATAACATTATTCAAAGATATTTCCTTTCAGTCCCTTGAGTTACATTATTTGTTTCATTGACATATCGTTATTCCTGCAAGACGATTGTATTTGGCTGGGATAGTACCCATTTTATTAGGACACGAGTAAATGAAAGCCACAACAGTATTTTCAAGATCAGTAAGTCTTTCCTCATGTAAACAGAATCACATGAGGGTACCAAGAATAGCATAAAAGGAGGCCATCGTACTGAAGAAGTTAAGGTGAGGTTTCAATATAGTTAAAATACAACACAGACAAACATTATATACTTAGTACGTGGCTTTTCGGGTAATTCCCTCACTCCTGCAGTAAAGGCATCCCAGTGAAAGTTGAACTGTTGAAACTACGAATCACGTCAGTCACCCTCTAACCGTGGGAGAGGATGCACGCAGCGGCAGTGTTGTGATGGATGTAAACACCTGAGGGAAAAGATATCCACAGCTTTCCCCATATTGTTGATATAAACAGAGGTCTATCTATCTATATACCAAGGCTGTTTCTCCTCTGTCGGGGGGTGGCCAAGACAGGACGACACACTCACCAAAATACTCTTCCACACACACACATTTATTCGTATCTTAACCTCTGTGGGGATAAGGGGAGGTAAGGAGGCAAAATGTTTAATAACCCATTGACTGATACGATTTGTCTCAGTGACACCAAATCGTCAGCAGAAGACTTCAAAAAAGAAATCTAACTGTATCGTTATTAGAGTAGGAGTTAACGAAAATGTTTCATAATCGTTCGCTTTTACGAGGGCCCTCATCAGAAGGAAATCGTCGTGTTTTAGCTTGAATAAAATGCTACCTCCTGGCGATGTTACTAAGCTTTGGCGAATCCTCTCGCAGTGAAGGTATAAATAAAGGCTATAATGAACGTATCTAGTTTGAAACCTCTCTCCCAAACCAAGTAAAATAACCTGGAGGCAGCACGATCGAAGTATACAAGCACAAAAATACTAGATGCCGGAGAGACAGGGCCCCTCGGTTAATACCCTTGGTGTGTGGTGGTGTGGGAGGCTGAGTTTGTATGGTGATATATTCATGTGCTGTACTGTTATGGGAGACTATTAATGTGCTCTGTGATGTGGTGTGATGTGGTGTGGTGTAGTGTGGTGTTGTTCACTCGTGTTTCAGGTCTACGGTAGTGTAACATCTGGCATACAAAAATCGTTAGCTGGTGATGGTTAGAGCCACTGCCCGAGATGCTACAGGCTCTATAAATACGTCATAGGAGTGAAGGGTCTAAGAAAGGCCGTACCCAGGATTAATGAGAGAGAGAGAGAGAGAGAGAGAGAGAGAGAGAGAGGAAGTGTGTGTGTGTGTGTGTGTGTGTGTGTGTGTGTGTGTGTGTTTCTCGTGATCATATTTTTCGTTCTTTCTCCTCTTTTCTTCTTTCATTCTCCTTTCTTTTCATGTTGTTTTCAATCCCTCTTGTTTTCTTCTTGCTATCTCAGATTCTCTGGCATTTATTTTATGGATTAAGTCATTGTTCCTTTGCCTTGTATTTCTTTCTTTCTGTCATAAAATGACTAAATGTCATAAAAGACTTTGTAGTTCCTTTGTGGTTGAGTTATATATATATTAGACTTATGGACGAGCGGTTTTTATATCTTGGAGTAGCTTCCCATTTGTCATGTAGTGACAGGAGAGGTAAAGAATAGTATGGGACTATTTTTATTTGTCTTGGAAATATTAACAAGTCTCTCACACAGAGCGAAGTATAGAGTCCCGCTAGCTATCTCTCTGTCTCGCTCTGGCTCCCTCTCTCTCTCTCTCTCTCTCTCTCTCTCTCAAGTTGCTAAGCCCTTTCTTTTTCTGACCTGCCTGTTCTAAGGCTTGTCTCCTTCTGACCTCTCTTTCCTAAATTCTGGTGTAGCAGGGGTGTGTCACGTGTGTTCCTTGTGAGTGGAAAGTTCTAGCAGCCTGTGTGTGAGTATGTGTGTATGTGTGTGTATGGTCACTAGGTCTTTGTTCACGGTTGGACTGCTGACAACTAACTGCATCATCTCCTTACTGGCTACTTCGTAATCTGTCGTCAGCTTTTCCTCAGTGTAACTTGCAAGCTCATTTCCTTTTCCCAGGCTCGCATAGGGCTGTCTATCTATCTATTTATCTATCTATCTATTATGATTTGTAATTATAATACATTTCTATATTGATAAATATATAATTATTCCCATTTTTCTTACTTCTTGCTTCTTTCTTCCTTCATCTATATTATAATGATCCGGTTTCTGTATGTTTGTTGGTTTGTTGGTTTCTCCGTTGCATACTGTAACTCAGCAAAAACGGTGCATTGTAGTGCAATTTTTGTTAGAGCAAGGTACCGCTGAAAAGTTCTAACTTCAAGAAAAAAAACAATTTCCAGTCCAATCGGGCCACCGGTTCCAGTTATGACTCATTTCTTGCCTTTTGAGTTTGAGCGAAGGCCGCCGAAGGCGGGATTTAGGCGAATCACTTTCTTTTCGGGCATTAAAGTTACCGTAACATAGTAAAAACCGGTACATGAAGCGCAATTTTTGTTTTAGCAAGGTACAATTAAAGTGCTCTATCTTAAAGACGAAAACAATTCCCAGTCCAATCGGGCCATCAGTTCCCAAGTTATACTTCATTTCAGGCCTTTTGCCATCGAACGCAAGGCCCCCGAAGATGGCCTTTAAGCGAGTTTTATTACAGGAGCAAAAACTACAAGAGGTAGGAAGTGTCATAAACACTGGCCTACATCATCATCACCACCATCATCCTCAGCATCACGAATATCATCTCACTCATCATCATCATCATTATCCACCGCAACCATTTATACCTCATTCTTGTTCTTTCCCCTATTCTTTCGTTCCTTCTATATTTTGTCTTTCATTCTCGTCTGTCAATTCTAATTTCTTTCAAATTTTCAATCTTTCTTTTTCTTTCCTAATATATTACCATTTTCTTTCTTTTTCACATTTCTGTCTCCTGGTAATTCCTTCTGTTACTTTCTCCTTCTATTGCTCCTGCTTTTTTTTCTCGATATATCCCCTCTTCCATTCCTTTCACTATTATACAGCCATAAAGCAACAAGGGAAGTAGGGGCCAAGGAGAAGTAAGGTGGAGCTGCCTGGAACTCTAATAAAGGTGTTTAGAGTTCGACCCAACTCAGACTGTTGCTTTTTTAATTTTTTTATATATTTTTGTTTCATCTTCCTTTTTTCCCCTACACCCCTTATAGTTTTTTTTTTTTTTAATCTCATTCTCTTCTTTTACGAGGAACAAAGACGTAGACAAAAAAAAATAATGAAAGGGTATTATTGTTATTAATCTAATATTTTTTTCCGTGTTTTCCTAAATTTTATCATTTTTCATTCCATGGTTCTTTGTGTTCCCTTGTCGTTTGTATCTTCGTATCGATGATATTCTCCCTATTTACTCAGACATTCTCTTTCCTATTATTTCGATCTATGTTCTAATATTTCTTTTTTTTTCTAATTTCCTTTCATCCTTACTGCGTTACTTTCTCTTATTCTTCCATTCATCACTGTCCACTATATTACAGCATCACAAGCTGCCTGACAGGTAAGGGACGGGATGAAGTAAGGTTATCATCATCAGTACCAAGCTGTTGTACATCATCACATTTACCACCACCACCATCACCACCACCATCATCATCTACCACCACCATCATCATCAACACTAATAACCATAAATTTAACATCTTACCGAAGCTAATCTGTATTAGTTTCACCATCATCACCACCTACACATCATCATCACCATCATCATCATTGTCACCTTCACAACCAGCATCAGCTTTTTATATCGGGCATTATAATGCATCATCACAAGCTACAAGAGAGGTAGGAGGCGAGGTGAAGTAAGGTGGAGCGGCCTGAGACTCGACTACACCTGAATCAGGTTCAAACCTGCACCTCCACACCGATCCTCCTTTTCTTTATTTCCCTCCATTTTTTGTTCTCGTTTTCATTCTTCCTTTCTCCTTCGTTGTCTTTTTATTTATTTCACTCTTGTTCGTTACATATCTGTTTCTCCAATCTTAACCTTTTTTCAGTTCTTATATTTTCCTTTCCTGCCTCAGGTTTCATTCTTTTCTTACGTTCTCTGTTTTACCCATTCTCATTGCACTTACTTTCGCTTTCTTAACTATATAACAGCAAAAAGGCAACAGGAGTGGTAGGAGTCAAGGTGAAGTAAGGTGGAGCGGCCTGAGAATCCAACAAAAGTGTCTTGCGTTCGACCTGTAATCATGACGGTTCCTTTGTATTTATATTTTTTGTCTCGCTTATCTTTCCTAGTTTTTGTTCCTTTTTCCACTGACGCTCCTTTTGTTTCCTATTCTATCTTTCAATTTGTCACTTTTCGTTCTTCTCTACTACATAAGAACATCAGAAGCTGCAAGAGAGTTAAGATCCTGTATAAGTACCACCTCAGTACTGACTCCTTTTTACTTAAGGTCTCTCTCTCTCTCTCTCTCTCTCTCTCTCTCTCTCTCTCTCTCCTTTCATTACTATATTTCATCAATAAAGCAACAAGACAAGTAGGAGCCAAGGTGAAGTAAGGTGGAGCGGCCTGAGATTCTAACAAAGGTTTCTCCAGTTCGACCCTCAGTCACACGACGGCTTTTTATTTGTATTTTGTATCCATCCATTTTTTTTAAACTTCTAATTTTCTTCTTTTGTCCCTTTTTCTGTTCTCTCGTTCACTCTTTCCTTTGTCTCAGTCCCCATCCTAATTTCTTAATCCTTTCGCGTTTATTATCTTCTCTTCATCCCAGTTTATTATCATTTCTTTTTTCCATCTCCCATTATCTATTCTCTTTTTACTCATATTTTTCTCCTTCCTTGTATTCCTCTATTTATTTTTGTCAATGTCATTTTCTTTATTTTCTCATTTCTTTCATTCGCGTTCTGTCTATACAGTGCTCGATATCTTTTTCCCGCCTTTCTTATTTCTTTATCTATGTTTTCCTGTACTTCCTTCTCTTCCCTTTTCATTTCTTTTCCTATCTACTCCTTGTGGGTTACCTTTACTAATTTTCCTTCCCCCTTTCTATTTTCTCCATTACCGTATCATAAGCTACAGTGGAGGTAGGAGGCAAGATGAAGTAAGGTAACAGCTTACCGTTTATGATTCATATTCTCTTTTTCCCCTACCTTTCTTTCTTTCCCTCTACTTTATTTCAATTGTTGCTTTATTTCCAGGGGGAACTTCCTGGGATTCAAATAAAGGCGTCGGGAATCAGAACCTCAGCTCAGTCAGGGTTCCTTTTTACTTTTCTTCCCAAAATCCTGTATTTTTCATTCTCTTGTCCTTACTTTTTCCGTCTAGTCTCCTTCGTCTCTTGTTTCCATTGCCTTCGTCGATCTCCTTTTCTTTCCTTTTTTCCTTGTCCCTGTCTTACATATTTTTATCATTTCACCTTTCTATTTTTTATTCTCTCAATTTTATATATATATATATATATATATATATATATATATATATATATATATATATATATATATATATATATATATATATATATATATATATATTTTTTTTTTTTTTTTTAATGCATTTTCTTTTTCTGTTATTTCGCTTTTTCTCAGTCCTATTTTTTTTTTTTCATTTCTTTCTTTTCCTTCCTACTTTCTTTCTCACTCACAATACATCAGAAGCTACAAACAATGCAGGAAGTGAGATGAAGTAACGTTATTACCATCAATTATGACTTACTGTATGTCATCATTATCTTCACCATCACCACCATCACCACCACCAAGAACAACAACACAACTTCCTTTTCCACCACTATAAACATCAACATCATCATCATCATCATCATTTTATACAATTATCATTACCATCATCAAAATTCACCTCAGTCATCTTCTGCAATACTAACGCCACCAACACCAGCGCCATCATCATCATCATCATCATCATCATTACCACCAACAAACTGAACTACTTCACATCACAATCATCACTACATTACAGCATTACAAACTACAAGATTGGTAGGAGACGAGATCAAGTAATGTGGAACGGCCTGGGACTTTACTACACGTGTACTGATTTAACACATTTACCATTTATACTTTTTTTCTCTCGCTCTTTCGTCCTTCATTTCTCCTTTATTCCAGGCTTTCTTTCATTTCGTCTTCCTTTTCTTCCTACTTTTCACAGTGCTCATTTTCTTTCGCTACTTCTTCCTTTTTCATTTGTCGTTTCCCTTTCTTTTTCTTCTTCCCATCTCCCTTTCATTCATTCTGCCTTTTTTTTTTTTTTTCTCCTTTGTCCATTACTCTCCTTGTTTTTCTATCACCTTCCTTTCTTCACTATATTACAGCGATACAACAACAAGAGACGTAGGAGCCAAGGTGAAGTAAGGTGGACCGGCCTGGGACTATGAAAAAGGTGTCCCGAGTTCGACCCGGTCTTCCGGTTACGCTCCTTTTTTTTTTCTCCTCATTTCCCTTTTGTTTTCCTTTCTACATTGGTCCTTCTATGCTCCTTTTCCTTGTTTTCCTTTGTTTTGTTCTCTTTCATTTTCTCGTTTTCTTTCTCCTTTCTTCTTTATTCCTTTCTCTTTATATCTTATTCAACTCCATTTCCTTTTTGCTTTCTGCCTTCTATCGCCCATTGTTTGGCATTTACTTGATTAATTCTCTCATTTCATCATCTCCATGTATTGTTTCCTTTCCTCTCCCGGTCTTTGTACTTTTCCTTGTCCATTAATTTATGGCATCACAATCCTCATGAGAGGTAGAAGGCGAGATGAAAGTGATAACACTATTTCTATTTATATGGCACCAAAAGTTCTTTACTCTCATTTATCTTTCTCTCCTCCTCGCCTTTAATTCGCATTTTGTTTCATGTTTGTTCTTCTCTCTGTTTTCCATTTGCTCTCTTTATTTCATCATTTTTCTTTGCCTTCTCCCTTCTAATTCCTTCTTTCTTTCTACTCTTCATTTTTGCCATTTTTCTTTCTGCTGTCATAGTTTTGCCTTTCTTAACCATACGAAAACAATAAAATAAATAGAAAATTCGGAGCCAAGGTGAAGTAAGGTGCAGCGGCTGAGACACTAACAAAGGTGTCTCGAGTTGGAGCCGGTGTCGTATGCAAGGAGTGACTTATGCTGAAAGTTACCGTCCCGCTCAGTGCGTATGCACCGACTGCCCTGTTTGCTGCTGTGTTGAAAGTATCTGCATGTTATGTCAAGTATCGTGTCGTTTATCAACAACATTTTGTGAAATACATATGTCAGGAAGATAGTTGGATGTCTTTCCGACCTATAGGTAACTATAGGTCGATATATATATATATATATATATATATATATATATATATATATATATATATATATATATATATATATATATATATATATATATACAATCGTGGTCATATATAAGCACCTATCCTTCGGTACCCCGTTCCTCAGGCTGGCTAATTTATGCGCGGTAAGTCACACTGGAGTAAGAGGGGCTGTGAGGGAGGCGCCAGGGAGAGAAGGGAAGGTGGGTGAGGGAAAGAGTGATGGTTCAGGGCTGGAGTGAGGGAGAGTATTTAGGGGAGGGAGAATATGCGAAGTGGTGGTCTGCTTTCTTTCGTTCAGGGCATGATATAAAGGAGTTACTATTCGGTACATAATGCTGCATTACACCTGGTATAGCGGCGCCAGATAAATTTTAGATAGGTGGTACTATCAAGGGCTAGCTAGCGAGAGAAATATACTGACGTGACAGATCACACATTAGTGCAGAGGCAGATATTTGTGTTTATCTGTGTTTTTTGACTTCGGACGCGGAATGGAATCTGGATGGCTTTGACTTCCGTAATGTTTATATAAGAAACGTCCCCTACCATTACATGTAATATACTAGGCGTAATGCAGCATTTCCTACCGAATATTAATTCCTGTATATCATGCCTTGAATGAAAGAAAACAGACAAATTATGTGACCACAACTTCGCACTTCATTCTCCCTCCTCTACCACCCCTCCCTCCCCTTCTTCACTTCACCTTCGTACCATCACTCGTCCCCCCACCCACTTTCCTTTCTCTCTCTTTGGCCTCTCCCTCTCAGCCCTTCTTACTCTAGTGTGACTTGCCGCGCATAAAGGAGCCAGCCTAAGGCACGGGCTGCCTGAGGATAGATGATTATTTATGGCCACGACTGTATGTTACAGGGAGATTGTGAAATCAGTCATTTCGTGAGTTAAGGTTAGTTTAGTTTAAGTTTATTTAGGTTAGGTTGATCTAGGTCCTCTAGGATAAGGTTAGGTTAGGTTAAGGTTGGTTTAGGTTTGGTTAGATTAGGTTAATTTAGGCTAAAGAGAAGGGAACAGTAACTTCCAGCATAAGTCACTCCGTGCATACGACACCGGGGTTCATTGATGCTACCTCTCTCTCTCTCTCTCTCTCTCTCTCTCTCATTTCCGTGTCTTTCTTTTTCCGGGTATAATTGCTATTTTCCTTTTTATCTCATCTTCCTGTCCTTTCCTTCTTTCTTTCTCGTTGCTTAATTTCTGTTCCTTTCTTTTTTCGATCTTCATTTTATCCCATATTGTTTTTACTTTCATTTTTTGCATGTATGATTGTTTGTCCTTTTCATTATTTTCGTATTTTTATTTCTTTTCAAATTTTGTCATTTCTTCTTCACTGACTATCTTTTTCCGGTTATATTCTTTGTTTTCCTCACTCCTTTCTTTCCTCATTACATAAAGATCTACAATCGAAGCAGGAGATTAGATCAATAAGGTTATTATCATCACTACTAACTTAATATACATCACCATCATCATCAGTAACACCACCACCACCACCACCATCCAAAACAGTGATCATCATCAACACTCACCTATATCACAATCACCAACACTTTCACCACTACTAACCTCACCATCATCATCATCACCATCCTCATCATCACCACCACAATCAACACCAGCATCATTAGCTACAATAGCATCACAAGCCACAAGAAAGGCAGGAGGCAAGATGAAGTAAGGTGGAGCGGCCTGAGACTCTACTACAGGTGTACCGAGTTCACACCTTGAATAGTCGTCCCTCCTTTTCCTTTGTTTGTTTGTTTTTTTCCTTTTAATGCATCCCCTTTCAGTTTATTTCTTGTTCAACTTTTTCCTTCTCCCTATTTCCTTCTCTGCCTTATTCTTTTCTTCTGTGTTTATACTTCCTATTCTTTCAACTTTCTCCCATTCTTTATTTTTTTTCTCTGTTCTTTTCAGTCTTTTCTTTCCAGCTTTTATTTCTACCATTCTTTATTTCTCTTTTCTTTCTCTTTCTTTATTACTTCAAAAAATTATTTGTTTAACGAAAAGAAAATCTTTTCAATGATTCCACATTTTTTTACTTTGAGAGAGAGAGAAAGAGAGGGAGAGAGAGAGAGAGAGAGAGAGAGAGAGAGAGAGAGAGAGAGAGAGAGAGAGAGAGGGGGAGAGTGACAAATCTAAGTATTAACACAGTTGTAAACATGGGCAACATCCTCTTTCAGCAGGTACAGATGCGGATGCAGATGTTGATGTTGAGTTTAGTCAAAACGTAGAAGCGGATGTGTATTTCTATTTTAAACCGGATGCTCTACGGATGCGGATACGGTTGCGGATGTTACATATATCCCTGATATGTTGCCTATTTAACTCGGTCAATTTAGATTTGCTCATGAAGAAACTAATTTCTTATTATCACGAGGATTATTTATTTTTAATGTGCGTGTATTTTTTGTGAATGCAATTAATGTACAATAAATGTGTTGATTAAGTTTGCGTAAATGAAAGCCCTAAGTTGCATCAGGGATGTGCTTTCTGATATAAGCATCAGTACCAAGTACCGCTATACAATTATTGCACAAATATTATCTGAATAAATCTATTTGTATTTAAAGTAGCGCCAGCCACTAGAGTAGCGCTAGTGGACTAGTTTTGTAAAAAGGTGGCTGTAGTGGAAGTGACAGTACATTATGATGCAAGTAGTGGTAGCGATAGTGCCATTACTTTGAGCCAGTAGTACGTACAACACTGGTTATGGGCCAATAGGCCTCCTCTATCTGTACTTCTTATGTACTCCTGTGTACATCATCATAAGCTCCCAAAGAGGTAGGATGAAACTAGGATATCATTAAAACTAACCAACATTACCATTATCATCATCATTATACTCAGATATACATCATCATATCTTCATCATCAGTTGTCCTCATTATTATCTTGAATACCATCACCATCATTTTTATCATTGTGAAAGTTATTATTATAAAATTTATCCTTAAACATCACTGTTGCAGTCATAATCATCATAGTAATCATTATCATTATCATCATCATCGTCATCACCTGACCTTCAGCACCACAACCATTAGCTACAGCATCACAAGCTACAAGAGAGGTTGGAGGCAAGATGAAGTAAGCTGGAGCGGCCTGAGACTCAACTACAGGTGTACTGAGTTCCAACTTTGTCTTCGGGAACTCGCTTCTTTTCTCACTTTATCTATCTGGCTATCTGTCTTTCCATCTGTCTATCTGACCATGTAACTATGTCTCTACAAACACCAGTCTTGAGAGAGTGGTTATAATATTGTTAGTGTTGTGTGTCCCAGAGTGTATGTGTGTGTGAATCTCATGTTTATATGATTTTCTGGTTATTTTTTTTTGTTCTTTCTCCTCTTTTTTCCTTTCTTCTTTGTTTTTTGTCCTTTCTTCTATGTTGTTTTCATTCCCTTGTCCTTTTTGCCTAATTCTTATTATCTCCGATTTTCTGGCATTTGCTTCACTCATTAACTAATTACATCCTTTACTTTCATTCCATATTAATATATTTCTCAGTATTCCCACTTTTTTCTCTTTCTTCCTCCTTTCTCCCTCCTTTATATTACAGGAGCACAGGTTATAAGAGGTCGGATGTGAAATGCAGTAAGGTTACTGTCATGAACACTGACCTACATCATCATCATCATCATCATCATCACAATCACGAATACCGTCTCACTTCATCATTATCATCATTATCCACTTTTACCATCTATACCTCATTTTCTTACTTTCTCACATTCCTTAATTACTTCTGTTTTTCAAGATTGTTTCATCCTTATTTTCCTATTCTTCTTTTGATCAAATTATCCATATCTTTTTACCTTTCATACTTTTATGCCCATTCGTCTCTCGTTTCACCTTTCTTTCCCTATTTCATTTCATCAGTATTTTTCTTCTTTCATTGTTCCCTCTGTTCTTTCCCGTTTCTTTCCTTTTCTCCACTACATTACAGCAATAAAGCAGCAAGGGAAGTAGGAGCCACGGTGAAGTAAGGTCGAGCGGCCTGGGACTCAAATGAACGTATCTGGAGTTCGACCCTGATCGGGCGACGGTTCCTTTTATATACTTTCTTATTTATAGACTTTTTCTTTTTCTTTCCCTTTCCGCCTATACAGAATTGCTTTCCTATATATATATATATATATATATATATATATATATATATATATATATATATATATATATATATATATATATATATATATTCTCTCGTTGTAGTAAGAGACAGAAAACAAATTAAAAACTTTTTGTACCTATTCATCAAATACTTTTTCTCATTTTTCTTCTATTTTTCTCTCACTGCGTGTTTTGTTTTACTTTTCCCTGTCTCTCTACCTTTCGTTGATATTTTCCTTATTAACTCTGACTTTTCATTTCTTTTCATTTCCCTTTTATTCGTACTGTTCCTTTCTTTCTCATTTCCATTTATCATTAGTGCTTTACTTTCTTTCGTCCTTCCTTCATTGTCCACTATATTACAGCATCACAAGCTAACAGATAGGTAAGAAAGGAGATGAAGTAAGGTTATCATTACCAGTACTAAGCTGTTGATTATCACCATCACCACCAACAACATCACCACCACTACACCACCACAAATACATCATCATCATAATCATCAATATCCATACAATTAACATCTCACCAAACCTAATCTATATCAGTTTAACCAATATCACCACCAAAATCATCATCATCATCATCATCATTATCATCAGCGGCAGCAGCAGCTTCTTAGATCTGGGCATTATAATGCATGATCATAAGCTACAAGAAAGGTAGGAAGCGAGGTAAAGTAAGGTGGAGCGGCCTGAGACTCGACTACATCTGAATCTGGTTCAAACCTTCACCTCGACATTGAATCCCCTTATCTCTATTTCCCTCTGTTTTTTCGTACTCGTTTTCATTCTTCCTCTCTTCCTCGTTACCTTTTTATTTATTCCACTCTTGTTAGTCAAATATCTGTCTTTCCTTTCTCAATCTTTTCCAGTTCTTGTTTTCCTCTTCTGCTTTAGTTTTCATTCATTCCTTACTTTCTCTGTTTTATTAGCTCCTATTGTACTTACTTCCCCTTTCTTGGTTATTTAACAACAGTATGGCAACAGGAGAAGTAGGAGTCAAGGACAAGTAAGGCGGAGCGGCCTGAACAAAAGTGTCTTGTGTTCGACCTGTAATTTTAGCAGTGTCTTTTTATTATTATTTTTTGTCTCGTTATTCTTTCCTAGTCTTTCATTCCTTTTTCCACTGACGTTCCTTTTGTTTTATATTCTGTGTTCCATTCTATCACTTTTGGTTCTTCTTGAGTACACAAGAACATCATATGCTGCAGGAGATTTAGGATTCTTTATAAGTACGAACCAAAGCTACTATGTAATTACATCACAAGCTGCAAGAGAGGTAGAGGTAGGATGAAGGCATCCCAGCCACTCTACTACAGGTGTATTGTGTTCACACCTTTGATTTTGCCTCCTACTCATTTTTTATACCTTTCTCTGTATATGTTGCTATTCCTGTCCTTTCAACTTTGCCTTTCTTATATTCCCATATTTTTTCGCCTTTTCTTTCATGCTAATTTTCAAATATTTTTCATTCTTTCCTTCTACCCCCTCCCCCCCTTTTGGGGGGGCTTACCATCCACTTGTGTTTCTTTTCCTCTCACCTTTTCTTTCTCTCTCCTGGCCATTCTACTCTCCCTTCTTTCTGTGTTCATTTGGTGGCTTTTTTCCTCTCTCTCTCTCTTCCTCCATTTCCGTCTTTCAGCTTTCTATATTTACTTCGGTTTTTCTCTTCTTTCATTTCTGTTTTGTGATATTCCTTTTTCTTTCACATCCCACTAACGGAGTTAGAGGACGAATAGATCGAAGAGTTATTATTACCAACGACTTGAAAAATAGTCTGCAGGAACGAAGGATGTTGAAGCAAAATTGTTAGAAAGATTTTTGTGAAGGCGTCAGAAGGAGCAGGAAAAATTTGGGTCAAGAGAGTTCAGAGCATTTAGTACGGATGAAATTATTCTTAGTATAGCGAAGAACATATTTGGCATGATTCCGTACAGACGCATAAAAGAGACGAGATTCAGGGATGGGTTGGCGCCAGTACCTTTTGTAGGCCTCCTCCTCCATGCCGCCCTGTCCCCTACCGTTTGGCGGCCCTTTCTTCAACTCACATCACCTTCTTTCATACATTCTTCTACTCTGTCCTTTCATCTTATCCTTAGTCTTTCTCTGTCAGTCTCCCCTCCCACCTCAGTCACATACAGTCTAGTCATTTTCTCATTATCCATCCTCTCCACTTGGTCAAACTACCTCCGACTATTTCTCTTAATGTTTTCAATCACATTAACATAAATACCAATACAAAACTTTATTGTACTTATGTATGTGAAAATTGTGCGATTTTATGGGTTTTTATATCAGATGTATAGATCAAAGACTGCAGACACGATAGAATTTACTGTTATTTTTTTTATGCATGAACTGACCTGCATCACCCTCATCAGAACCGTCATACTCAGCATCACCATAAAGAGTAGGAGGCGTGATGTACCAAGGAGGAGCGGCCTGCCACTCTACTACACCTGTACCCACTTAACACCTTGACCCTTTAGTCTTTAGTTTACATGTTTATCTTGTTCATTATTCCCTTCCCCTTTAATGTAATGGAGATGAGGTGTCTGAGGAGTATGTGTGGAGTGACGCGTATGGATCAGGTGCGAAATGATGAAGTGCGAAGGAGAACTGGAGTTGTTCGGGAGATGGCTGATCGAGTTGGGCAGAGGGTGTTGCGATGGTTTGGGCATATGGAGAGAATGGATAATGAGCGATTGGTGAAAAAGATAACTAGATCCGATGTGAGAGGTATAAGGCTGAGAGGAAGACCACGAATAGGATGGATGGACAGTGTGAAGAGAGCGCTGGATGCGAGAGGGATGTCTGTTGAGCAAGGAAGAGTGGCTGTGAGTGACAAAAATAAATGGAGAGAAATTGTGAATGAATAAGTGATGACGCAGCCCTGAGGGGATATTCTCCCGCATTTGGTCTGATCAGCTAGTCAGGTCAGGTGCGGGTAAGGGGATGGGTCTGTTATGATGTGGCAGGGGTAAATCAGTTCTGTTGTCGGGCCCTGCTGCGGACGTCACTGATTGCTTTGCGCAGTTGACCCTTGTGTGGTGTGGTGCGGTGAGGATCTGTCCGTTCTCCCCTTTGGGGCTAAGATGCTAATGGATGAGTAAATGGGGAGTGTGTCGTCCTGTCTCGGCTACCTCCCTTTCCTTGGGGGAAGCAGCCTAGGTATATAGATAGATAGAGATAGACCTTTTCTTGCAGTCCATTCCTTTTCCTCCCCTTTCTTTTCTTCATGTTCTTTATTTTTATTATTCTTTTCAGTTTTTTTCTTTACTTTCACCTTATTCTCTCTCTCTCTCTCTCTCTCTCTCTCTCTCTCTCTCTCTCTCACACACACACACACACACACACACACACACACACACACACACACACACACTCCCCCCTACTTCACTATATAACAGCAATAAAGCAACAGGACAGGTAGGAGCCAAGGTGAAGTAAGGTGGAGAGGCCTGAGATTCTAACAAAGGTTTCTCAAGTTCTACCCTCACGGTCCCACAGGTTCCTTTTTATTTTTATTATTTTTTTCATTTCTCCTTTTCGTTACTTTTTAATTTTCCTTGTTTACGCTTTTTCTGTTCTTATTTCTTTCTTTTCTTGTTTTTCCCTCTCTTGTTTCTTAATCCTTTCGCCTTTATTATCTTCTCTACATACCAGTTTCTTAAAATTTCTCTTTTCCATCTCCTATGGTCTATCCTCTTCTTTGCTCACATTTTTATTCTTAGTATTCATTCACTCATTTCTTTCAGTCAAATTCTTTTCTTTTCTCCTTCCTGTCATTCATTTTCTTTCTTTTCCTTCTTCATTCTTTCCTGTATTTGTCCATTATTTTCCAGCATCACAAGCTACAGGAGAGGTAGGAGGCGAGATGAAGCATGATGGAGCGGCCTGGGACTCTACTACAGGTGTACCGAGTTCATGCCATCAGCTGAGATTCTCTCTCTCTCTCTCTCTCTCTCTCTCTCTCATCCTTGTTTCCTGTATTAAAAATTTATTTGAGATGTACTCTTCTCTCTCTCTCTTCCCAATCTTTACTATATTACAGCAATAAAGCAACAGGACAAGTAGGAGCCAAGGTGAAGTAAAGTCGAGCGGCCTGAGATTCTAACAAAGGTTTCTCCATTTCCACCCACACTTGCACACAGGCATCTTTTTATATTTATCTTTTATTTATCCACTTCTTTTTTTTCACCTTCTAATTTTCCTTTGTTTGTCCCTGTATCTGTTCTTTCTTTCGTTCTTCGCTTTCTCTCTGTCTCCATCCTTGTTTCTTAATCCTTTCGCCTTTATTATCTTCTCTTCATCCCAGTTTCTTATAACTTCTTTTTTCCTTCTCCAATTATCTTGCCTGTTCTTTACTCATAATTTTCTTCTTCACTGTATTCATCTAATTATTTTCCCCAATCTCACTTTCTTTCTTCTTTTATTTCTTACATTCTCATTTTTTTTTATTTACCAATATCCCATTCATGGGCTATTGGAGCGGGCCTTTGAGGCGGCCCATGGTTAAGCTGAACTCATTGTCTTGCCTATCGTGGTGGGGGTCTGACAGAGACGAGCTTTACAAGCTCAACTGTTGGTGTCGCTGCAATGAGCCTGGCAGCCGCTGTTGATGCCTCACCAGCAGTGGTTGGTGGTGGAGCTGGAGAGCCTGTCCTGAAAGTGGAAGTATCAGGACACCTGAGAGGGTAGTGAAGCAGAGGTTCGTTGGACACTTCGTTGCAGTACTGACATTCCTCTTCTTCGTTGGTGTCCAGTATTTGACGTGTCTCTTTGTATCCCAGGCGAAGGCGGTGTAGGTAAGTGCGAACATGGGCACGGACCGCTTTGTCAACACTGAGAGGCTGGTACTGGGTGGCCGTAGCATACTAGGTTGCTGATGGTGAACCCGACGTCACCCATGACTCGTGTTTGCGTCGAGAAAGAAGATACACATGGTTTTTGACTTTTGCCTTTTTCTGTGCCAGACTTGGGGGAATGTGCACATCGACATTTAGTCTCTTGGCTGCATGTTTGGCAACACAGTCCGCTCTTTCGTTCCCTGTAATCCCAACATGGCTAGGTATCTTGTTTAGGATGATGTGTTTGCCTTGTTCTTTCAGTTCCTGAGCAAGGGACAGTACATGGGTAATGAGGTGGATGTTTTATTTTGGTAGAGTGGAGGCTAGTCTCTGTATAGCTGTCAGAGAATCTATGTGCATAACGTGGTGTGACTGTGGTTGGTCAAGAGCGTGCTGGAGTGCACCTGCAATAGCAACCAACACAGTCTGTAACGTTGAGGCTCTGTCTGAGAGTCTCCACACTTTAACAGTTTCATTACAGATCATGGCTGCCCCAGCAGTGTTGTTGAGGAAGTCTACCGAACCATCAGTATAGTGTGTCAGGGCTCCATCCAGGGAGGCAGCATGCTTGCTTTGGGGGGCTTCCTGGCGTAGCTGAGCTGCTGCAGATGTTGCCTTGGAACTGGTGGGGGTGATAGTATGCAGGTGGATGGTTGGTGGTGCCCAGGGTGGAGGGGTGGTATAGCTGGGGTGAGGTGTGTCCATTCCTTTTGCAATTATGAGGTCCTTGATACCAAGAGCTGAGAATGCTACCGCCACATGTTGTGCCCATGTTTCTCTAGAAAGAGCAGTTTGTCGACGCAGCACTGCAGTTACTGTATCAGCAGGAGGTGATGGCCTGGGAAGATGTATCACTTTAGCAAGAATGCAAGCTGTGTGTTGTTGTATGCGAATCCCTAGAGGAATAATGCCAGTTTCCTGTTGGAGGTTGCACAGTTTTGTCCACATGGGGGCACCAAGTAAGTTGGAGTGCATTGTTTTGTATTACCTCCAATCTGGCTGACAGATGTTCGCCGAGAGTTACAAGACGTGGGGCGGAATAGTCAGGCTTGTGATGGATCTCATGACCCTGGTCCTAGTAGCGCCTCTTTCCGCGCAGGAACCTTGCCTGTGCATCAATGGACAGCTTCTTATCAAATCAGATACCTAAGTACTGGTGGCTGGAGACCCACTCAAGCTCTGTACCTTGGATGAAGAGTGGGTGCTTAGGGTCTGGTATTTTAAAAACGATGGTGTTTGACTTGCAGGGATTATTCTTTAGCCCCAACTCCTGATATCGCCCATAGATAAGCTGTAGGGTATACTGACAATTGTGCTCATTATCTGGCCCTGTAGGTCATCAGTATAGCAAAGGATCTTTACCCCTGGTCGCTGGGGTATGTTTAGGAGCTCACCCATGAGTATGTTGAAGAGGTAGGGGCTCAAAAAACTACCTTGGGGGGTTCCGTTTTCGTGGACATCAACAACACCATAATAACAACAACATAACTCCCTTTTCCAACATTATTTACGTCATAATAATTATCTGTACAATATTCATTACCACCATCAAAATTCTAAATCATATTCAACAATAATAACACCACCACCACCACTGTAATCACCATCACCATCATTACCACCACAACAGTCAACTATAATAAATTAAAATCATTACTATACTACAGCATCATAAAAAGTACAAGAGAGTTAGGAGGTGAGATAAAGTAAGGTGCAACGACCTTGGACTTACCTATATGTGTACTGATTTAACACCTTTACCATTTAATCCTTACCTTCTTTCTCTCACCCTTTAATCATTTCCTTAACCTTTTTTTCACGCTTCCTTTCATTTCATCCTCCTTTTCTTCCATTCTTTTTACCGTTTTCATTTTCTTTTCCTTTCTATTTCTTTTTCGTTTGTCGTTTCCCTTCCATTTCCTTCTTTCCTTCTTTCCTTCTCGTTTTCATTCCTTCTGCCTCTTTATGTTGTTGAATTTTTCTCCATTTCATTTATTCTCCCTGTCTTGCAATCATCTTCCTTTCTTGACTATATTACAGCAATATAACAAGAGACGTAGGAACCAAGGTGAAATAATGTGGAGCGGCCTGGGACTCTGATAAACGTATCCCAAGTTCGACCCACTACGGCCCATTGGTTCCTTTATTTATATAGTTTTTTTTTTTTTTTTTAGGCGCCTGGTGGTTTAGTCGGTAATTAAGGAGCTCCAATCGGATTGAGCCGGTGCAGGTTTATATCCAAGGGGTGATTGGCGTTTATTGCTCACGTAATACCACTCAGGGATAAGTGAGGCTGGTCACTCTCATCTTAAATGTCAGGACCAACTTGCATAGCCCCGGGCTCCTACGCTCCTCATGGGGCAACGTAGGATTGGACGATGGATGGATGGATATTTTTTTATTGCCCTTTTTGCATAATCTTCTTATGTTCTCTTTTCTTGTTTTCCTTTTGTTTTCTTTCTCCTCCCTTTGTTTTTCCTTTCTTCTACATTCCTTTCTTCTCTTTGTATTTTTTCTTCCCCTTTTGCTTTTAGATTTCTTTTTTCTGTCTCCCATTCGTTGCCATTTACTTCATTAATTCTCTCATATTTTCATCTTATTTTATTTTTTCTTATTTCTTTCTTTTCCCCATCCTTTCTTCTCTTTTTTTTTTTCCCTCTCCCCACTGTATTACGGCATCACAAGCTACAAGAGAGGTAAGAGGCGAGATGAGGGTTATAATTTTACTATTCATATGGTGCCTAATTTTCGTTATTTTCATATATATTTCTCTTCTTACTCATTAATTTCACGTTTTGCTTTACTCTTGTTCTTCTCTGCTTCTATCTCTTTCTCATTTACCCTCTTTCTTAAACTACCTTCTTTTTTCTTTATCCTTGCTGTTGTTCTACTCTTCATTTTTGTAATTTTTCTTTCTTTTCTTGTCTCTTTTTCTTTCCTTTTCTTTCTTTCTCTTTTCTCAACCATGCGAAAACAATAAAATAAAAACAGAAATAGGAGCCAAGGTGAAGTAAGGTGAAGCGGGTGAGATTCTAACAAAGGTGTCTCTACTTCGACCCAGGTTTAAGGGAAGCTCTTTTGTTTTCCTCTCTCTCTCTCTCTCTCTCTCTCTCTCTCTCTCTCTCTCTCTCTCTCTCATTTCCTTTTTCTTCTCCCTTCTCCGGGTAAAATTCCTATGTTTGTTTTTATCCTTTCCTAAGCTTTTTCTTTCTTTCCTTCTTGCTTTCTTTTTGCTAAATTTCTGTTCCTTTCTCATTTCTTTCTTCTTTTTACCCTATTTTGTTTTCAGCTTTTTCCTTGCATCTATGATTGTTTGTCACTTCTTTTTTTCTCTTATTTAATTTTTTTTTTCATTTTTCCATATCATTCCATCTTCGGTGACTTTCTTTTTCCTGTTATATTCTTCGTGTCTCGCACTCCTTTCTTTCCCCATTCCATAATTAGCTACAAGAGAAGCAGGAGGTTAGATGAAATAAGGTTATCATCACTACTATTCTACTATACATCACCACCATCATCATTACCATCACCACCACCACCATCCAAAACAATTATCATCAACACTAACCTGTAGCACAATCATCATCACTTTCACCACTACGAACCTCACCATCACCATTATCACCACCACAGTTAACACCAGCATCACTAGTTACATTAGCGGTTGCGGATGTTACGTATATCCCTGATATGTTGCCTATTTAACTGGATAAAGTTAAATTTGCTCATGAAGAAACTAATGTATTATCACGAGGATTATTTATTTTTTAATGTGCTTGTATTTTTTGTGAATGCAATTAATATACAATAAATGTGTTGATTAAGTTTGAGTAAATGAAAGCCCTAAGTTGCATCAGGGATGTGCTTTCTGATATAAGCATCAGTACCAAGTACCGCTATACAATTATTGCACAAATATTATCTGAATAAATCTATTTGTATTTAAAGTAGCGCCAGCCATTAGAGTAGCGCTAGTGGACTAGTTTTGTAAAAAGGTAGCTGTAGTGGAAGTGACAGTACATTATGATGCAAGTAGTGGTAGCGATAGTGCCATTACTTTGAGCCAGTAGTACGTACAACACTGGTTATGGGCCAATAGGCCTCCTGTATCTGTACTTCCTATGTACTCCTGTGTACATCATCATAAGATACCAAAGAGGTAGGATGAAACTAGGGTATCATCACCATTATACTCAGATATACATCATCATATCTTCATATCATCTTTTTCATTATTATTATCACTACCATCACCAGTGAATGTTAATATTATCAAAATTATCCTTAAACATCACTATTGCAGTCATCATCATCATAATAATCATTATCATTATCATCATCACCTGATCTTCAGCACCACAACCATTAGCTACAGCATCACAAGCTACAAGAGAGGTAGGAGGCGAGATGAAGTAAGCTGGAGCGGCCTGAGACTCTACTACAAATGTACTGAGTTTCAGCCTTGTCTTCGGTAACTCGCTTCTTTTCTCTCTTCCTCTATTTATCTATACAACTATCTATACAACTATCTTTAATCGGACGCTAGCCTGTGTGTATGTGTGTGTGTGTGTGATTTTCTTTCTCCAGTTTTCTCCTTTCTTCTTTGTATTTAATCCATTCATCTATGTTGTTTTCATACCCTTCTCCTTTATATCATATCCTTACTATATCCGATTCTCTAGCATTTGCTTCACAGATTAACTAATTTTTTTCTTTTTCTTTCTCACCATATTAGTATATTTACTCAATATTTCCACTGTTCTTTCTCTTTCTTCCTCCTTTCTTCATCCATTATACTACAGGAGCACAGGCTATAAGATTTGGATGTGAAATGAAGTAAGGTTAATGTCATGAACTCTGACCTACATCATCATCACCATCATCATCACCAGCACGAATACCATCTCATTTCATCATCACTATCATGATGATCATCATCATTGTCCACCTCAGCCATTAATACCTCATTTTCACTCCTTCTTCCATTCATTATTACTTCTGTATTTCACCTTTGTTTCATTCTTGTTTTCCTATTCTTCTTTCTATCAAATTATCCATCTCCTTTTACCTTTCTTACTTTTAAGACCATTCTTCTCTTTTTTCAACTTTCTTTCCCCATTTCATTCCTTCTGTATTTTTCTACTGTCATTGTTCCCGCTCTTCTTTCCTGTTCCGTTCTTTTCCTTTTTCTTCACTATATTACAGCAATAAAGCAACAAAGGAAGTAGAAGCCACGGTGAAGTAAGGTCGAGCGGCATGGGACTCAAATAAAGGTGTCTGGAGTTCGACCGCGAGAAGAATGTCGGTTCCTTTTTTGTTTTTTCTTGTTTATAGGATATTTCTTATTCTTTCCTTTTTCGCCTATACTCCTTACATTTTTTTTGCCATCCTCTCCTTGTAGTAAGAAAGAAGAGACAGAAAACAAATTAAAATGTTTTTTATAATTATGCAACAAAGACTTTTCCTCTGTTCTTTCTATATTTTTCTCATTGCTTGTTGTGTTTTACTTTGTCCTTTCTATCTCCCTTCAGTTGGTACTTTCCTTATTAATTCTGACTCCTTTTCTTTTCGTTTACTTCTTATTCGAACTGTTCTTTTCTTTCTCATTTCCTTTCATCTTTACTTCTTTAGTTTCTCTTTCGTTCATCCTTCATTGTCCACTATATTACAGCATTCTACCAGACAGGACGAAATGAAGTAAGGTTATCATCATCAGTACTAAGATGTTGTATATCACCAACATCACCACCGTCACCATCACCAGCATTACTCACCACCACTACACCATTATCATCATTATCATCATCATCAATATCCATACAATTAACATCATATCATACTTAATCTCTACCATCATCATCATCATCATCATCATCACCCCCATTACCCTCATCAGCTTCTTAGATATGCGCATTAAACTGCATCATCACAAGCTACAAGAGAGGTAGGAGGCGAGGTGAAGTAAGGTGGAGCGGCCTGAGACTCGACTACACCTTAATACCTTTACCCCGACATTGAACCTCCTTTTACTAATTTCCCTCTTTTCTCTTTTTCTCGTTTTCATTGTTCCTTTCTCTTTGTCTGTCTTTTTCTTTATTCCACACTTATTATTTACCTATCTGTGTTTCCTTTTTCAATCTTTTTTTCAGTTCTTATATTTTCCTCCTCTGCGTTAGTTTTCAGTCTTTCTTTACATTATCTGTTTTATTCATTCCAATTGTTCTTACATACCCTCTCATAGCTATGTAACAGCAATAAGGCAACAAAAGAAGTAGGAGTCAAGGTAAAGTAAGATGGAGCCGCCTGAGAATCCAACAAGTGTCTTGTGTTCAATGTGCACTCCTGGTGGTTCCTTTTTATTTTTCGTCTCTTTTTTCGTTCCTAAAATTTTCTTTCCACTTGCCATTGACATTCTTTTTGTTTTCTGTTCTCCAATCCTTCATTCTATGACCCTTTTCTTCTATACATTATTCCATCACAAAATGCAAAAAGGGTAGGGTCATTTATAAATTCTCTTCAGTATTAGAGCACCAAACACTGCAGAGACTGGAAAGATCCTTTAAAAATAGGACAAAAGCCGCTGCAATATATCATCCCAAAATACACTAGTTTAAACGGTATTTTGACATAATTTAACCAAATTTGTTGATAATTCATCTCAAAATACACTTTCGACACGACAATTGTAATGTCTGGTGATGCTTTGGGTCACTACAAAGGGTTTTTAGGTCATTGCATAGTTAAATTATGGTCGTGGCAACCCGTATGTTAGGGTTTCATTACTTCCGGGAAAATCGTTTCTCGTGTGTGTTCATGTAGCTTAACCCCCACCAAAGACAGCGCCTTTTATCTATGTTTATAGTCAGACACATTAATCCCGTAAGGGATGCCCACAAACAAATCGCCTCCATGTCGCCCAGACCTCTGTTATTCGGTTGCCCTCCCTCCAACTCAGTCCACTTTCTATCACACATCATTCTACTCTGTCCCTTCATCATATCCTTAATCTTTCCCTTCAGTTCTCTCCCTCCACCTCAGTCTCATACACTCTTCTGGGCAGTTTCTCTTTCTCCATCCATTCCATGTGGTCAGACAATCTCAGACTATCTCTTTTCACGTGTTCAATCACATTAACATTAGTACCAAAACAAGACTTTGCTGTACTTAAATATGAAATCATTCTTGGATATAATAATTTCTTACTTTAAGAATTATAGATTAGAGATTGCAGACACAAGAGTGTTTACTTTTATTTTTTTAATCTATAAAAACTTAGACGTTTGTCCTCTCTTACAATCATATTGGTATTTTTTTCTTTTTCCTGCAGCTATCTGAAGACTGGGGTGGGCACAAGAGAGCCGTCCTGTCTACTCTCCTTTACTCATACACTTTGATGATATCTTTAGAATCGATTGCTTCCGTAACAGATACCCTCGTTATAGGCCAATAGGCCTCCTGTTATCTGTACTTGCTGTGTGCTGCTATGTACTCCTGTATTGTCTCACAAGCTATAAAAGATGTAGGAGGCGTGATGAAGTTGGGTTATCATCAGAACTGACCTGCATCACCCTCATCAGTAGCATCATACTCAGCATCCCCATAAAGAGTAGGAGGCGTGATGTAGCAAGGTGGGGCGGCCTGCCACTCTACTACACCTGTACCCACTTAACACCTTGAACCTTTAGTCTTAGTTTACTTCTTTTTCTTGTTCTAAATCTCTTTCTCATTACGTAAAGTTACATCTTTTAATTCTTGATTTCCGTTTTTTCTATACGTTTCTCTTTCCTTTTCCTTGTGTCTCCTTTCTCCTTTCCATTGCCTTTCTTTCTTGCTTTCCCTTTTCAATATTTTACTCTCTCTCTCTCTCTCTCTCTCTCTCTCTCTCTCTCTCTCTCTCTCTTCACCCTTCCTTCCTTCCCTCCCTCGCTATATTACAGCAATAAGCAACAAGACAAGTAGAAGCCAAGGTGATGTAGGGTGAAGCGTCCTGAGATTCTAACAAAGGTTTCAATAGTTCGGCCCCAAATCGTCAAACAGGCTTCTTTTTACTTATCTTTGTCGGCGCGGCTCAAGGACGGGTATTATTTCCACTCGGTTTGTCTGTCGTTTTTATTTATTTATTTCATTTTGTTTTCCTCTCCGTTAACAACTTTACACGAAAACTAATGATGTGATTATGAATAAAAGTACATGGATAATGGGGTATGATCTTCTGATCCCCTGATTATATTTTGGGCCAAACTGGGCCAAGGCCGAGGCTGTAGGATAAAAAAAGTAAATAAATAAATACAAAGGTTTGTCGCCATAACTCCTTTCAAATTCGTGATATCGACGTTTCAGAGCTGCATCCTATAACATGCTTCGTTATATCAGAAGGTCACCCTCCAGTTAGCGGTTGGGGGATGAATGTCAGGTGGGTCGGGCCTAAAATTTCAAATGGGAATTAACTCGTCAATTTTCACCCGATTTACCACAAATCTGATATGTGACATATTTAACTAGATATCCTGTTGTGTTGATACGTCAGCACTAAAATAACTGCCGGGGACGGGTTGGCTGTGCTTTGGCACCACTTATTGTTATTTTATTATTTACTTTTCCCCATTTCATTATTTTTAATTTTCTTTCTCTGTCCTCTTTTCTGCTTATTCTTTGTTACTTTCATCTTTTCTTTCCTTTCGTTTCGTTTCTCTAAATGCTTTAACCTTCATCATCTCTTCCTCCTATTTTCTTTTAATTTCTCTTTTCCATCTCCTATCATATATCCTCATCTTTACTTATATTTGTCTTGTTTCTCTTTCCTTGTTTCTTTCTCTCTCATATTCGTGTCATTAGTATGTTCTCCAAGCCAACTCAGCAAAATGTAAGTTGATTCTCAGGCTGCCATGACTCACTCTGAACTGAATACAATCGTTTGGCGGCAGCTGGAACAGGATACTAGAGCTGTGAAGGAAGTGAAATAAAGAGAATATAACACAGAGACAGAAATATAGTTAGAGAGAGTATGATGAAAGCCTTGCACAATAGAGTATGACAAAAATAGGTATAATGCAGATAGTTTGATAAAGAATGTTAAATGAATATGATAAAGACAGTATCATAAGGAAAGGTATAGGAAAGAGTGAGTATGATGAAAAGTATAATATGAGCCATAATAAGAGATTGTATAGCAGAGTATGATGCAGAAAGTATAATAAAGAGAGGATAATAAAGAAAGAATATGGTAATATATGCACAATAAGAGACAAGATGGAGAAGTGGTAAGCTGGAGGCGAAGACCGAGATAGATCGACTCCCAGCTGGACGTTGGGCGTTGGGGTTCAATCAGTAGAGCAATGTCCTACCTCCAATTATATATCAGTATATTTGTATATTTGTGGTACGTCGTGGCGACCTTCATCCACTCACTTGATGTGCAGCCTACCTCTTCCTTAACATTTATCATTTTTATCGACGTCTTCCATTCACTCCTTATATTTCTCCCATCTTCCCGTCACTTTCTAGTACACATCTTTCTTCTTTCAGGTGGCTTATATTGAGAAACAAACCAAATAGTTTCCTGTAAATCAGGACATCATTTACGTCGTTGGATGGTAACCATATAACCAACACATATGTTTTCCTTACGTGTCAACAAGTGGGTTGGTGGAGGGTTAGCGGCCATTCCCGTTAAACAACTAACTCAAAGACAAACAATGCCTTTACGGGATTGTGGCGTACGGCTATAGATAGATCATTTCTTTGCTTTTTGATCTGTGTACTCTCTCTCTCTCTCTCTCTCTCTCTCTCTGTATATATATATAAATATATATATATATATATATATATATATATATATATATATATATATATATATGAGATATATATAGATATATATATAGATATATATAGATATATATATATATATATATATATATATATATATATATATATATATATATATATATATATATATATATATATATATATATATATATATACAGGTAGACATTAGGCGGGAAAGGTTAAGTATACCGCCTCAGTACCGTCTCCATTTTACCTATTCAAGGTCTCTCTCTCTCTCTCTCTCTCTCTCCTTTCTTCACTATATTACAGCAATAAAACAGCAAGGCAAGTAGGAGCCAAGGTGAAATAAGGTGGAGCGACCTGAGATTCCAACAAAGGTTTCTCTAGTTCTACCCACAAGTACACCATGGCTTCTTTTTACTTTAATTTTTTATCTATCCACATTTTTTTAATCTTCCAATTTTCCTTCTTTTTTCCCTTTTTCTGTTCTTTCATTATTTCCTTTCTTTCTGCTCCCATCCTAATTTCTTAATCCTGTCGCCTTTGTTATCTTCTCATCATTCCAGTTTCTTATAATTTGTGCTTTCGATATCCTAGTATTTATTCTCATCTTTACTCATTTTTTTTTCTTCACTGTATTCATTCCTTAATTTTTCACAGTCTCACTTCATTTCTTTTCTCATTCCTATCATTCGCTTTCTGTCATTACAGTGGTCGTTTCCATTCTTTCCTGCCTTTCGTATTTCTTTATCCACTTTTTCCTGTATCTCTGTCTTTTGCTTTTTCCTTTCCCATCTTCACCTTTTGGGTTATCTTTACTATTTTTTTTGTCTCTCTCCATTACCGTATCATAAGCTACAGATGAATTGGGAGGCAAGATGAAGTAAGGTGGAGCTGCCTGGGACTCTCGTGCAGGTAAACGAAATTGACGCCTTACCGTTTATGCTTCATTTTCTTTTTTTTTCTTTTTTTCTATCTAACATTCTTTCCCTCTCCTATATTACAGGTGTTGCTTAATTCCCCTTCTCTTTTATTCCAGTTTTCTCAATGTACTTCTATGTTCCCCTTCGTTTCTCCTGTCATGTCCTTTCTTGTTTTCCCTTTTCCTTTTTCATTTCCATTCACTGTCTCTTCGGGTTCTTTCATTCATTCTTTTTCTCGTTTTCTTACTCTTTTGCTTTATTCTTTTCTGTTGTGTTTCTTCGATATATTACAGCAATAAAGCAACAGGAGAAGTAGAAGTGATGTAGGGGGAACGTCCTGGGATTCTAATAAAGGCTTTGGGAGTCAGAACCTCTGCTCAGTCAGGGTTCCTTTTGACTCTTCTTCCTAATTCCTTTACTTTTCATTCTCTTGTCCTTTTTTTTTCCTTTCAGTCTCCTTCGTCTCTTGTTTTCATTCCCTCGTCCATCTCCTTTTGTTTCCTGTTTTTTCGTACTCGTGTTTTTCATATTTTTTATTCCTTTTCCCTTCTTTATTTATAATCATTCACCTTTTACTGTCTCCTGTATGTCCCCCATTCTTTCGTATTTTTATTACACTTTCAATTTTGCCTTCAAAATATATTAATTTATTGTTCTGTTATTTTGAGATTTCTCGTTTCTATCTTTTATTCATTTCTTTGTTTTTCTTCCTATTCCCTTTCTCCATAATGATGCACCAGAAGCTAGAAGAAATGCTGGAAGTGAGATGAAGTAACTTTATTACTATCAGTTATTACTTGCTATATATCATCATCATCATCATCACCACCACCACAATCTCACCCACCACCACTAAACAGTACTGCTCCCTTTTCCACCCCTATGAACATCATCATCATCGTTTACATAATTATCATTACAGGCATCAAAATTTACCTAAATCATCTTCACCAGTACTAACACCTCCACATCACTGTAAACATCATCATCATCATCATCATCATCATCTTTATCATCATCATCATCTTCATTACCACCACCAAAGACAACTTTATTGTATCAAAATCATCACTATATTACAGCATCACAAGGTACATGAGAGGTGGGAGGCGAGATAAAGTAAAGTGTAACCACTCGGGACTTTACTATAGGTGTATCGATTTAACACATTCACCAATTATACCTTATTTTCATTCTCTCTCCGATTCATCCTTTACTTCTCCTTTATTTCACGCTTCCTTTCGTTTCCTCCTCCTTTTCTTCCTTGTTTCTTCATTTTCCATTTTCTTTCTCATTTTTCCTGTTTGTCGTTTCATCTCCTTTTCCGTCTTCCAGTTTCCTTTCCAATCTGTCCTGCTTTTTTGCTTTATTAATTTATCATTTTTTCCCTTTATTCCCCTTGACTTTCTCTCTCTACTTCCTATCTTCACTATATTACCGCGATACAACAACATGAGACGTAGGAGCCAAGGAGAAGTAAGGTGGAGCGGCCTGGGACTCTGATAAAGGTGTCCCGAGTTCGACCCGTTCTTCTGACAAGGTTCCTTTATTTACATCTTTTTGTATTTACCTTCCAACATTTTTCTTGTTATGCTCTGTATTTTTTTTTTCCTTTCTTTTGGTCTCTCCTTTCTCCTCTTTCTTTCTGCTTTCAATTGTTTATTCCTTTCTCCTCTTTATATTCCTTTAACCCCATTTTCCTTTTTGCTTTCAGTTTTCTATCGCCCATTCTTTGGCATTTACTTTATTAATTCTGTTTTTTTAGTTATACTGTTTAAATCGCACTTAATCATCTTTATTATATTTTGTCTTTCTCTCCTCCTTCCTTTATTTGAAGTTTTGTTTCTTCTTTTTTTTTTTTTAATCTCTCTCCGTCTCAGCTGACCTGTATATTACTTTCGTCCACCCTCTTTTCTTTATGTCATTTCTGTTCTAATTTCCCCTATCGTTCTGCACATCATTTTTGTCACATTTTCTTTCTCGCCTCTTTTACCTCATGTTTTCTCTCTATCTTCTTAACCATATGATAACAATAAAATAAACAATGGAATAAAATCAGATATGGAAAACGGTACAAGTGTTTGTGTGATGTTTTTTAAGGAATGAAGTACATACCAATTTTACGATGGTAATCATCAACATGATGATGATCATCGTCATCATAATGGACCGGTTGGCCAATGTTAGGCAGCTACTGTCAAAGGGTGTGGTAAGTCTGTGAGTATAAAACAAGGAAAATAAAGAATTAATCCAATGTCTGATGAACCATAGCCGCATTTCTTTCTTTTTCCAGGGCCTACAGCACTGATGGCAGGATTACTACAAATATGACGTAATCGTAGTGGAGGCTTTGATGTGTGACCAGCAGACCTAAAGGGATACGATAATTATAACATTATTCAAAAATATTTACTTTCAAGTCCCTTGAGTTGCATGACTTAATTCCTTGACATATTCTTACTTCTGCAATACGATTGTATTCGACTGAGAAAGACACCCATTTAATTAGTACAGGAGTAAATGAAAGTCACAACAATTATTTCAAGATTAGTAAGTCTTTCCTCAGGTAAATAAAATCACGTGAGGGTTGGAAGAATAGCATAAAAGGAGGCCATCGTACTGAAGAAGTTATGGTGAGGTTTGGGTATATTCAAAATATAATAAAAAGCAGACGAACAATACTTAGTACGTGGCTTCTCGGGTCTTTCTCTCACTCCTGCAGCAAAGGGACCCCAGTGAAGCTAATAATCACGTCAGTCACCCTCTAATCGTGGGAGAGGATGCACGCAGCGGCAGTGTTGTGATGGATGTAAACAACTGAGGTAAATGATATATACAGCTTTCCCCACATTCCTGATATAAACAGAGGTCTATCTATCTATATACCTCGGCTGTTTTCTCTCTCAAAGGGGGTGGCGAGGTGGCCAAGACAGGGAGACTCACTCGCAAAAATACTCATCCACACACACATATTTACTGGTATCTTAACCTGTAAGTTGAGAAGGGGAGGTATGGAGGCAAAATGTTTAATAACTCATTGACAGATACGACCTCTCTCGGTGGCACCAAATCGTCTGCAGTAGGCTGCAAAAAGGAAATCTAATAGTATCGTTATTACAGGAGGAGTTAACGGAAATGTTTCATAATCGTTCGCTCTCTCATCTGAACGAAATCCTCGTGTTTTAGCTTGAATAAAATACTACCTCCAGGCGATGATACTAAGCATTGGGGAAGCCTCTCGCAGTAAAGGGGTAAGTAAAGGCTATAATAAACGTATAAAGTTTGAAACCTCTCTCCAAAACAAAGTAAAATAATCTGGAGGCAGCACGATCGAAATATGCAAGGACAAAAATACTAGATGCGGTAGTTACAGGGCCCCTCGGTTAATGCAATTGGTATGTAGTGGTGTGGGAGGCTGAGTTTGTGTTGTAATAATTCCTGTGCTCTGCTGTGTTGTGGGAGGCTGATAATGTGTGGTGTGGTGTGGTGTGGTGTGGTGTGGTGTGTGGTGTAGTGTGGTGCGGTGTGGTATGGTGTGGTGTTTTTCACTCACCTCTCAGGTCTAGTCTAGTGCAAAATCTGGCATCCAAAAAACGTCAGCTACAGACGGACAGAACCGCTGCCAGAGATGCTCCAGGCTCTACAGATACGTCATAGGAGTGAAAGATCTAAGCAAGACCGTACCCAGGATTAGTGTTCGAGAGAGAGAGAGAGAGAGAGAGGTCTAGGCATGGCCGAATCCAAGAATAATGTTCGTGTGTGTGTGTGTGTGTGTGTGTCTTTCTTGTTCCATTTTTTCGTTCATTCTCCTCTCTTCTTCTTTCTTTCTCATTTCTTATATTCCTTTTTTTTTTAAGTTGTTCTCATCCCTATTTTATTTTGCTTTCTCCTTACTATCCCAGATTCTGTGGCATTTGCATTATTGATTAACTCAGTTTTCCTTGGCCATGTATATCTCTCTTTTCTTATTAATACATTTCTCATTATTCCCATTTTTCTTTTTCTTGCTCCTTTCTTCCTTCATTATATTACAGGAGCACAGGCTATAAGTGGCACGAGGTGAAATGAAGTAAGGATACTGTCATGAACACTAACCTACATCATCATCGTCACCACTACCACAATCATTCTCTGCATCACAAATATCATCTCACTTCCTTGACCTACATCATCTTTATCATTATCCTTCTCTGCCATATATATCTCATTTTCTTCCTTTCCCACGTTCTTTAATTCTTCATATATGTCACCTTTGTTTCAATCTTGTCATCCTGGATTTCTTTCCATAAAATTTTCGATCTTTCTATTCCTTTCTTATTTTTTGGCCCTCCCACTTTTTTTTTTTCCACCATTCTTACCCCATTTCGTTATGTCCGTCCTTTTTTCGTTTCATTGTTCGCTCTCTTTCTTCCCTCTTCCCTTCCACTCCTTTTTCTTGACCATATTACGGCAATAAAGCAACAAGTCAAGTAGGAGCCAAGGTGAAGTAAGGTGGAGCATCTCCTGACTCTAATGAAGGTGTCTGGAGTTGGATCCAAGAAGGAGCCTTGGTTCCTTTTCTGTTGTTTCTTGTTTATAATGTTTTTCTTTCCTTTGACGCCCATACTAAATGTATTTTGTACCCCATTCTCTCGTTTTTGTAAGAAACAATAGACAAAAAAAAAAGATTTTGACTAATTAATCAAATCCTTTTATTTTTTTTTTACCTTTCAGTACTTTTTTGTTTTACTTTGTCATTTTTATCTCCCTTCAGTGATTCTTTCCTTAATGACTCTGACTGTCCTTTTCCTTTTTTTTTTTCATCAGAATCCTATTATTTCTTTCATTCCCACTTCCTTTCGTCTTTAGTGAGTTACTTTCTCTTTTTCTTCCTTCATTGTTCACTATATAACAGCACCACAAGCTCACGGACAGGTATAATACGAGATGAAGTCTATCTATCTATATACCTAGGCTGCTTCCCCCAAGGAAAGGGAGGTAGCCGAGACAGGACGACACACTCGCCATTTACTCATCCATTCAAACACATTCATTCGCATCTTAGCCCCAAAGGGGAGAACGGACAGATCCTCACCGCACCACACCGCACAAGGGTCAACTGTGTAATGAAATCAGTGACATCCGCAGAGGGCCCGACAGCAGAGCTGGTTTACCCCTGCCACATCATAACAGACCCATCCCCTTACCCGCACCTGACCTGACTAGCTGATCAGACCAAATGCGAGAGAATATCCCCTCAGGGCTGTGTCATCACTTATTCATTCACAATTTCTCTCTACCCATTTCTGTCACGCACAGCCACTCTTCCTTGCTCAACAGACATCCCTCTCGCATCCAGCGCTCTCTTCACACTGTCCATCCATCCTATTTGTGGTCTTCCTCTCAGCCTTACACCTCTCACATCAGATCTAGTTATCTTTTTCACCAATCGCTCATTATTCATTCTCTCCATATGCCCAAACCATCGCAACACCCTCTGCTCAACTCTACCAACCATCTCCCGAACAACTCCAGTTCTCCTTCGCACTTCATCATTCAGCACTCAATCCATACGCGTCACTCCACACATACTCCTCAGACACCTCATCTCAATTACATTCAAACTTTTCCTCTCTGCTGCACCCATATTCCATGTTTCAGCCCCATATAACGCAGTCGGTACCACAACACCTTCATACAGCCTTCTCTTTACATTCATTCTAAGCGAACAACATCTAAACACTTTTTTCATTTCTCCTAGCACCTTTCCTACTTCATTCATTCTAAACTTCACTTCTGAATCTATTCTTCCATCCACAGCAACATGAGACCCTAAATACTTAAAACACTCTACCTCCTCAAGCAACTCACCATTTAAAACTATATTCATCCCCCTAACATCTACCAACCTCGTACGCATCATCACTTTACTCTTATTCTCATTTACTTTCAATTTCCTCCTTTCATACACCCTTCCAAACTCCTCTGCCAACTGTCTCAATCTCTCCTCTGAATCAGCCACCAGTGCAGTATCATCTGCAAACAGCAGCTGATTCAGATTCCACTCTCCACCATCAACATTCACCAGACTCAGACCTCCACCTAAAACTCTTGCATTCACTTCCCTTACAACACCATCCATGTAAATATTAAACAACCAAGGCGACATCACACATCCCTGTCGCAGCCCCACTCTCACAGGAAACCAATCACTCACAGCATTTCCCACTCTTACACACGCTCTACTATTTACATAAAAACTTTTCACCCCTTTTAATAACCTACCATCAAGTCCATACAATCTTAAAACAGTCCACAAAGCCTCCCTATCAATTCTATCATACGCTTTCTCTAAATCCATAAATGCCCAAAACACATCCTTGCCTTTCGCTAAATACTTTTCACACACTTGTCTCACCGCAAACACCTGATCCACACATCCCCTCCCTCTCCTAAAGCCACACTGCTCATCACCAATCACTCCCTCTGTACCCTCTCTAACTCTCATAATTAACACTCTACCATACACCTTACCTACAACACTCAACAGACTTATACCCCTATAGCTAGTACATTCATACTTATCACCCTTGCCTTTATACAACGGGACCACACAAGCACTTGCCCAGTCAACTGGCATCATACCTTTCACAGAGCACACATTCAACAATCTTACTAACCAGTCAACAATAGTCACTCCACCACCCTTCAGGCATTCCACAGGACACCCATCCATACCTGCAGCTTTCCCTGTTTTCATCTCCTTTACTGCCTTCTGCATTTCCTCCTTCGTGATCAAAGAATCATTCAACTCTCCCAACACATATATTCCTTGCACCCTTCCATCCGCCACAAGCTCAGGCACCCTTTCCTCCTCTACATTTAACAATCTTTCAAAATAATCTGCCCATCTCTTCCTTACTGCATCCATCTCAATTAACATCCTTCCATCCTCTGCTTTTACTCGTTCTTCCTTCCCAGACTCTCCCTTTCGCACCCTTTTCACCTCCTTCCAAAACATTTTGTTATTCTGTTGAAAATTCTCTGTCAGCCGCCTACCCCACCTCTCATCTGCTGCCACTTTAGCATCACGCACAGCCCTTTTTGCCTTATTCCTCTTTTCCTTTTACCTCTCTTATGACATCTCATCCTTCCTCTGCAGCCACACTTCATATGCACGTCTCTTCTCAGCCACAGCCATACTTACTTCCTCGCACCACCATTCACTTCCTTTTCTTACACCACCACCCACACGTCTCACACCACACACCTCTTCTGCATGCCCCACCACAGCACTCTTAAATAACTGCCATTCCTCCTCCACACTGCCATTTTCCCGATCTTTCACTGCGTTCCACTCATCTTTCAATTTCTCCTGATACTCTATCTTTTTCTCTCTTTTATCCAACTCACCCACTTTCAAAACCTCCCTGCCACACCTAACCCTCCTAGCTCTCACCCATCTCTTACCTACTCTTAACTTTCCCTCCACCAGGTAGTGGTCAGACATACCTCCACCCTCCCCTCTCAGAACTTTCACATCTAACAATCTTCCTATCACATTCCTAGACACAACCACATAGTCCATCAAAGCTCTATCAACAACCCTTCCACCCTCCTGTCTCACCCATGTATACTTATAAATATCTTTCTTCTCAAACAGGGTATTTCCAATCACCATCTCTCGCTCAACACACATCGCTATCATTCGCTCCCCATTTTCATTTCTTCCAGGCACACCATGCATACCAACTACACCTTCAACTGCTACATTTCCCACTCTAGCATTCAGATCTCCCATCATTACCACATTCACATTCGCTCCAAAACTCTGCAGACATTCATCAACATCATTCCAGAAAGACTCCCTCTCTTCTTCATCCCTTTCACTACCAGGCCCATATGCGCTCACAAACACCCACAACTCATGTTCAAATTTCGCTTTCACCCACAACAGTCTCGATGGCACCTCCTTCCATTCAATCACACACTGCTGTACTTCCGGACTTACTAACAAGGCCACACCTTCTCTTGCCCTTCCTCTATCAACACCTGACAATCTTCCATTTACACTTCCAAACATAGACTCACCCTTCCCTTTCATCTTCGTTTCACTCAAAGCTAACACATCCAACTTTCTTCTCACAAACATTCTCCCAATCTCCTCCCTTTTAGCCTCAATCGTACTACATCCACGCACATTCATAGACCCAATATTCAGGGTACGGGGATAACTCCATCCCCCGTCCCTTTCTCTGGTCTGTCTCTTTTTAGGAACTAAAAAACAGAGGAGGGGGTCCCTAGTCCCCTCACCCTGCCACTTTTAGTCGCCTTTTACGACACGCAGATGAAGTAAGGTTATCATTGTCATACTAAGCTATTGAATATTACTGCAATTATCACCACGACCATCATCACCACTGCAACATTATCATCACATCAGCATTAATATCCATAAGAGTACAATTAACATCTTACTAAAGCTGCCCTTCTTCTTCACTACCATTACCATCACCAACATCATCATCACTGTCACCTCCATTACCATCATCAGTTTCTTACATCTGGGCATTATAATGAATCATCACAAGCTTCAAGAGAAGTAGCAGGCGAGGCGAAGGAAGGTGGAGAGGCCTGGGACTTTTGCACCTGTATCGGGTTGAAACCTTCACTCTGACATTGAACCTCCTTTTCTTTATTTCGCTCTTTCTCCCTCCCTCCCTCTCTCTCTCTCTCTCTCTCTCTCGTTTTCATTCTTCCTCTCTTTGGCTGTTTCTTTTTATTCCACTTTGTCATTTACATATCTGTCTCTTCTTGATCAATCTTTTTTTCAGTTCTTTTCCCTCTTTGCTTTAGTTATCCTTTTCTCCTTACTTTCTCTGTTTTATTCACTCTTATTGTGCTTTCTTCCCCTTTCTTACCTATTTAACAGCAATAAGGCAACAAGATAAATATGAGTCAATGTGAAGTAAGGTGGAGAGGCATGAGAATCCAACAAAAGTGCCTTGCGTTCAACCTGTAATCTTGGCCGTTCATATTAATTAAAATTTCTCTTCTTGTTCTTTTTTCCTAATATTCTATTCCTAGTTTTTCTTCTTCGTTTGATGTTCATTTTCTTTGTTACTCTCTCTCTGATTTTAATAATCACCTTTTTTCATCCCCACCATAGTTCATCACAAAATGAAAAAGAGGTAGGATCCCTTATAAATATGACCAATAGTCGCTACAGTATTACAGCATCACAAACTGCAGTGTGGAAGGATGCTTTATAAATATGGCTAAGGTCACTACAATATTACATCACAAAATATACCAGTTTAACCTGTATTTTGGAATAATTTAACCAGACTTTGTGGTAAATCATCTAAAAAAACACTTTAAACAATTACACTGTAATGTCTAGTGATGGTTTGGACCCCTTTTTTTTAGGCCATTACATAGTTAAATTATGGCTGTGGCAGCCCTTTTTTAAGGGTTTCATTACGTTACGACTTTACGGAAATTCGTTTGTCGTGGGTGTCCATATAAGGCAACCCTCACAAAAGACAACGCCTTTCATCTATGTCTATAGCCAGACACATTAATCAGGTAATGAGTGGCGACAAACAAATCGCCTCCATGTCGCTCTGTCCTCTGTAATATGGCTACCCTCCCTCCAACCCACACCCCATACACTCATGCATCATTCCATTCCATCCCTTCATGATATCCTTTGTCCTCCCCTCCCACTCTCCCCCTCCACCTCAGTCAAAAATACACTCTTCTAGTCAGATTCCCATTCTCTATCATATCCACGCGGTCAAACCATCTGAGAATATTTCTCTTCACGGTTTCAATCACATCCGTATCAATACGAAAACAAGACTTTGCTGTACTTAAGTGTGAATGCATTCTACCATTATATTTGTTACCATTTTAATAATTATCCCATAGAGATTGTAGGCACGATAGGATTTACTGTTAGCTTATATATATATATATATATATATATATATATATATATATATATATATATATATATATATATATATATATATATATATATATATATATATATATATATATATACACACACAAAATTACAGGTTTTTCCTCTCCAAGAATCACGTTATTTTTGCTTTATTCTTGATCTTCTTCGGAAGGTGTGGTGGGCAGAGAAGAGCCATCGTTTCTTCTCTCCTTTTCTCATGCAAGTTGGTTTAATCTTAAGAATCAATTGCTTCCCAGACAGATAACTTTGTTATTGGTCAATAGGTCTCCTGTTATCTGTACTTGTTGTGTGCTGCTACGTACTCCTGTAGTGTCTCACAAGCTATAAAAGATGTAGGAGGCGTGATGAAGTTGGGTTATCATCAGAACTGACCTGCATCACCCTCATCAGTACCATCATACTCAGCATCACCATAAAGAGTAGGAGGCGTGATGTAGCAAGGTGGAGCGGCCTGCCACTCTACTACACCTGTAACCACTTAACACATTATCCTTTATATTTATGCCCCGCCTTGTATATAGCCCGGGCATATAGTGTGGTCATATCCTCCTACCGCCATTCCGTCTTTTCGTTCTTCCGTCCCTCCATCCCGTTTTGCGTTTATCTCATTTCCGAAAAAAAAATGTTAAAGATACCTTAATTAAACTTCATACACAGATACATATTGCTGACAGCATTTCAACCAGTCCAAACGTTGATGAAATTGGCCTTCCTTATGACCTTGACCTCACATTTCTTGATTTTGCGTTTAGCTCATTTTTTTGATAACCTCCGGCGTGGCGTTCCTGTCCTATAAACATATTTCTAGTTAAGTTTACATCTTTATCCTGTTCTTTATCTCTTTCGCTATTACTTTAAGTGATATCTTTTGTTTTTTCGTTCTTTCGCTCTCCGTTCTCAGTTTTTTCCCTTTTCTCTCCTTTTTCCTTTTCAGTTTTTCTTTTCCCATCTCAGTCTTTTACTTTTTTTTCGTCCCCCCCCCTCTCTCTCTCTCTCTCTCTCTCTCTCTCTCTCTCTCTCTCTCTCTCTCTCTCTCTCTCATATTCGTGTCAGTATGTTCTCCAAGCCAACTCAGCAAAATGTACGTTGATTCTCAGGCTGCCATGACTCACTCTGAACTGAACACAATCGTTTGTACAAACTGGAACAGGATTCTAGATCTGTGAAGAAAGAGAAAGAGAATATAACACAGAGACAGAAATATAGTACGAGAGAGTATGGTGAAAGCACTGCAGAGTATAATAGTGAGTATGACAGAAAAAGGTATAATGCAGATAGTGCGATAAAGAATGTAAAATGAATATAAAGAGAGTTTCATAAGGGAAGGTTTAGTAAAGACTGAATATGATGAAAAGTATAATATGAACCATAATAAGAGATTGTATAGCAAAGTATGATGCAGAATGTATGATAAAGGAAGGATAATAAAGAAAGATATGATAAGAGAAGGCACAAAGATGGAGAAGTGGTAAGCAGGACGCGAAGACCGAGATAGATCGACTCCTAGCTGGACGTTGGGAGACCGGGGTTTAATCAGTGAAGTACTGTTCTATCTCTTATTATATACCAGATCTTTTCTATATCTGTGGTAGGTCGTGGAGGCCTTTATTCACTCACCTGATGTAGTGCAGCCAACTTATTCCTCTACCTATATCAATTTTTTCTATGTCTACCCTCCTCTCTTCCTATTTATCCCATCTCTCCTCTCACAGAATTACACTTCCTACTTTTTCAGGTGGCTCATATTGAGAAACAAGCCAGGTAGTTTCCTGTAAGCCGAGAGAACATTTACAGTGCTGGGTAGTAACCATATAACCAACCCATGTGTGTTCCTTAGTGTGTCAACAAGTGGGTTGGCGAAGGGTTAGCGCCCCTTCCTGTAAAACAATTAACTCAAAGACAAACGACCACCCTTTACGGGATTATGGCGTATGGCTATAGATAGACAGGTAGATTATTTCTTTATGCTTTGATCTGTGTTCTCCAATATATATTTTTCTACCTACATCTACTGTATATACAGGTAGACATTAGGCTGGAGAGGTTAACTCCGTTTTTTATCTATTTCAGACCTCTCTCTCTCTCTCTCTCTCTCTCTCTCTCTCTCTCTCTCTCTCCTTTCTTTACTGCATTACAACAATATAGCAACAAGACAAGTAGGAGCCAAGGTGAAGTAAGGTGGAGCGGCCTGAGATTCTAACAAAGGTGTCTCCAGGTCGACCCACACACACATGAAGGCTTTCTTTTTCTCTTTATATTTTATGCATCCACACTTTTTAAACTTCTGAGTTTCCTTATTTTGTCCTTTTTTTTTCTTTAATTATTTCCTTTTTTGTCTGTTCCCATCAGAATTTATAAATCTTTTTACCTTTATTATCTTCTCACCATAGTAGTTTCTTATAATATGTGTTTTGGATCTCCTAGTATCTATTATCTTTTTCACTCAAAGTTTTCTTGTTCACTGTATTCATCTGTTAATTTTTCTCAATCTCACTTTCTTCTGTCATTTTTCTCATTCGCTTTCTGTCTTTCTTTCCGCCTTTCTTATTTCTTTACCTATTTCGCTTGTATTTCTGTCTTTTTCTTTTTCATTTCTTTTCCGATATTCTCGTTGTAGGTTACCTTTAGTAAGTTTCTTTTCTTCTTTCTATCTTTCTCCATTGCCGTATCATAGCCTACAGTGGAGGTAATAGGCAAAATGAGGAAGATGGAGCGGCCTGGGACTCTAGTACTGGTGGACCGAGTTAACACTTTCCCATGTATGATTTATTTTCTTTTTTTCCCATTTCTTTCTTTCTTTCCTCTCCTTTATTTCAAGCGTTGCATTATTTCCGTTCTTTTTTCTTCTAGTTTTCTCAATTTACTTCTATATTTCCCCTTTCTTCCTTTTGTCATGGCCTTTCTTTTTTCACATTTCCATTTTCATTTCCATTCACTGTCTTCGTGTTCTTTCTTTCATTCCTTTTTCTGGTTTTCCTATTTACTCCATTTCTGTAATCCTTTCCACTGTCTTTCTTCACTATATTACAACAAAAAACAACAAAGGAAGTACAGTAGGAGTGATGTAGGGGGAATGTCCTGGGATTCTAATAAAGGTGTCGGGAGTCAGAACCTCATCTCAGTCAGGTTCCATTTTACTCTACTTCCACAAATCATTTATTTCTCTTTCTCATGTCCTTAGTTTTTTCGTTTAGTCTTCTTCGTCTCGTCTCTTGTTTTCGTTTCCTTCGTCGATCTCTTTTTCTTTCTTTTTTTCCTACTCATGTCTTTCAAGACTTTTATTCTTTTCACCTTTCTATTTTTTATACTCATTTCCTTTTCACTGTCTCCTGTATGTCTCACATTCTTTCTCATTTTTATTAATTTCTGAAATTTGGCTTCTGTCAGTATTAGTTTTCTTTTCAGTTATTTCGCGGTTTCTCGTTTCTATCTTTTTCTATTTCTTTCTTTTACTTTCAATTTCCTCTCTCCATATTAACACATCACGAGCTACAAGAAATGCAGGAAGAAAGATGAAGTAACATTATTACCATCAATACCAACTCACTGAATATCACCACCACCACCACCACCACCACCACAACAACAACAACAGCAACAACAACAACAACATCAACGCAACAACTCTCTTTTCCATCATCATCATCATCATCATCATCATCATTTGTACGATTATATTAACTGTCATCAGAACTAAACAAAATCATCTTTTGAAATACACACACCACGATCATCGTCACCCTCATTTTCCCTATTGACACCATCACATCTTTTTTAAATAGATAATGAATGGAGGAAGGAAAAACAAAGGGGAAAAAAATAAGTCCATGTGCCTAAAGGCATCCTTCATTCATAAAATATTTATAAAAACTGGATTTGAATTGAAGTGGTTATATGTTTGTGGGAAACAACTCCCAGGAAGTGAATTCCAGAGAGTAGTAGTTCTGGGGATAAATGAATTTTGATAAGCAGAGGTTCTGCATTGCGGGGGAGAGAGTGTGAATTCATGGGCGCTCCCAGCTGCCCGAGTATTTCGGGAGAAAATGTGAAGGGGAGGAACAATTGAAGCCAGTTCGTCTGAACACTTACGGTAGAAATATCTACTGTATATAATAATGCTAAAGAAGCAACATCTCTACGTACTGATAGTGGAGGAAGGTCTTGCATGATGGCAGGATTATTGATTAATCTAATGGCTAATTCAACTACATCACATCAAAATCATCACTGTATTACAATATCACCAGGTACTGTGCAAGAGAGGTTAGTGGAGAGATAAAATAAAGTGGGCTGGGACTTTACTACAGATTTAACACCCTTTATTTTCTTTCTTTCTCACTTTCCTCCTTTCCGTCGTCTTTATTTCACGCTTCCTTTCATTCCCTCCTCCTTTTCTTCCTTCTTCCAAGATTTCCCACATTCTTTCTCCTTGCTTTTTTCATTTGTCGTTTGAGTTCCATTTCCTCCTTCCAATTTCCTTTCCATTCTTTCCTGCCTTTTCGCTTTATTACTTTCTCCTTTCACCTTTATTCTCCTTCTCTTTCTCTCGCTGTACTTCCTATCTTCACTATATTGCATCGATACAACAACAAGAGACGTAGGAGCCGAGGTGAAGTAAGATGGAGCTGCCTGGGACTCTCATAAAAGTGTCCTTAGTTCCACCCTGTCATCTAGTATATATCCTTTATTTATATCCTTTTATTTCTATTTCGACATTTTCTTTATATGCTCTATTATCTCCTTTTCTTTTCTTTTGCTCTCTCCTTTCTCCTCTTTCTTTCTGCTTTCAACTCTCTATTCCTTTCTTCTCTTTATATACCTTTCATCATCCTTTCCTTTTTGCCTTCTGCTTTCTGTCACCCATTCTTTGGCATTTACTTGATTAATTCTCTCTTTTTTTTTTTTTTTTTACTATTTAAATCGCTCTTAATTTTCTTTTTATTATTTTATCTCTTTCTTGCTTTACTTGAAGTTTTGTTTCATTCTTCTTTTTTCTACCTCTCTCTCTCTGTCTCAGCTGGCCTGTATTTTACTTTCGTCCCCTCCTTTTTCTTTTTGTCATTTCTGTTCTAATTTCCCCTATCATTCTGCACATCATTTTTGTCACACTTCTTACTTTTCGTCTCTTTTACATCGTCTTTTCTCTCTACCTTCTTAACCATATTCAGTCAATCAGTCAATCAATCAATCATTTCCTGTGGCACCCCACGGGTTGCATAGGGCCTCGATGAACCCTCTCTCCACCAATATTTGTCTCTTGCCATCTCCTTCAGGTCCCACCAACACTCCTCTCCTGCTTCTCTTTTCATTGTCCTCAACCAGATTTCCCTCGGCCTACTTCGGCCTCTTCTTCCTCTTGCAGTCCACTCTGACACATCCTGTATTAAACTGCCTTATTTTCTATACATTGCCCCAGCCATTTCCAGCGAGACAGCCTCACATATTCATCAACTGGTTCCACTCTCGTAATATCCCTCACTCTTTCATTTGTAACTCTATCTTGCCACCTTACCCCAAGAATACTTCTCAGTATTTTACTCTCAAATCCTAACACTTTCTGATCTGTTGCAATTGTACTGTACCATGACTCATGCCCATAAATTAAAATTGATCTAACCATGGACGTGTAAATATTAACTATAGTGTATCGAAAGCATATTATTATTCCAGATTTCAACATTCCAACAGCTCGCCAAGCCTGTCTAATCATCTCCTCAATTTCATTGTTTAATGATCCATTAGATAATACAATCGTTCCCAGATATTTAAAATTTTCTACATTCTTCACCACATTATTCCCAATTACACAATCGACTTGGTTCTCTACGTTCATATTAATAATTTCAATCTTTCCACAATTTATTACCAATCCCACTTTTTCCCCTTCCTCCACCAGACAATAAAGCACCCTCTGGATCTTGTAAATACTTCCGCAAATCAGTACAATATCATCAGCATTGTCCAAATCCATCAGCTTCGTATTTTCTTTCCAGTTAATTCCTGCACCTGTTCTCTTTACAACCTTTCTCATAACATAATCCATAACCAAAACAAACAGTAAAAGCGAAAGAACTCCTCCTTGAATCATTCCTGACCTAACTTCAAATGGATCACTCAAAGAACCACCCACCATTACCTTACAAAAAGTACCTTCATGCAGTCTTGTAATATTATTTACAAACTTTTCTGGTATACCATAGAATCTCATAATTTTCAACATAGCTCCACGTGAAACACTATCAAGCGCCTTTTCAAAATCCACAAAACACATACTAAGTGGCATTTTCATCTCACTAGCTTGTTGCATTAGATGCCTTACAATAAAAATCTGATAATTACAAACTCGACCCTTTCTCAATCCCGCTTGTTCTTCTCTTAAAATTTTATCAGTTACTGGCTCTATTCTGTTCAACAAGATTTTGGAAGACTTTTGCAACTACAGGTGTCAAAGTTATCCCCCATCAGTTTCCACACACACTTAAATCTCCCTTTTTTGGTATTTTTATAATCACTCCATTTTTCCACTCTTAACAATTTCATAACAATAAAATAAACTATGAAATAAAATCAAATATGGAATGCAGTACAAGGGTTTGTGTGACGATTTTAAGGAATGAAGTACATATCAATTTTACGATGGTATCATCAACATGATCATGATCATCATCATAATGGACCGGTTGGCCAATGTTAGGCAGCTACTGTCAAAGGGTGTGGTAAGTCTGTGAGTATAAAACAAGAAAAATAAAGAATTAATCCAATGTCTGATGAACCATAGCCGCATTTTTCTTCTTTTTCCAGGGCCTACAGCACTGATGGCAGGATTACTACAAATATGACGTAATCGTAGTGGAGGCTTTGATGTGTGACCAGCAGACCTAAAGGGATACGATAATTACATTATTCAAATATATTTTCTCTCCGTCCCTTGAGTTACATGACTTATATCCCTGACATATTCTTACAGTACTCATGCAAGATGATTGTATTTAGCTTGGAAGGCACCCATTTAATTATTACAGGAGTAAATGAAAGTCACAATATTTTCAAGGTTAGTAAGTCTTTCCACAGGTAAATAAAATCACGTGAGGGTAGGAAGAATTGCATAAAAGGAGGCCATCGTACTTAAAAAGTTATGGTGAGGTTTGAGTACAGTCAAAATATAATAAAAAAACTGACGAAAATTATTAGTACGTGGCTTCTCGGGGCATTCTCTTACTCCAGCAGTAAATGAACCCCAGTGAAACTACGAATCACATCACTCACCCTCTAACCGATGGAGAGGATGCACGCAACGGCAGTGATGTGATGGATGTAAACAACTGAAGTAAAAGATATACACAGTGTTCCCCATACTGCTGATATAAACAGAGGACTACCTATCTATGTACCTAAGCTGTTTCTCCTCTGTCGGGGGGTGGCAAAGGCAGGACCACACGCTCACCAAAATACTCATCCACACACACACACATTTATCTTAGTCTCTAAGGGGAGAAGGGGAAGTAAGGAGGGAAAATGTTTAATGACTCATTGACCGTTACTATTTCTCTCAGTGGCACCACACCGTCAGCAGTAAACTGCAAATAACAAATCTAACTGTATCGTTATTAGAGAAGGAGTTAACGGAAATGTTTCATAATTGTTCAGTTTTACGACGTCTTGCATCTAAATGAAACTGTTGTGTTTAATCTTCAACAAAATGCTACCTCCTAGCTATGTCACTAAGCTTTGGGTAATCCTCCCGCAGTGAAGAGGCAAATAAAGGCTATAATGAACGTATCCTCTTTACATCTCTCCAAAACTGAATCATATAATCAGGAGACAGCAAGAACAAAACATACAAGCACAAAAATACTAGTTGCCGGAGTTACAGGGCCCCTCAGTTGTAGTGGTGTGGGAGGCAGAGTTTGTGTGGTGATAATTCCTGTGCTGTGCTGCGTCTTGTGAGGCTGGTAATGTGTGCTGTTGTGTGGTGTGGTGTGGTGTGGTTTGGTGTTGTGTGGTAAGGTACGATACGATGTAATGAAGTGTTTTTTCGCTCGTCTCTCAGGTCTACGCTAGTGCAACATCTGCCATCCAAAAATCGTCACCTGCAGACGGACAGAACCGCTGCCAGAGATGCTTCAGACTCCGTAAATACGTCATAGGAGTGAAGGGTCTAAGCAAGACCGTATCCAGGATTAATGTTCGAAGAGAGAGAGAGAGAGAGAGAGAGAGAGAGAGAGAGTGTGTGTGTGTGTGTGTGTGTGTGCGTGTGTGTGTGTGTGTGTGTGTGTGTGTGTGTGTTTCTCTTGTGCTCATTTTTCTCGTTCTTTCACCTCTTTCCTTCTTTCTTTCACCTTTCTTTGATATTGCTTTCTTTTCCATGTTATTCTGAATCCTTTTTATTTTTTGCTTTTTTCTTGCTATCTTAGATTCTCTCGCATTTACTGTATGGATTAACTCATTTATCCTTTGGCTTTTATTGATTTATATCTATACTAATGAATTTCTCATTATTTCCATTTGTCTTTCTCCTTCTGGCTTCTTTTTTTCCGCCATCTTTATTATAATGACCCGATTTTTGTGTTTGTTGGTTTGTTGGTTTGTCCGTTTGTTACCGTAACACAGCCAAAACAGTGCATTGTAGTGCAATTTTTGTTAGAGCAAGGTACCATTAATAAGTTCTAACTTGAAGAATAAAACAATTTCCAGTCAGTTCGGGCCACCGGTTCCCAAGTTATGACTCATTTCTGGCCTTTTGAAAGGCCGAAGGCGGCCTTTAGGCGAATCACTTTCTTTATGGGCATTGAAGTTACTGTAACACAGCAAAAACCGGCGCAGGTAGCGCAATTTTTGTTTTAGCAAGGTACAGTTAAAATGTTCTATCTTCAAGATGAAATGATTCCCAGTCAAATCGGGCCATTAGTTCCTGAGTTATAATTCATTTCTGGCCTTTTGGCATCGAGCGTAAATCCGCCGAAGGCGGCCTTTAAGCAAGTTTTATTACAGAAGTAAAAACTAAAAGTGGTAGGAAGTGAAATGAAGATTGTTGTCATAAACACTGGTTTACATCACCAACATCACCATCATCCTCAGCATGAACATCAATCATCATCATCATCATCATCATCATTATATTCCGCAGTCAATTATACCTCATTCTCGTTCTTTCCCCCATTATTTGGTTTCTTCTATATTTCACCTTTGTTTCATTATTTTCTATTCTCATTTCTTTCAAAGTTTCCATCTTTCTTTATTTTTCCTACTACATGCTTTTTTTTTCTTTTTTCTCATTTCCTTCTCTTGGTCATTCCTTCTGTTTCTATCTCCTTCCGTTGTTCCTGATTTTTTTTTTCGATTCTTTCCCTCACCTTTATCTTCACTATTATACAGCAATAAAGCAACAAGGGAAGCAGAGGCCAAGGTGAAGTAAGGTAGAGCGACCTGGGACTCTAATAAAGGTGTCTATAGTTCTACCCAACACCACTGGTGCCTATTTTTTCATTCTTTTTATATTCTATTCTCATCTTTATTCCTTCCCCTTGACTTCTTATATATATATATATATATTTTTATCTAATTCTCTCGTTTTACGAGGAAGGAAGAGGTTGGCAAGAAAAATTAAAAGAGTATTATTATTATTAGTTGAATACTTTGTACTTTTTTTTAAATTTATATTTTTTTCAATGGTTCTTTTGTTTTACTTTGTCCTATCGTCCTTTCGTTGATATATTCCTTATCAACTCATTCATTCCTTTTCCTTTTATTTCCATCTATGTCTTAATTTTTATTTGATTCTCTCATTTCCTTTCATCTTTACTGCGCTACTTTCTCTTATTCTTCCATCCTTCATTGTCCACTGTATTACAGCATCACTAGCTGCCTGACAGATAATGGGCGGAATAAAGTAAGATTATCATTATTAGTACTAAGCTATTGTACTGTACATCACCACATTTACCACCACCATCACCACCAACATCATCATCATCATCATTAAACCATTTGCGCCCAGTGTCCTCAATATGGGATGGAACTGGGACCTAAGAGCTTCGCAAATATAAGCTGACAGGAAGAGGGCGGTACGCTTGGGACCCTTCCAGTAAAATCCCCCTCAAAGAACTCCGGGAGCTAATGGGTTAATATCCATAAATTTAACATCTTACCAAAGCTAATCTATACCAGTTTCACCATCATCACCACCTACACATCATCATCTTCATCATCATCATCACCATCATCATAAGTCACCTTCATTACTATCATCATCTTCTTAGATCTGGGCATTATACTACATCATCACAAGCAACAAGGGAGGTAGGAGGCGAGGTGAAGTAAGGTGGAGCGGCCTGAGACTCGATCACACCTGAATCGGGTTCAAACCTGCACCCCGACATCGATCCTCCTTTTCTTTTTTTCCTTCTTTTTTTTCTTTCTCGTTTTCTTTCTTTTTTTTTTCTCCTTGGTTACCTTTTTCTTTATTCCCTTCTTGCTATATATATATATATATCTGTCTCTCCTTGCTCAATGTTTTATCAGTTTTTATGTTTTAATCTGTTTCTGTTTTCATTCTTTTCTTACTTTCTCTGTTTTAGTCACTCCTATTGTACTTTCTTCTCCTTTCTTAGCTGTATAACAGCAATAAGGCAACAGGACAAGTAGGAGTCATGGAGACGTAAGATGGACGGGCTTGAGATTCCAAGAAAAAGATCGTGTTTCAACCTGTTATCTTGGCGTTCCTTTTTATTTGTTTTGTCTCGTTTTTCTTTTTTTTTTTTTTTTCATTGACGCTCCTTCTGTTTCCTATTCTATGTTTCTTTCTGTCACTTTTCATTCTTCTCTACTACATAAAAGAATCACAAGCTGCAAGAGGGTTAGGATCCTTTTTAAGTACGACCCAAAGGCACAGGAACTATTATATTACACGAGAAGCTCCAAGAGAGGTGGGACTCTTTATATATATGACCAAAACTGATATTATATTGAACCACAAGCTGCAAAAGATGTAGGACGCGGGATGAAGTAAGCCCAACCCACCTGCCACTCTACTCAGGTGTATTTAGTTCAGACATTTGATTGTTCCTCCCTTTCTTTTTTTTTTTTTTAACACCTTTTTCCGGTATATATTTTAGTTTCCTCCTTGTCATATTTGCCCTTCTTATGTTCCTATATATTTCTCGCCTTTTCTTTCTTGTTCGCTTTCCAGTTATTTTCCTTTCCTTCCCCCCTCCCCTTTTTTATAACTTACCTTCCTCTATGACTTTCTTTCCTCTCACTTTTTACTTCTCTCTCCTTGTCATTCAGCTCTCTCTTCTTTCTGATTCCATTTGGTCTCTCTCTCTCTCTCTCTCTCTCTCTCTCTCTCTCTCTTGTCTTCCTTTATTTCCGTCTTTCAACTCTGTCTTTACGTCAGCTTTTCTCTCCCCTTCTTTTTTGTGATCTCCCATTTTTTCACATCCCACTAATGGAAGTAAATGACGAATAGATCTAAGAGATATTATTAACATCGACTTAAAAAATAAATGCAGGAGGGAAGGAGGATGAACCAAATTGTTAGATGGGTTTTTGTGAAGGCGTCAGAAGAAGCAGGAATAATTTCAGTCAAAAAGTTTTCAGAGCATTTAGTACGAATGAAATTATTCTTAGTATAGCGAAGAACAGACTTGGCATGATTCCGTACAGAAGCATAAAAGAGACGAGATTCAGGGGTGGGTTGGCGCCAGTACCTTTTGTAGGTCTCCTCCTCCATGTCGCCCTGTCCCCTACCGTTTGGCTGCTCTTCTCAAACTCACATCCCCATCTCTCATACATCATTTTACTCCGTCAATTCACCATATATTAAGTTTTGCCCTCCCACTCCCCCCTCCACCTGTCACATATACTCTTCTAATCAGGCTTTCTTTCTCCATCCTCTCCACCTTGTGAAACCATCTCCGACTGTTACTCATAACACTTTTAAAAATATCCACAGCAATAACAAAGAACACTTTGCTGTACTTGAATCTGAGGACGTTTTAAGATTTCATATGTTGTATGATTAGAGGTTGCAGGCACGATAATATATACTGTTATCATTCGTTTACATATACAGATATACATATTTCTGCTCCCCATCAATCATGTTCTTATTTTTGTCTTTTTCCAACGTTTGTCCATAGGGTGTGGTGGGCAAAGAAGAGCCTCCCTCTCTGCTCTCATTTTGTCATACACGTTGGTTATATCTTTAGAATCAGTTGCTTCCCTAACAGATAACATAGTTATGGGCCAATAGGCCTCCTGTTATCTGTACTTGCTGTGTGCTGCTACGTACTCCTGTATTGTCTCACAAGCTATAAAAGATGTAGGAGGCGTGATGAAGTTGGGTTATCATCAGAACTGACCTGCATCACCCTCATCAGTACCATCATACTCAGCATCACCATAAAGAGTAGGAGGCGTGATGTAGCAAGGTGGAGCGGCCTGCCACTCTACTACACCTGTACCCACTTAACACCTCGACCCTTTAGTCTTCAGCTTCTTTCTTTATCCTGTTCTTTATCTCATTCGCCTTTAGTTAACTTTGGTTATGTCCTTTTTTTTTAAGTTTCTGTTTTTCGCTTACTTTCTTGCCTGTGTCCTTTCCCTTCTGTCTCCATTAGTTCTCCTATTCGCTTTCTTTATTAATCCGTTCATATTTTTATTTCTTCTTTCGCTTTTCTCTCTCTCTCTCTCTCTCTCTCTCTCTCTCTCTCTCTCTCTCTCTCGCATCTATTTCCTGTCTTCCCAGTATTACAGCAATAAGGCAATAATATAAGTAGAAGCCACGATGAGGCCTGATATTCTATCAAAGGTTTCTCCATTTCGACCCAACGTCACACCACAGGCTTCTTTTTTTTTTTTTTTACTTTTTTCATTACTTTCCCATTTCCTTTCTCTGTCCATTTTTCTTTTTTTATTTCGTTTTTCTTCTTGTCTGTCTTTCACCTTTCTCATTTCTTAATCCTTTTGCCTTAATTATCTTCTCTTCATCCCAGATTCTTATAATTTGTCTTTTCCATCTCCTATTATCTGTTCACTTTCTTACTTGCACTTTTCTTCTTCCTTACATTCATTCACTCATTCATCCGTCTCATTTTCTTTCCATTCTCTTTTCCCTCATTCAATTTCTTTCTTTTCCTGGTTCATTCTTTCAGCTTCTTCTTGTATTTCTCCATTATATTCCAGCATCACAAGCTACAGGAGAGGTAGGAGGCGAGATGAAGCATGATGGAGCGGCCTAGGACTCTACTACAGGTGTACCGAGTTCATGCCATCAGCTGAGATTCTCTCTCTCTCTCTCATATTCGTGTCATTAGTATGTTCTCCAAGCCAACTCAGCAAAATGTACGTTGATTCTCAGGCTGCCATGACTCACTCTGAACTGAATACAATCGTTTGGCGGCAGCTGGAACAGGATACTAGATCTGTGAAGAAAGTGAAATAAAGAGAATATAACACGAACACAGAAACAAAAATAAAAGAAGAGAAAGTATGATGAAAGCATTCCATGGTATAATGGTGAGTATGACAGAAATAAGTATAATGCAGATAGTATGATAATGTAAAATAAATATAATAAAGACAGTATCATAAAGGAAGGTAAAGGAAAGAGTGAGTATGATGAAAAGTATAATATGAACCATAATAAATAAAATGTAGCACAGAGGATGATGCAGCAAGCATATTAAAGGAAGGATAATAACCAGAGATTATGAGAGAAGGCATAATAAGAGACAGGATGGAGAAGTAGTAAGCAGGAAGCGAAGAAGACTGAGATAGATGGACTTCCAGCTGGGCGTTGGGCGGTCGGGGTTCAATAAATAGAACACTATCATACCTCCTATTATTTATCAGTTTATGTCTATGTTTGTGGCAGGTTGTAGCGACCTTCATCTACTCACTTGATGAAGTGCGGCCAGCGTCTTCCTTCACCTTTACCATTTTTCTTCTATGTCTGGCCTCCTCTATTCATATTTCTCCCATCTCTCCTGTCTCTTTCTTCTATATTTCATTCCTATTCATGTGGCTTATATTGAGAGACAAGACAAATAGTTTCCTGTAAGGCAGGAAACAATTTTCAGCGCCGGGTGGTAACCATATAACCAACCCATACGTGCTCCATACGTGTCAACAAGTGGGTTGGCGGAGAGTTAGGGCCCCTTCCCGTACAACAACTAACTCAAAGTCAAACGACCATCCTTTACGGGATTATGGCGTATGGCCATAGACTGATTGACTATTTCTTTATGTATTAGTCTGCATGCTTCTATATCTCTTTTTCTACCTATATCTATATACACGTAGACATTAGGCAGGTGAGGTTAAGTTTACAGCCTCAGTACCGACTACTTTTTGATCTATATGAGCTCTCTCTCTCTCTCTCTCTCTCTCTCTCTCTCTCTCCTTTCTTCACTATATTACAGCAATAAAGCAACAAGACAAGTAGGAGCCAAGGTGAAGTAAGGTGGAGCGGCTTGAGATTCTAACAAAGGTTTCTCCAGTTCGACCCGCATTCAAAGGAAGGCTTCTTTTTTTTTTTTCTTTTTTATTCATCCACAATTTTTTAACTTCTAATTTTCCTTCTTTTGTCCCTTTTTCTGTTCTTTCGTTGATAATTTCCTTTCTTTCCGTCGCCATCCTAATTTCTCAATCTTTTCGTCCTTTCTTATCCTCTCATCATCCCAGTTTCTTATCATTTCTGTTTTCCATCTCTAGTATCTATTCTCTTCTTTACTCACATTTATTTTCTTCCTTGTATTCATCCATTCATTTTTGCCAATCTTATTTTCTTTCGTTTTTCATTTCTCTCGTTCTCTTTCTGTCTTTACAGTGCTTGTTTTCTTTCTTTCATCTTCTCATTTCTTTATCTACTTTTTCCTGTATATCTGTCTATTCTTTTTTCATATTTTTCCTGTCTTCTATTTTTATGTAACTTTTACTAATTTTTTCCCCTCTTTCTGTCTGTCTCTATTACCGTATCATTACCTGCAGTGGGGGTAAGAGGCTAGGTGAAGTAAGTTGGAGCGGCCTGGTACTCTAGTACAGGTGAACCGAGTTAACTCTATATCATTTATTATTCATTTTCTTTTGTTTTCCTACCTTTTTTTCTTTCCCTCTCCTTTACTTTACGTATTGTTTCATTCCCGTTCTTCTTTCTTCCAGTCACCTAGATTTACCTCTGTTTCCCCGTTCTTCCACTTTCCATGCCCTATCTTTTTTCCCCATTCCTTTTCCATTTCCATTCACTCTCTCTTCGCGTTCTTTCTTTCATTCCCTTTTCTCTTTTTCTTACTCCCACCATTGCTTTATTCCTCGCTGCTGTCTTTCTTCACTATATTACAGCAATCAAACAAACAAGGGAAGTAGCAGTGATGTTGTGGGAACGTCCTGGGATTCTAATAAAGGCGTCTGGAGTCAGAACCTCAGCTCAGTCAGGGTTCCATTTTATTTTTCTTCCTCATTGCCTTTATTTTTCAATCCCTTGCCCTTACTTTTTCCGTTTAGTCTCCATCATCTCATATTTTCATTTCCATCGTTTATATGCTATTGTTTCCCTTTTTTTTTTTTTTTTACCCATTTTTTCATATTTCTTATTCCTTTCGCCTTTCTATCTTTTATAATAATTTCCTTTTTCTGCTTCCTGTATGTCTCCCATTCTTTCATATTTTTATTATATTATTTTTTATTTGCCTTCTGAATGTGTTAGTTTCTTTTTCTGTTATGTCACAATTTCTAATATCACTTTTTTTTATTTTCTTTCATTTCCTTGCTCCTTCATTTCTGCATAATAATACATCAGACACTACAAGCAATGCAGGAAATGAGATGAAGTTACGTTATTATCATGGGTTATGACTTACTGTATATCATCATTATCATTACGACCACCATCACCATCATCACCACCAACAACACAACTCCCTTTTCCACCATTATCATCATCATCATCATCATCATCACCAACATCATTATTTATACGACTATCATTACCATCATCAAAATTCACCTAAATTATTTTCACATATACTAACACCACCAGGAACACCGTAATCATCATCATTGTCATCGTTATTACCACCATCAAAATCAACTATATTACATCAACATCATCACTACATTACCGTATCACAGAGTACAAGAGAGGTAGCAGGCAATATACAGTATAACTGCCTGGAACTTTCATAAAGGTGTACCGATTTAACACCTTTACCATTCATACCTTATTTTTTCCTTCTTCCTTTCATCATTCCATTCTCCTTTAAGTCACGGTTTCTTTCATTTCTTCCTCCTTTTCTTCCTTCTTTCTACATTTCCCATTTTCTTTTTCCCTCTTCCATTTTCAGTAGTCATTTCAGTTCGTTTTCTTCCTTCCAGTTTCCTTTCCATTCTTTCCTGCTTTTTTGCTTTTATCACTTTCTCCTTTTCCACTATAATCTCCTTCTCTTTCTCTCTGTCTCTGCTTCCTATCTTCACTATATTATCGCGGTACAACAACAAGAGGCGAAGGAGCCGAGGTGAAGTAAGGTGGAGCGGCCTGGGACTCTGATAAAGGTGTCCCGAGTTCGACCCTGTCCTCGACGGTTCCTTTATTTGTATCTTTTGTATTTCCCTTCCTACATTTTTCTATTATATTTTGTAATTTCTTTTTCCTTCTTTTGTTCCCTCCATTCTCCTCTTTCTTTCTGCTTTCAACTCTTTATTCCTTTCTCCTCTTTATATTCCTTTCACCCCCTTTTTCTTCTTGCTTTCTACACTCTGTCGCCCATTCTTTGGCATTTTCTTGATTATTTCTCTTTGTTTTTTTCAATTTTTCTGTTTAAATCGCACTGAAGTTTCTTTATCTTATTCTATCTTTCTCTCCTTCTTCCTTTATTTGAAGTTTTGTTTAATTCTTTTTTTTCCTCTGTCTCAGCTGGCCGCCTTTTTACCTTTGTCCCCCCTCCCCTTTTCTTTTCGTCATTGCTGTTCTAAATTCTCCTATCGTTCAACACATCATTTTTGTCACATTTCTTTGTCGCCTATTTTCATTTTCTCTCCTTCTTTCTTAGCCTTTCGACAATATAATAAACTATTGAACAAAATGAAATACGGAATACAGTACAAGTGTTTATGTGACGATTTTAAGGAATGAAGTACATACCAATTTTACGATGGTATCATCAACATGATCATGATCATCATCATCATAATGGACCGGTTGGCCAATGTTAGGCAGCTACTGTCAAAGGGTGTGGTAAGGCTGTGAGTATAAAACAAGGAAAATAAAGAATTAATCCAATGTCTGATGAACCATAGCCGTATTTTGTTTTCTTTTTCCAGGGCCTACAGCACTGATGGCAGGATTACTACAAATATGACGTAATCGTAGTGGAGGCTTTGATGAGTGACCAGCAGACTTAAAGGGGTACGATAATTATAACATAATATAAAGATATTTCCTTTCAGTTCCTTTAGTTACATGGATTGTTTCCTTGACATATTCTTACTCCTTCAAGACAATTGTATTCGGTTGGGAAAAACTTTTTTTCTTTTTTTCTTTTAGTGCAGGAGTAAATGAAGGCCACAACAATATTTTCAAGGGCAGTAAGTCTTTCCAAAGCTAAATATAATCACGAAATTGTAGCAAGAATAGCATAAAAAGGCGTCCATCGTAATGAAGAAGTTAAGGTGAGGTTTGAATATAGACAAACTATAATACAAAAACTAACAAACATTATTTAGCACGTGGATTACCGGATCATTCTCTGGATCCAGCAGTAAATGAGAATGAACTCCAGTGAAGTTCCGAATCACCTCAGTCACTCTCTAACCTTTGAGGAGGAAGGATGTGGCGGCAGTGTTCAGAAGGATGTAAACAACTGTGGTAAATGATGTACACAGCTTCCCCCATCTTGATGATATAAATTGAGGTAAGGAGGCAAAAGTCTACTAACGCTAATATAATTTTGTCAGTGGAAGCCAAATCGTCAGTAGTAGACTGAAAAAAGAAAATAATCTAATCGTATCTTTATTAGAGAAGGAGTCATCGGAAATGTTTCATTGTTGTTCGTTTTTACGTCGCCTCTTATCTGAAGACAGTCATCGTGTTTTAGTATGAATAAAATGCTGCCACCTGGCGATTTTACTAGACTTTGAGGAATCCTCTTGCAGTGAAGGGGTAAATATAGGCTATAATGAACGTATCCAGTCTGAAACATCTCAAGAAAACTGAATGAAATAGTCTGGAGACAGCAAGAACGAAAAATACTAGCACAAAATTACTAAATGTTGGAGCTACAGGGCCTCACAGTTAATGTCCCTTGTGTGTAGTGGAGTGGTTAGCTGTTTTTGTGTACTATGGTGTAGTGTGGTGTTGTGTGATGTGATCTAGTGCGTTCCTGTGTCGTTTGGTGGGGTGTGTTGTGGTGTGATGGAGCGCGAATTATTTGTAAGAAAAATTGTTAGTTAGAGGCTATTTAATTCATTTGTGAAATTTATCCTAATTACAGAATTATACTCCGACTACAAATGCAGTAGAGAGGTGGGTCTTATAACTGAGCTATGAAAGTATATGGATAAATAACTCTAATATTCGCGTACTGGGGTAATGGAATAAACTGCCAGCTACAGTGGTTAGCGCAAGAACTATAGGTACATTACAGACTTGGCTAGATAAGTATTTGGAGACAACAGGCAATGAGAATTTGAGTGTGTGTATTTCCAGGGCTAATGTGTATCCTCATGACAGTGAGACGAGTGCAATCAGCCCTCGTCTTTCGCGGTATCCCACTTTGCCATTTGAGTAATTTCCTGGTGGAGTAAACATCACAAAATACACTAGTTTAAGATGTATTTTGGCATCATTTAACCAAATTTATTGGTAAATCATCTCAAAATACACTATAAACAAGTATATTGTAATGTCTGTTGATGCTTTGGGCCGCTACAAAGGATTTTAGACCATTACATAGTTAAATTATGGCAGTGGCAGCCCTCTTTTAAGGGTCTCATTATTGCACTCATTATTTCACGGAAATTCGTTTCTCGTGGGAGACCATGTAACGTAACCCCCACAAAAGACAACACCTAATAGCCATGTGTATAGACAGACGAATTAATTCCGTAAGGTGTGCCAACAACTTCCTCGATATCGCCTTGTCCTCTGTCATTTGGCTGCCCTGCCTCGAACCCACACCCACTACTCTCGAATGATCCATCATACTTTTCAATCTGTTCATCATATCCTTAGTCTTTCCCTCCCATTCTCCCCCTCCACCTCAGTCACATACACTCTTCTAGTCAGTTTTTCATTCTCCATCCTCTCTTTGTGGTCAAACCACCTCAGACTATTACTCTTATCGCTTTCAATCACAACCACATCAACACCAAAACAAGACTTTGCTGTACTTAAATATGAAAACTTACTGAGATTTTATGTTTCTATTTGATGAATAATTATAGATTAGAGATAACAGATACGAAAGGATTTACAGTTATTTTTTAATTTATATATATATATTTTGTACCCACACAAAATTTCATCTTTGCTCTCTCCAACACTCATGTTATTTGTCATTTCCCTGTCGTTCTCCGGAGGGCGTGGTGAGCAGAGGAGAGCCTTCGCCTTCTCTCCTTTTCTTATACACTGTATTTATATCTTTAGAATCAGTTGCTTCCCTAACAGATAACCTCGTTACGGGCCAATAGGCCTCCTGTTATCTGTACTTGCTGTGTGATGCTACGTACTCCTGTATTGTCTCACAAGCTATAATGATTGATTGACTGATTTATTGTAGTAGAAACTGGTAGTAGAAACTGGCAGTAGAAACTGTAGTAGAAACTGCTAAGCTCATATGCCGCCGGACAACAAGCTAAAACACATGGCAAATAAATTGTGCATAGTTAATAACTTTTTCTAGAAATAATACACTGAAAATAATAAAAGAATAGTTAAAAGAGAAAACAATTTCTTATAAAAGTGGAAGGAGGCCCGCCTCCTGAAGAAAACCAAAAACACCAGTAAAAACGCTATGGGCTCCCCCAAGCATCGAGGAGAGACAGTAGGCACCATCTACCCCTGTATGCCTATGGAGGAATCTCCGACGCAGGTCCCCCAAACTTGGACACTCAACCAGCAAGTGACGGACAGTAAGCGGAACAAAGCAATCATCACAGTACGGTTCAGTCTCGCCACTCATCAGGAACCCATGTGTAAGCCGAGAGTGCCCAATGCGAAGCCTAGCAAGAGCTACCTCCAATCGCCGAGGCATGGAAGGGAGAACCCTTGGCACAACCACTTTCAGGAAGACATCTTTCAGCTTATTATAAGCAACACCATCCCAGCGTCTCTGCCAACACACATGCATTCTGTCCCGCAAGTAAGGTGTTAGATCAGATGCAGGAAGCGGATATTCTGTTGGGGGCTGTTGAGTAGCCGCAGCCTTGGCCAATGCATTCGCAGTCTCATTGCCCACCACACCAACATGTGTGGGAACCCAGCAAAAATCCACTCTCTTCCCCCGACGACGAATGAGGAACAGCCACTCCAAAATAGCTAAAACTAAGGGATGCGAAGAGTTAAAAGAGTCCAGGGCCAAAAGCGCCCCTTGAGAGTCGCTAAAAATAGTAAAATAATTGTCAGGATGAACAAACACCAACTTCAAGGCTAAAATGATGGCTGGCAACTCCGCAGTAAAAACTGAGGCAACCAAAGGAAGACTACCTCCACGGCTAAAACTGGGAAATACCACTCCAAAACCAACACCTGATGCGGATTTAGAGCCATCAGTATACACAGGCACAGAACCACCATGACTAGAAGAATGTTCTAAAAATAACCTTAAAAGACACTGAGGAGCGAAAAAATCCTTTGAACCTGCAATAGGCCTGCAGAAATTTACCTTGGGCAATATCCAAGGCGCAACCCTCGGGATCCGAACAGGACTGACAAGTACTGCCGGCAAACCAAACCCCTCCATTATATCCTGAACCCTATAGCCAAATGGACGAGGCATGCAAGAGTGTCTACTATAACACAAAAGACAAGACTGTTTCGTCACACCCTCACAGACAAGTGAGTCTGGAAGGCGACGAATCCGGAGCCAGCACCGTACTGCAACAGACTGACGCAGTAGATCTAAGGGAGGCACACCAGCTTCCACCAATAAGCTGGGAATTGGAGAGGACCGAAAAGCCCCAGTTGCAAGGCGAAGACCAGTATGATAGACAGCATCTAGAGTTTTTAGTCTTGATTCTGTGGCAGAGGAATATACCTCACAGCCATATGACAGCTTAGAGGTTACAAATACCTGAAACAAATGCAAGAGTGTCCTTCGATCAGCACCCCAAGAGGTATGGGACAGAATCCTAAATAGACTGAGAGCCTTCATACATGATGTTTTAAGATTTGCCAAGTGTAAGACCCATGTCAAACGACAATCAAAAGTCAGGCCCAAGAATTTCGTCTCTGTCACACAACGGAGTCTCCTGCCACAAAGCTGGAGATCAGGGTCCGGGTGTACCCCTCTCATCCTACAGAAGTGCATAGCCACAGTCTTTGAAGGGGAAAACCGAAAACCCTTGGAAGTGGCCCAGGCAGAAATCTTGTCCAAGGCAAGTTGCATACGCCGCGCAATAACAGACATGCGGGAGCCAGAAAACCATATAGCCAAGTCATCCACATAAAGGGATGAGGATACCCCAGCAGGCACAGTGTCAATGATACCATTAATGGCCACTGCAAACAGGGAAACACTTAAGACACTCCCCTGCGGGAGACCTTCCTCCTGGCACAGTGGCACAGAGAGGGTAGAACCCACACGGACCCGAAATACACGATCAGTCAAGAAGTCTCCAAGCAACACAGGCAGGCGACCACGTAAACCAAAGGCATGAAGTTGTTGGAGGATGCCATGGTGCCAGGCGGTGTCATAAGCCTTCTCAAGGTCAAAAAACAGCCACAAGATGTTGCTTGGAGGCAAAAGCTTCACAGATTGACGTCTCAAGCCTGATAAGGTTGTCTGAAGTGCACCGTAATTTACGGAAACCACTCTGCGACGGAGAGAGAAAGCAACCCTTCTCCAGAAACCACATAAGCCTGACATTGACCATCTTTTCAAACAGCTTGCACACACATGATGTTAAAGTGATAGGGCGATAGTTGGAGACTTGGGAATGGTCTTTACCAGGCTTGAGAAAGGGGAGGACAATACCCAACTTCCAACTCCTCGGAATAGAGTCCTCACTCCAAACCCTGTTAAAAAGGTCCAATAAAAACTGAAGTGAATCAGTCGGAAGATGACGCAGCATAGCGTATGAATATCATCAGGCCCAGGAGCAGTGTCACGACACTCTGAAAGGGCAGCACGTAGCTCACGGAGGCTGAAATCAAAATTATACAGCTCTCTGCCTCAAGAGCGAAAGTCAAGACCCAGCCTCTCCTGATTCCTATGAAAGGTGGCAAATGGCTAAGAAGGATCCTTTGTGGAGACAGCGTAAAACTGATCTGCAAAAGCAGAGGCTACTGCACCTGGTGCAGACACAAGTTCTTCGTGAAGGCGCAACACCGAAGGGGAGGGGGGCGAGAACCTACCAGAAATCTTGCGCACCTTTTTCCACACCACAGACATTGAAGTTGAAGATGTAATTGTAGAAACATACGACCTCCACGAGTTACGGCGAGCATTCTTCATGACCCATCTATAGTGAGCACGTGCTTTGGGAAACTGTACTTTTAGAAAATAAACATTACGATTGGCAAAATACCGACGAGCAGCTGCTTTGTAAGTTCCCTTTGCTATGGAGCAGTCATCATTCCACCATGGCACAGGTCTCCGGGAAAAAACACCAGAAGTCTGTAGGATAGAATGAACCCCTGCTGAGAAAATGGTCTTAGTAAAATAACATTCGGCATCATCGATATTTGAAAAATCAGTAACCATGTTGGCAAATACACATAGTTCCTCAGAGAGAGACCAATCAGCCCTGTCCAGACACCAGCATGGCAGATGGGCTACAGGAACAGAGCGAGTAGGCTGGACCGCTACAGGATAATGGTCACTACCATGTAGATCATCCAAAACCTCCCAAGAAAAATCAAGGGCACAGTTAGAGGAGGAGATGGTAAGGTCAATGACAGAATACGTGCCAGTCTGAACATGAAAATGGGTCGGCCTTCCATCATTTAGGACAACCAAATCTAAATCCCCAACCAAAGAGGCAAGAAGATCACCCCGGGGATTTGAAAGTGAGTCACCCCACAAAGGATGGCGGCCATTAAGGTCACCAAGGAGTAGGAAAGGGGGTGGAAGTTGGCTGATAAGGGTTTCTAGATCAGCACGTATAACAGGAACGGAAGGTGGAAGGTACAGACAACAGATGGTATAGCACCTCCCAACGTGCATCTGTACTGCTAGAACTTGAAAGGGCGACTGAATCTCAAAGGAAATAAAGGGGACATCAGAACGGCACAAAATTGCACATCCACCGCTGTGACCACCAGGAGGAGATGCATGCAAGGCCGCCATAGTGATTAGTATTAAATATTATGAACTTAGAAAGCTACGTAGCAACCTCGTTGGGAAGGGAGTGAAAGCCCTTCTTCCTAGGCATGGAGCTCTGCCTCACCAACCAAGAAGGCAATGAAGATTTAGAGTTTCCATGGGTGGAAGTACCCTTACCCCGAGACATGTCCTGCCCATCACCAGAATGAGTCCGAAGCACAGAGACCTTCTTGGAAGACTCATGTGCCCCGTCCGCACACCCATGTGAGGGTTCAGCTGGCACCTCGGAGCCAACCGAACCCCCCCAACCAAACCATCCAAAGGTTGGCCGCTGGGTGATGGATCAGAGGGAGCAAGCGCCTGAGCTCCATGAGTATCTAAAGACCCAGGCCCCACCACACCTGAGGAAGAGGCAGGGACGGGAATCCTAGAAGGGCCATCATGAACACCCACAGACTTAGACGCCACCACTGGCTGGATGTCGAGCGAAGGGCCCCCTCAGAATCCTCATGTGGTACAGAAGTTTGAACCTTAGAAGGAGGGGAGTCACCCAAAAACTCATCACTCCTCACTCGTTTGAGGTTGGCAGATGCAACCTCCATCTCTGCACCAGAACTTAAAGCATTAGAAACTATAGTGCCACACTGTAAAGAAGAGTGAGCAACAGTAGCTGAGCGGGCAGATAGTACAAGAGCAGCAGTTGGTACAGAAGTAGCAGCTGATACAGAAGTATGAGAGACGCTGGTTTTTTTTGATATGTCAAGACAAGGATGCATAGGAAGGACATCGGGAGTTTTGGATGTGTCAAAGCAAAGTGTAGCATCGACATGGGTGTTTGTCACAGGAGGAACCGGAGGAACTGGGATGGGGGAGGCACTCCCAGAAGCTGGAAGAACCACCGCAGAGGGGACACCCCCAGAGACAGGAGGCACCTCCCTGGAGGAAGCACAGCTGCTTCCAGGCTGCACTCCCTCAGTGGAACCCCCCGGGCGAGAAGGCCGGGAAGTAGAACCCCGAGAATTTGATGGGGCATTGTGTGATGGCAGGGGCACCTGCCGGGTAGCTTTATGGCAAGACAACGCAGTAGCAAAGGTAACCCCAGGGCGAATGAACCGCTCCCTTACTCTGGCCTTTGCCTCAGAAAAGGAAATTTTCTCCTTCGTTCGGACAGAAATGATCTCGTATTCATATTTGTATACTTCGCAATCCCTTGAGGAGGCTGCATGTGCTCCTCCACAGTTCAAACATTTAGAGGGTTGAGAACAATCATCTATACCATGAGAAATTCCACCACAATTTCCACAGACCTCAGGAAGGCCAGACGCTTCCCGCCTGCAAGAACGGCGGACGTGACCAAATCTTTGACAATAATAGCATCTTCTAGGTTGGGGAACATAAGGTTTAACCTTTAACTTCCACCATGCAGCAGTGATAACCTCCGGCAAGGTAAGACGGTCAAATGTCAAGATAAGAGTGGGCGTGGGGGTTAAAACCCCATCTACCTTCTTCATAATTCTCTGTACTCCTACAACACCCTGAGGAGGCAGCCCCTCTAAGAGGGAAGAATCAGAATATGAGACCAAGTCACAAGAATACACAACCCCTCGGGACTGATTTAGGACCAAGTGACGAGAGGCAGATACAGGATAATCAGCGACCATAGTTAGGGACTGGATGCGTGAACTCTCCTCTTCATTCTTGGCTTCTAGCAATAGAGAACCATCACCCTGCAAAGAGACCTTGGGGGTAAATCCACATGCTGTAACTAGACCACTGTGAATCTTAAAACAGTTCAGGTTCTGGAAGGAAGTACCATCATCCGTTTTGAGGACTATATATTTTGTGTAGGAGTGTTTCACAAAGACACCAGGTAATAACTCGATGCAGGGAACATCTAAAGTCGCAGTTTTGGCAGACGACCCGGAGGGTACAGAGTCGTCGGCCAGAGAGTGACCACTTGATGCCGACTCGTGTGGCTGGTCACCGACCACACGAGTGGTTAAGGAAGTGTTCAATGTATCCATACACACTCTAGTAAATATGAATTGGCACCAGGAGCCAAGGGAAACCGCCTACCAGGGAGTGAGGGGACCGAGCGCGGTCTGATGGGAGCGGGGTACCTCATCCTCAGAGGGTGTCCCCAAAAGGACACCCTATGTTGCGAAAGTTTGCTCCCACCAGTGCAAAGACCCCCTTCCCCAACACCCCCCAGCCCAGACACCCAACCAACCAGCTCGGGACAGCACCGAGGCGATCCCTTTGGAGGGCAGCACCGATGACCCTTACGGGTAACCTACGTTTCGGGCAGCGCTTAGTCAGACCCCTCACCCACAGCCCTACCCGCGTGGGAGACCCTGCCGGATGTCGTTACATCCTTGGGCGGGCTTGTGGGATCACAGGGGCACGCAAGCCCCCCCACCATGCAAGGTGGCTGCCCACGGGGGGGTCACAAGCTATAAAAGATGTAGGAGGCGTGATGAAGTTGGGTTATCATCAGAACTGACCTTCAACACCCTCATCAGTACCATCATACTCAGCATCACCATAAAGAGAAGGAGGTGTGATGTAGCAAGGTGGAGCGGCCTGCCACTCTACTACACCTGTACCCACTTAATACCTTGACCCTTTCGTCTTTAGACTCTTATTCTTTATCCTGTTCTTTATCTCCTTCCTCTGAAGTTCACTTTGGTTTAGTCATGTTCTTTTTCAGTTTCGCTTTTTCGCTTACTTCCTTTTCTCTCAATCATTTCCAATTTCTCCCCTTCCTGTTTTTCATGTTTCCTTCTTTTATTATTCCTTTCAGCTTTTTACTTCTCTCTCTCTCTCTCTCTCTCTCTCTCTCTCTCTCTCTCTTCCTTTCTTCACTATATAACAACAATAAAGCAACAGGACAAGTACGAGCCAAGGTGAAATAAGGTGGAGCAGCCTGAGATTCTAATAAAGGTTTCACCAATTCGACCCGAACTCCCCTCACAGGCTTGTTTTTATTTATTTATTTTTTTTCATTTCCCCTTTTTTTTTTAACTTTCAGTTTTGTATCTTTTTTTCTGTTCTCCATTCTTTCTCTCTTCCTTCTTGTTTTTCCCTTTTTTACTTCTAAACCATTTCGCCTTTATTATCTTCTCTACATCCCAGTCTCATATAATTTCTCTTTTCCATCTCCTGTGGACTATCCTCCTCTTTGCTCACATTTTTCTTCTTAGTGTTCATTCGTTCATTTATTTCAATCTCATTTTATTTCTTTTCTCATTCCTCTCATTCATTTTCTTTCTTTTGCTGCTTCATTCTTTCCCGTATTTCTCCATTATTTTCCAGCATCACAAGCTACAGGAGAGGTAGGAGGCGAGATGAAGCATGATGGAGCGGCGTGGGACTCTACTACAGGCGTACCGAGTTCATGCCATCAGCTGAGATTCTCTCTCTCTCTCCTTCCTTTTCTTTTTACTGTGTTACAGCAATACAGCAACAAGACAAGTAGGAGCCAAGGTGAAGTAAGGTGGAGCGGCCTGAGATTCTAAAGAAGGTTTCTCCAGTTCGACCCACACTCACGTGAAGGCTTCTTTTTATTTTTATTTTTCACTCGTCCACTCATTTTTAAACTTCTACTTTTCTTTCTTTTGTCCTATTTTCTGCTCTTTCTTTCATTCTTTCCTTTCTGTCTGTCCCTACCCTAATTTCTTAATCTTTTTGCCTTTATTATCTTCATGCCAGTTTCTTTTAATTTCTCTTTTTAATCACCTATTATTTATTCTCTGTTTACTCACATTTCTCTTCTTCCTTGTATTCATGAAATAATTTGTCTCAAAATCACTTTCTTTCTTCTCTAATTTCTCTCCTTCCCATTCTGTTATTACAGTGCTCGTTTTCTTTCTTTTCTGCTTTTCGTATTTCTATATATTTTTCTTTTTTTTCATTGCTTTTCCTGTGTTCTCCTTTTAGGCTCAATCAATCAATCAGTCATTTCCTGTGGCACCCCACGGGATGCATAGGGCCTCGATGAACTCTCTCCACCAATATTTGTCTCTTGCCATCTCCTTCAGGTCCCACCAACACTCCTCTCCTGCTTCTCTTTTCATTGTCATCAACCAGGTTTCCCTCGGCCTCTTCTTCCTCTAGCCTAATTTTCTCTCCCCCTTTCTATCTTTCCCCATTACCGTGTCATAACCTATGGTGGAGGTAGGAGGGGAGATGAAGTAAGGTGGAGCGACCTGGGACTCTAGTACAGGTGAACCTAGTTAATATCTTACCATTTATGATTCATATTCTTATGTTTTTCCACCTTTTTCCCCCCTCTTCTCTATTTCACCTCACGCATCATTCCCCTTGTTTCTACCAGTTTTCTCGATTTACTTCCATGTTTCCCCTTTCTTCCTCTTGCTGTGTCCATCCTTTTTTTCCCTTTTCCATTTTCTTTTCCATTCATTGCCTCATCGCGTTCTTTCATTCTTTTTCTCGTTTTCTTATTCACTCCATTGCTTTATTCATTTCTGCTTTCTTTCTTCACTATATTACAACAATAAAACAACAAGAGAAGTAGGAGTGATGTGGGGGCAACGTCCTGGGATTCTAATAAAGGCGTCGGGAGTCAGAGCCTTAGCTCAGTCAGGGCTCCTTTTTACTCTCCCTCCTCAAACCCTTTATTAATCATTCTCTTGTCCTTCGTTTTTTCGTTTAGTCTCCTTCGTCTCTTGTTTTCATTCCCTTCGTCGATCTCCCTTTCTTTCCTTCTTGTATTTACTCATGTCTTTCATATTTTTTTATTCTTTTCACCTTTCTATTTTTTTATAATCATTCCCCATTTATTGTCTCCTGAATGTCTCCCATTTTTTCTTATTTTTATTAATTTTCTGATAATGCTTTCTGACTGAATTACTTTATTTTTCTGGTATTTCATAGTTTCTCATTTTTCTTTGACCCTTTCTCTCTTTTCCTTGCTATATCCTTTTTCCAAAGTAATACATCAGAAGTTAAAAGAAATACAGTGAATTGAAGTAACGTTATTACCATCAATACTAACATTCTGTATACCGGTATCATCATTATCACCACCGCCATCACCACCACCAAAACGAACAACAACAACAACACAGCTCCCTTCTCTATCGTTATCATCATCATCATCATCATCATTTATACGATTAACAGCATTATCATCCAAATTAACCTACATAATCTTTAGCAATACAATCACCATCACCCTCACTATCACTGTCATCATCATCATCACAATTAACACCACCACAGTAAACTACATCACATCAAAATCATTACTATAATAGAGCATCACAAACTACAAGAGAGTTAGGAGGCGGGGTGAAAGTGATAACACTTTTATTATTAATATGGGACCTAATTGTCTTTCATTTCATTTATCTTTCTCTCCTTCCTTTAATTCATGTTTTGGTTCATTCTTTTTCATTTCTTGTCTCTCTCAGCTGCTCACTTTCTTTACTTTTTTTTCTTTGTCCTTTGTTTGATAAGTTCTCCTGTCGTTCTACACTCCATTTGCGTCACTTTTCTCGTCTTTTTTTCTTTCTTTTTTGTCTTTTCTTGACTATAAAATAGACCAATAGGAGCCAAGGTGAATAATGTAAAGTGGCTGAGGTTCAAACAAAGGTGTCTGGAGTTCTACCCAGATGCTGTATAGAACTCCCTTCCAACCCCCCATCCTCTTTCTCTCTCTCTCTCTCTCTCTCCTTTTCATTTCCTTTTCTATATTTTTCTGGGTATAATTCATATGTTTATTTTTATCCCATCTTTTCGGGTTTTTTCCTTGTTTCTCTTTCCTTATTTTCTATTCCTTTCTCATTATTATCTTCTCTATCCCATTTTCTTTCGATTTACATTCTTTAATGCATCTACGATTGTTTGTCACTTTATTTTTTTTATTTCTGGTATTTTTTCCATACCATTTCTTCTTCAGTGACATTTTTATTCTTCTTATAGTCTTTGTCTTTCTCACTCCTTTCTTCCTCATCCCATAATTAGCTACAAGAGAAGCAGGAGGTTAAATAAAATAAATTTATTATCATCACTACTAACCTTCTATACATTACCATCATCATCAGTACCATTACCACCACCACCATCCATAACAATTATCATTATCTTCATCAACGCTAACCTATTCACAGTCTCCATCACTTTCACCACTACTAACATCACCATCATCATCATCATCACCACCACAGTTAACACCAGCATCATTAGTAACATTAGCATCACGAGCCACAAGAAAGGTAGGAGGCAAGATGAAGGAAGGTGGAGCGGCCTGGGACTCTACTACAGTTTACCGAGTTCACACTTTGATTGGGAGTCCTCCTTTTCCTCCGATTTTTTTCCCTTTTAACGCATCCTCTTTCAGTTCCATTTCTTATCCAATTTCTTTTCTTCTCCCTATTTTTGTCGCTGCCTTTTCGTTTTCGTCTTTGGTTATACTTCCTATTCCTTCTACTTTGTCCCATTTTTTTTCTTTACTTCTACATTCCTGTTCTTTTCTTTTTAATGCTTTACTGCCTAGGTTTTTTTCCTCCACTTCTTTCTTGTTTTCTTTTTTTCTTTTACTTTCTTACTTTACAAAATTGTATATACAACAAAGTTTCTAATGATTCAATTTATTTTTAACTTGAGAGAGAGAGAGAGAGAGAGAGATCTAAGTATTAACACAGTTGTAAACATGGGCAACATCCTCTTTCAGCAGGTACAGATGCGGATGCAGATGCGGATGTTGAGTTTAGTCAAAACGTAGAAGCGGATGCGGATTTGTATTTTAAATCGAATGGTGTACGGATGCGGATACAGTTGCGGATGTTACATATATCCCTAATATGTTGCCTATTTAACTCGGTCAATTTAGATTTGCTCATGAAGAAACTAATTTGTTATTATCACGAGGATTATTTATTTTTTAATGTGCGTGTGTTTTTTGTGAATGCAATTAATATACAATAAATGTGTTGATTAAGTTTGAGTAAATGAAAGCCCTAAGTTGCATCAGGGATGTGCTTTCTGATATAAGCATCAGTACCAAGAACCGCTATACAATTATTGCACAAATATTATCTGAATAAATCTATTTGTATTTAAAGTAGCGCCAGCCACTAGAGTAGCATAGTGGACTATAGTAGGACTCGCGCACGTTTGCGGCTGTGGTGTGGTCCGCACCTGTGTACAGTGTTGCCACGTTTTCTATACCGTTATCTCTCTCTCTCTCTCTCTCTCTCTCTCTCTCTCTCTCTCCTGGCGGGAAATGTGAGCCACCCTGAGTACTTTTGATTCTTTTATAAGTTATTTATAATTGTGCTTTCATCTGTTAATTTGGTTTTGTTATATTTAGTAGTAGATGGAGTGTCAAAGTTACTGTCTGCTGAGAGGTTTGTTACGTTACTGATTCATACACCCCGACGTGGTGGGGTGTGGGTGTAGGTGTGGGTGGGAGTGTGGATGTGGGTGGGTTGGGGTGGTGGTGCAGGGGGAGGGAAGTGTGAAGGGGATTTGACCTGAGACACCCAGGAGGGATTAAGAAGGGAGGGAAGGGGAAGGGGGGGCTGGATTCACCTACCACGTGGTCAGTATTAGAAGAGAGAGAGAGAGAGAGAGAGAAATTACGTGTATAGATATATGTGCATCAATAGGAACAATGTATATCAGTGTGTGCAGTATGTACAAAGGAACAAATGAATACAAAGAAGGCAGTGACAGACCTCTCTCTCTCTCTCTCTCTCTCTCTCTCTCTCTCTCTCTCTCTCCTGGCGGGAAATGTGAGCCACCCTGAGTACTTTTGATTCTTTTATAAGTTATTTATAATTGTGCTTTCATTTGTTAATTTGGTTTTGTTATATTTAGTGATGCCGACAATGCATTCAATGCATGCCCCTCTCCTGCCTCTCTCTCTCTCTCTCTCTCTCTCTCTCTCTCTCTCTCTCTCTCTCTGTAGGGAAGCTATCTGTCAGTGCTGCCACTCACAAGAATTATATGAATTATTTCTTTTACTTTGGATATTGGCATATTTCTTCTTTTTTCAGGCTCATTCTATTATATCCATAACTGTAATATTATTACCCACCCTAAAACTACGCTAAAAAACATTAAAAGCGACTACAATTTCTTTTAGCAACACTGTACAATATGTATGCCATGTTTCTGTGTTACTGTATAAATATTTTATACATAATAAGATTACTGTTGATTCATCCATCAAAATACACAAGTGTAAGTTTTATTCATCTGAATTTATCGAATTTGTGATGCCTTGTACATAAATAGCTTCCGTTTCACATCGCAAGTTGAGGAAACGTGGCACCATTGTAAACAGGTGAGGGCCACACCACAGGCGCATACGGGCGCCAGGGCGACTATAGTTTTGTAAAAAGGTAGCTGTAGTGGAAGTGACAGAAAATTATGATGCAAGTAGTGGTAGCGATAGTGCCATTACTTTGAGCCAGTAGTACGTACAACACTGGTTATGGGCCAATAGGCCTCCTGTATCTGTACTTCTTATGTACTCCTGTATACATCATCATAAGCTACCAAAGAGGTAGGATGAAACTAGGATATCATTAGAACTAACCAACATTACCTTTATCATCACCATTATACTCAGATATACATCATTATATCTTCATATCAGTTGTTCTTATTATCATCAATACCATCACTATCATTTTTTATCATTGTAAAAGTTATTATTATCAAATTTATCCTTAAACATCACTGTTGCAGTCAGCATTATCATTATCATTATCATTATCACCATCATCATCATCACCTGACCTTCAGCACCACAACCATTAGCTACAGCATCACAAGCTACAACAGAGGTAGGAGGCGAGATGAAGTAAGCTGGAGCGGCCTGGGACTCTACTACAGGTGTACTGAGTTCCAGCCTTGTCTTCGGGAACTCGCGTCTTACCTCAATCTATCAATCTTTTCATCTATCTGTCTAAATGTATAATTATCCCTTTACAGGCGATGTCTTTGAGAGAGCGGGTATAATATTTTAGTGGTATGTGTGTGTGTGTGTGTGTGTGTGTGTGATTTTCTTGTTATCATTTTATTCGTTCTTTCTCCTTTTTCCTCCTTTCTTCTTTGTTTTTGATCCTTTTATCTATGTCGTTTTCATTCCCTTGTAATATTTGCCTTATCCTTATTATCTCCGATTCTCTGGCATTTGTCTCATTGATTAACTCATTATTTCTTTCACTTTGCTTCCAAATTAATCTTTTCCATTATTCCCATATCTTTTCTCTTCCTTCCTCCTTTCTTCCTCCACTGTATTGCAGGAGCACAGGCTATAAGAGGTAGGAGGTGAAATGAAGTAAGGTTACTGTCATGAACTCTGACCAACATCATTACCATCACCATCATCCTTACCATCAAGAATATCATCTCATTTCATCTATCGGACTTGTAATTGATTAAATTGCAGTCGTAGCTGAGCTGTAGTAGACCCTGATTTAATTTGTAGGAGATAACCTCAGTTCACTTGTAGTCGGTGACAGGAGAAGATAAAGATGAGTCTGTGGTTGATTGTAATTTTATTTCATCAAGGGGATATCTCAAAATTTACACTAAGTTAACTTCGTAAGCCTGACCTCTTTTATAACACCACTGTACATCTCTCTCGAGTCTAGACCCCTTCTCCTTCTCGTTCCTAATACCTTCTCGCTTCTTACTCCTCCAGCCTCCTAACTCCTTCTCCTCTATCCTTCCGTATATAAGAACTTCCGTCACGTGGCTTACACTATTGTCGAATGTTTTACAAGCCCATGTGTGTGTGTGTGTGTGTGTGTGTGTGTGTGTGTGTGTGTGTGTGTGTGTGTGTGTCGTAGCTTTCCTATCAGGCATCACGAGGTGCTGAATATGGCATATTGTGCTGACTGGCATTCCTCGCTGAGAAAGAGTGCGAATGTCACTTCGTCCAGTCCCTAGGTAATGACTTTCATTTAACATCTAGAATACCTGTGTATGTTTTATGATATTGTAGTGTCCTGACATCGCTCGGTCATACTCTGCTGGCGAACCTACGACAGGATGTAACAATTAATTCTAGTCTGTTAATACATACAGTAGTAATCATTATAATGTTGTAGAGGTATAATATTCATGACAATATTGTACAGATGTAATATTGTAGAAACATAACACATTGTAGTAATACGTTGTACTGTATGTATAATGGAGTAAATACATCGTAATAAAACTGAATACAGAATATTGCATAATATGTTGTAATAATACAGTGGTACAAAATGTACAACAGATATATGCATACATTTATGCAATGGTAATACTGCTAGGTCGTACAACGTATGAACGTATGTACGTTACTAGCTGTTATTTCGTAAAATTGAACATAGAATATTGTATAACATATTGTAGTGATATAGTAGCACAAATGTACATGTACAAGAGACACACGCATATAATTGTGCAATGGTGAAATTGCTAGGTCATTACATTACATATGATGTTATGCCTATAGTAATGCCTAATATTACCCTTAACTTGTATGATGATTCTGGTAACACAGAATTGTAGGAACATTGTAGTTACATTGTATGAATGTAATTGTTACATAATTGTATTATTTAATTTAAGTAATATTGTAATTGTTACATAACTGTATTTTTAACTAATATTGTCATTGTTACATGATTGTATTGTATTGTGCATAACTGTATTGTACTGTAATTGTTACATAATTGTTTTTAAATCAATTTTGTAATTGTTACATAATTGTTTTTAAATCAATTTTGTAACTGTTACATAATTGTACTGTATTGTGCATAATTGTATTGTATTGTGCATAATTGTTACATAATTGTATCTTAAATTCATATTGTAATTGCTACATAATTGTATTGTATTGTGCATAATTGTATTGTACTGTAATTGTTACATAATTGTATCTTAAATTAATATTGTAATTGTTACATAATTGTACTGTATTGTGCATAATTGTATTGTACTGTAATTGTTACATAATTGTATTTTAGATTAAAGTAATTTTGTCATTGTTACCTAACTGCAGCAATAATAGCGTTTGTAGTTACATAATTGTAGCAACTGTAGCATTATTGCAGTAATGCTATCGTTTGTAGTTACATAACTGTAGGAACATAACTGCAGTAATGCTATCGTTCGTAGTTATATAACTGTAGGAACATAATCACATTAATCCTGTAGTTAACTGTAGTAACTGCAGTAATATTACAGGCATTATAGTAATTATAGTAATATTGTAGTAAATGCAGTAATATTGTAGGTATTATACTAATTATAGTAATATTGTAGTAACTGCAATAACATTGTAGGTACTGTAGTAACTGTAGTAATATTATACAATTACATTGTATGTTACATTGTATATTGCGATATAATTGTGTGCACATGCTTATAATTACATAATAATAACAAAATAGCAATGTGCAGCAATGATCTGTATTATGAATCAGTCATCTAACACCTGTTGTAGTAATATTACACAGTATGTATGTTCCCTAATCGTTTCCTACCAAAAAACAATCTGTTAATTAGCTAATCCAGTTATGCTGCGGTCGATGATAGTGATGATGCTCATTACAACTGGCTTGTGGAGAACAATAAATTTGCTCGTATCACTTATAGAGGAATTTATGCTGTATTGTGGCATTTGTAGCATCGGTTGCGCTTATTTTTGTTTCTTTGTTATGCGATCTTAATTTTTGTATGTATTGATTTTCTCTAGTTTGTTTTAACTTTTTTTTTTTTGTTCGCTTATTCGGTGGTGCATAATTGCTGGCTAAATTCCTTGGGACCCTTTTTAAGGCTTAGTTATGTTGCACAGTTATTACTGAAAATGATAGAATATAACCATATATTCTTTAATATATATATATATATATATATATATATATATATATACACACAATGTGTACAACATTAACTATATACAATCACTTGTTCGTTTGTACCTCTTGTGGACAATGTATGTGTCAGCAATGTGAGGAAATCTTTGTCATCGCAACTGTGTGAATGAGGATGTCTATTCTTGCTAACGGCATCATGTTGGCCATTTTTTTCCCTTATTTTTTCTTTTTTCTTCTTCTGGTTTTCCTTGTAAATTACTTTCTCAGGTCCCACTAGATAGCGTTAATTAATAACTGTTAATTACAGTTCTTTTAATCGCGCATTGAGTTACTGTGATAGTATTTTTAATATATCACTTTGTAGATGTAATATTGTCTAGCTGTATGTATAAAACACTTATTTTATATATGAATGCTATAGTAAATAAAAAAAGTATATACAGTATATAATTGTTATTGTTGGTGCAAGTACTTAGCAATTGACTTAACGTAGGTAATTGAAGCAGATATATGTACGTAAGTTGTAACTATAAAGCACGTTTTATATGTTTGTGCAGAATGTTTTGCCTGTCACTGTGGCTCTCACTGTGTATTGTATAAATGAAGTAACTATTTAACTCACCGATTTACCGTGGTGTGACCGGTGTAAGAGGTGGTGAGTGGTGTTGTCATTCATGGGTTAATTGACGTGTTGTGGTTTTCTCAGCAAAACGCTACCACAGTGATTTCTCACTCTGGTTGCTATGGTGAGTAAATGAGAACGGTGAGTAATAATGAGTAAATAACGATGAGTAATGATGCGTGGTGAGGGCTCTGGTATTTTCTGCCGTCGTCTGACCTGTTCACCCCCGCATCAGCGTGGTTGTTGTGGAGATGAAGGGTGGTTGTAGAGAAGGGTGGGCTCAGGTGGGGGTTGATGTGGTAGTGGGTTGTGAGTTAACTCTCGTTCTTTGTTTGCTTGTTTTTTTTCTTAATTTATTCACCGTCCTTTCTTATTGTGATTTACTTGTTGTTTGCTGAAGACTGCCGCTTATTGTAAGTGCGTGTAGAAGATTATAGAGATGTCTCGTAGACATGTTACTTGTGGTAAGTCGTAGAGCTTGATTTCCTCATTCGTAACTAGTTCTTCTTACTGTTTACTTGCTTGTGGTTATTTGATTGTAGAAGTGTAGACTTCTTGAGATGCTTGTTGTTTCTTTTATAACGTATAATTGTAGTGTCTTTATGTATGGTGAGAACTTGTAGCTGATCTTGTTTGCATCTCACCTGCCTGTAGTTTACTTGCAGAATCTAGAATGTTTTGTTTTGATTGTAGCGTTCTTTCTTAAATTATTTGTTTTCTCTCTTGATAATGTTGACGCAAGTGTAGGCTCGTAGACTCGAAGGCTCGTAAACTCGTAGACTCGTAAGAGTGGTTCGTACGTTCGCGGCCACCAAATTAAAATATCGGACTTTTAATTGATTAAATCGTAGTCGTAGCTGAGCTGTAGTAGACCATGATTTAATTTGTAGGAGATAACCTCAGTTCAATTGTAGTCGGTGACAGGAGAAGATAAAGATGAGTCTGGGGTTGATTGTAATTTTATTTCATTAAGGGGATATCTCAAAATTTACACTAAGTTAACTTCGTAAGCCTGACCTCTTTTATAACACCACTGTACATCTCTCCCGAGTCTAGACCCCTTCTCCTTCTCGCTCCTATTACCTTCTCGCTTCTTACTCCTCCAGCCTCCTAACTCCTTCTCCTCTTTCCTTCCGTATATAAGAACTTCCGTCACGTGGCTTACACTGTTGTCGAATGTTTTACAAGCCCATGTGTGTGTGTGTGTGTGTGTGTGTGTGTGTGTCGTAGCTTTCCTATCAGGCATCACGAGGTGCTGAGTATGGCATATTGTGCTGACTGGCATTCCTCGCTGAGAAAGAGTGCGAATGTCACTTCCTCCAGGCCCTAGGTAATGACTTTCATTTAACCTCTTGAATACCTATGTATGTTTTATGATATTGTAGAGTCCTGACACATCATCATCATCATCGACTTTTGCCATTTATACCTCATTTTCTTTCTTTCCCCTTTCCTTAATTGCTTCTGCATTTCACGTTTGTTTCATTCTTGTTTTCCTATTCTTTTATCAAATTATCCATCTCATTGTGCCTTTCTTACTTTTATGCCCATTTTCTCTCTTTTCACCTTTCTTTTCCCATTTCATTCCTTCTGTAATTTTCTGCTTTCACTGTTTCCTCTCTTGTTTCTTGTTACTTTCCTTCCTTTTTCTTCACTATATTACAGCAATAACGCAACAAGGGAAGTAGGAGCCAAGATGAAGTAAGGTGGAGCGGCCTGGGACTCAAATAAAGGTGCCTGGAGTTCGACCCAAGAAAGAGTTATGGTTCCTTCTTTTTTTTGTCTTTTCTTGTTTATAGACTTTTTGTTATTCTTTTCTTTTTCGCCTATACTCCTTAGATATTTCATCCCATCCACTCGTTGTAGTAAGAAAGGAGAGACACACACAAAAAAAATGTTTTCATAATAATGCATCTAGAACTTTTTCTCTCTTCTATTTTCTGTTTTTTTCTCTCAATGCTATTTTTACTTTACTTTCTCCTTTCTATTTACAATTCGTTGATATTTTCCTTTTTAACTCTGACTTTCCTCTTCCTTTCATTTCCGTCTTATTCGTACTGTTCCTTTCTCATTTCCTTTCATCTTCACAGCGTTACTTTCTTTCGTCCTTCCTTCATTGTCCACTATATTACAGCATCACAAGCTACCGGACGGGACGAGATGAAGTATGGTTATCATCATCAGTACTAGGCTGTTGTATATCACCTACATCACCACCGCCAATATCACCAGCATTACTCATCACCACTACACCATTATCATCATCATCATAATCATCAATAGCCATACAATTAACATCTCACCAATCCTAATCTATATCAGTTTAATCATTATCACTACCCAAACCATCGTCATCATCATCATCATCATCACCTCCGTTATCCTCATCAGCTTCTTAGATCTGGGCATTATATTGCTTCACCACAAGCTACAAGAGAGGTAGGAGGCGAGATGAAGTAAGGTGAAGTGGCCTGAGACTCGACTACACCTTAATCGGATTCAAACCTTCACCCCGGATCGAACCCCTTTTTCTTTATATCCCTGTTTTTTCGTTCTCATTTTCATTCCTCCTTTCTCTCTCGTTATCCTTTTCTCTATTCCATTCTTGTTATTTACATATGTCTCTCCTCGCCTTAATTTTTTTAATAATTAGACCTATATTTTCCTCTTCTGTTCTAATTATTATTCTTTTTTTTTTTTTTTTTTTACCCACTCTTATTGTGCATACTTTCCCTTTCTTAGTTATTTGACAGCAATAGGACAGCAGGAGAAGCAGGAGTCAAGGAGGAGTAAGGTTGAGTGGCCTGAGAATCAAACAAAAGTAAACTGTGTTCGACCTGTAATCTTGGCGGATTCCTTTTATTTTCATCTTTTGTCTTGTTTTTCTTTACTAGTTTTTCTTCTCTTTTTCCACTGGCGCTACTATTGTTTCCTATTGTATTTCCCATTCTGTCACTTTTGGTTCTTATCTGCTACATACAGGCATCACTTGTTGCAAGAGATTTAGAATCCTTTATAAGTATGAAGCAAAGCTTCTGTTATATTACATCACATGCTGCAAGAGATTTAGGATCCGTTATAAGTACGAAACAAAGCCACTATTATATTACATCACAAGCTGCAAGAGAGATAGGATCCTTTATAAGGACGACCCGAAGCCACTATTATAATACATCATAAGCTACAAGAGAGGTAGGAGGCGGGATGAAGTAAGCCCAACACACCTGCCACTCTACTACAGGTGTATTCAACTTACTTTTTTTTTCATGCAATTATTTTTTTTTACTTTTTTTCCTGTACATATTTTCCTTTCCCTCCTTTTCACTCTGCCTTTCTTAATTTCCCGTATTTTCTGTTGTTTTTTTCATTAGTGTTCGTTTTCCATTTTTTTCTTTCGTAGCCTTTTTTTGTGGTTTACCTTCTTCCTTTCTTTGTCACCTTTTGCTCTCGCCTTTGCTTTCTTTCTCCTGGTCATTCTTCATACTCTTCTTTCCTTGTCAATTTGGTCCTTTTCATTTTCTCTCTCTCGTCTTTCCACTATCGATGCTAGTATTTACATTAGTTTCTATCTTTTTTATATCTCACTACTAGAAGTAAAAGATGAATAGATCAACGAGCTGTTTTTAACAACGAAGTAAAAAAAAATCAGGAGGGAAGGAGGAGGACGCAAAATTGTAAGAATTATTTTTGTGAAGCCGTCAGAAGGGGCAGGAAGAATTTGAGTCAAGTGAGCTCAGAACATGCAGTATGAGTGAAATTGGTTTTAGTATAGCGAAGAACAGACTTGGCATGATTCGTACAGGAGCATTAAAGAGACGAGATTCACTGGTGGGTTGGCACCGATACCTTTTGCAGGCTTCCTCCTCCACTTTTCTCTGTTCCCTACCGTCTGTATGCCCTCTCCAGCTCACATCACCTACCCTCATACAACATTCTACCCAGTCCATTCATTATATCCTTGGTCATCCCCTCCCACTCTTCCCCTCCACCTCAATCATATGCACTCCTCTAGTCAGTTATTGACTCTCCATCCTCACGACGCGACCAAACCATCCCAGACTGTTTCTCTTTGCACTTTTAATCACATCAGCATCAGTACCAAAAGACTTTACTGTACTTAAATATGAGAATATTTTGTAATTTTATGTGCTTATTTGAAGAATTGTCTATTACAGATTTCAGACAAGATAATATTTACTGGATTTTTTTAAAAGTCTATAAATGTCTGCATGTTTATTGTCTCCAACAATGATTTTTTTTTTCCTTTTTCCTGCCGTTTTCCAGAGGATATTGAGGGCAGAGCCTTCGTCTCTTGTCTCCTTTTCTCAAAGACATTAGTTATATCCTTACAAACAGTTGCTTCCCTAACAGATACCCTTGTTATTGGCCAACAGGCATCATGTTATTTGTACTTGCTGTGTGCTGCTACGTACTGCTGTATTGTGTCACAAGCGATAAAAGATGTAGGAGGCGTGATGAAATTGGGTTATCATCAGAACTGACCTGCATCACCCTCATCAGTACCATCATACTCAGCATCACCATAAAGAGTAGGAGGCGTGATGTAGCAAGGTGGAGCGGCCTGCCACTCTACTACACCTGTATCCACTTAACACCTTAACCTTTTTGATTTTCTTTTTCATATTTATCCCCCGTAGTTACCTTTATTTCATTCATATCTTTTTTTCTGTCTTTTTACTGTTTTCTCTTTTCGTTCTCTTTTTAAGTGTCTTTATTGTTACTTTCCTTAAAGTTTTAAATTATTTTCTTTTATTGCCCCTCTTGGTCGTTTACTTTTTTCCTCTCTCTCTCTCTCTCTCTCTCTCTCTCTGTCTTCCCTTTGTTTTAACTATATTACAGCCACAAAGCAACAAGACAAGTAGGAGCCAAGGTGAAGTAAGATGGAACGGCCTGAGAAGCTAACAAAGGTTTCTCCAGGTCCACCAACGCTCTCCTGATTGGTTTCTTTTCCCTCTTCTCTTTTTTTTTTTTCGATTCCCTATTTTATTACTTTTCCATTTCCTTTCTCTGTCCTCTTTTCTTTTCTTTCTTTCGTTTTTCTTCTTTTCTCTCATTCTCGTTTCTCATTTCTTAATCCTTTCGCCGTGATTATCTTCTCTTCAACCTAGTCTCTTACAGTTTCTCTTTTCCATATCCTGCTATCTATCCTCTTTTTTACTCACATTTCTTCTTCCTTGTAGTCACCCACTCTTTTTTTTTTTTTTCAGCCCAATTTTCTGTCTCTTTCCATTTCTTTTATTGATTTTCTTTCTTTTCCTGGTTCATTCTTTCAGCTTCTTCCTGTATTTCTCCATTATTTTCCAGCATCACAAGCTACAGGAGAGGTAGGAGGCGAGATGAAGCATGATGGAGCGGCCTGGGACTCTACTACAGGTGTACCGAGTTCATGCCATCAGCTGAGATTCTCTCTCTCTCTCTCTCTCTCTCTCTCATATCCGTGGCATTAGTATGTTCTCCAAGCCAACTCAGCAAAATGTACGTTGATTCTCAGGCTGCCATGACTCACTCTGAACTGAATACAATCGTTTGGCGGCAGCTGGAACAGGATACTAGATCTGTGAAGAAAGTGACATAAAGAGAATATAACACAGAGACAGAAATATAGTAAGTGAGAGAGAGAAGGTACAATGCAGATAGTACAATAATGAATGCCAAATTAATATAAAGAGAGTATCATAAGGAAAGGTATAGTAAAGAGTGAGTACGACGAAAAGTATATGAACCATAAATAGTGGATGTACAACAAAGTATGATGCATCAAGTATATTAAAGGAAGGATAATATGGAGAGAGTATGATAAGAGAAGGCTACGAGCCAGGATGGAGAAGTAGTAAGCAGGAGGCGAAGAAGACTGAGATAGGTCTACTTCGAGCTGGAAGTTCGGCTGCCGGGGTTCAGTCAATGAATCAGTATTCTACCTATTATTATATATCAGTTTAATTCTATATTGGTGGTAGGTCGGAGCGGCCATCATCCACTCACTTGAAGTACGGCGTACTTCTTCCTTCACCTGCCCCCTTCTCTTCCTATTTCTCCCATCTCTCCTGTCACTTTCTTTTACGCTTCTTCCATTTTCAGGTGGCTTATATTAAGAGAGAAGCCAAATACTCTCCTGTAAGCCAGGAAACCAACTACAACGCTGGGTGGTAACCATAAAACCAACTCATTTGTGTTCCACATGTGTCAACTAGTGGGTTGGCGGAGGGTTAGAGCCCCTTCTTGTAAAACAACTAACTCAAAGACAATGACCATCCTTTACGGGATTATAGGTAGATATAAATATTATTTCTTTATGTATTTATCTTTGCAGTTCTATATTTCTTATTGTACCTATATTTATATACAGGTTGACATTAGGTGGGAAAGGTTAAATTTACCGCCTCAGTACAGACTCCTTTTTAATCTACTTAGGGTCTCTCTCTCTCTCTCTCTCTCTCTCTCTCTCTCTCTCTCTCTCCATTCATCACTATATTACAGCAATAAAGCAACAAGACAAGTAGGAGCCAAGGTAAAGTAAGGTGGAGCGGCCTGAGATTCTAACAAAGGTTTCTCCAGTTCGACCTACTATTATGTTCGAGGCTTCTTTTTATTTTAGCCATCCACTATTTTCTTACCTTCTAATATTCTTTCTCGTCTAGCTTTTTCTGTTCTTTGGTTCACTCTCTCCTTCCTCTCTGCCTCCATCCAAATTTCTTAATCCTTTCGTCATTATTATTTTCTCTTTATCCCATTTTCTTATAATTTATCCTTTTATTTTCCTATCATCTGTTCACCTTTACTTATATTTTGTTTCTTCCTTGTATTCATTCAATATTATTTCTCAGTCTCACTCTCTTTCTTCTCTTATTACTCTCATTCGCTTTCTCTCATTACAGTGCTCGTTTTGTTTCTGTCCTGCTTTTCATATATTTTTATCTACATCTTCTTGTATAGTTGTCTTTTGTTTTTTCATTGCTTTTCCTCTCTTCTCCTTTTGGATTATCTTTACTAATTTTCTTTCCATCTTTCTATCTTCCTCCATTAGCGTGTCATTACTTACTGTCGAGGCAGGAGGCAAGATGAAGTAAGGTGGAGCGGCCTGGGACTCTAGTACAGGTGATCCGAGTTAACACCTGCACCATTTGTGATTCATTTCCTTATTTTCTTTACTTTTCTTTCTATCCCTCTCCTTTACTTCACGTGTTACTTCATTCCCGTTCTTCTTTCTTCCAGTTTTCTCAGTTTACTTCTATGTTTCGTCTTTTTTCCTTCTGTCATGTCCTTTCTGTTTCCCCTTTTCGTTTTTTCATTTCCATTCATTGTCACTTCTTTGTTTCATTCCTTTTTGTCGTTTTTTACTCAGTCCGTATTTTTCTTTCTTTCTGCTGCATTTTTCACTATACAGTATTAAAGCAACAAGAGAAGTGGAAGTGAGTTAAAGGAACTTCCTGGGATTCTAATAAAGGCGTCTGGAGTCAGAACCTCAGCTCAGTCAGGGTTCCTTTTTGCTCTTCTTCCTCAGTTCCTTTATTTTTCATTCTCTTATCCTTAGTTCTTCCGTTTGGTCTCCGTCTCATGTTTTCATTCCCTTCGTCGATCTCCTTTTCTTTCCTTTTTTTCTTACTCATGGTCTTTCATATTTTTATTCCTTTCACCGTTGTTTTTTTTTTTTTTTTTAATCATTCCCTTTTTTCTGTCTGCTGTATGTCTCACATTCTTTCTCATTTACATTACTTGTTCAAATTTCCTTTCTGAATCTACTAATTTCATTTTCTGTTATTTTGCGGTTTCTCATTTGTCTCCTTTTTCACTTCTTTCTCTTCCTTCATAATCATTCATCAGAAGCTACAAGAAATGCAGGAAGTGGGATGAAGTAACGTTATAACCGTCACTTATGACTTACTGTATATCATCATTATCATTACCACCACCACCACCAACATCAACAGGAACACAGCTCCTTTTTCCACCACTATGAAGATAATCATCATCAATCATCAATCACCAATCATCATCCATCATCATCCATCATCATTTACAGAATTATCATTACTATCATGAAAATTCACGTAAATCATCTTCACTAATACTAAACCCACCACTCCACCGTAATCATCATCATCTTCATTACCACCACCAAAGTCAACTATACTGCATCAAAATCATAGCTACGTTACAGCATCATAAGGTACACAAGAGAGGTAGGATGCGAGATAAAGTGCAGCGGCCTGGGACTCTACTACAGGTGTTCTGATTTAACATCTTTACCGTTTATACCTTATTAATGTCTCTCACCCTTTCGTCCTTTCCTTCTCCTTTATTTCACGCTTACTTTCATTTCATCCTCCCTTTCTTCCTCCTTTCTACATTTTCTTTTTTCTTTCTCTCCTTTTCTGCCGTTTCAGCTCCTTTTCTTTCTTCTAGTTTCCTTTCCATTCTTTCCTGCTTTTTTGTTTTAATACTTTCTCCTTTTCCCCCCTATTCCCCGTGTCTTTCTCTACTTCCTGTCTTCACTATATTACCGCGATACAACAACAAGAGACGTAGGAGTCGAGGTGATGTAAGGTGGAGCGGCCTGGGACTCTGATAAAGGTGTCCCGAATTGACCCTGTCGTCAAACACGGTTCCGTTATTTATATCCTTTTTTATTTCTCTTTCTACATATTTTTCTTCTCATGCTCCATTGCCTCGTTTTATTCTTTTTTTTTCTCTAATTTTCCCTCTTTCTTTTTCCTTTAGTCTTTCTCCCCTTCATATTCCTCTCATCCCCTTTTCGTTTTTTGCTTTTTGCTCTCTGTCGCCCAGTCTTTGGCATTTACTTGATTAATTGTCTTTTTTTTTCACTTTTAATATTCAAATTGCACTTAATTTTCTCTAATAGTGTTTATCTCTCCTTCCTGATTAATTTGAAGCGTTTTTTTTTCTTCTTATTCTCTCTCTCTCTCTCTCTCTCTCTCTCTCTCTCTCTCTCTCTCAGCTGACCTTTTTTTTTTCTCATTCCCCTCCTTTTCTTTGTAATTTCACTTCTAATTTATTTTGCGCTCTACACTTCATTTTCGTCTGTTTTGTTTTTTCGGCTCTTTTTCTTGCCACTTTCTTAACCTCATAATGACAATAAAATAAACTATGGCATATAATAAAATATGGAATACAGTACAAGTGTTTGTGTGACGATTTGAAGGAATGAAGTACATAACCATCATTCACTCACTTGATGTAGTGCTGCCTACTTCTTCCTTAGCCTTTATCATTCTTTTTCTGTGCCTGCCCTCCTCTCTTCCTATTTCTCCCATCTTTTCTGTCACTACTTATTGCTTTTCTTTCCGTTGCAGGTGGCTTTACATTGAGTGACAAGCCAAATGGTTTCCTGTAAGTCAAGAAACCATTTACAACGCTGGGTGGTAACCATATAACCAAACCATACGTGCTCCCTACGTGTCAAGTGGGTTGGTGGAGGGTTAGTACCCCTCCCTGTAACAACAAATAACTCAGAGTCAAATGGCCACCCCGTACGGGATTATGGCGTCTGGCAATAGATAGATAGATAGAAGTACATACCGATTTTACGATGGTAATCATCAACATGATCATCATCATAATGGACCGGTTGGCCACCACTGTAGCCTAAACATCATGATCATCATCATGATCATCACCATTGCCCACCAAAGTCAACTTCTCCTCTTTTCTTCTTTCCTTCTTCTTTCTTTTATATTTTTCTAATATCTGATGAACCACAACCGCATTTTTTTTTTCTTTTTCCAAGGCCTACAGCACTGATGGCATGATTACTATAAATATGACGTAATCGTAGTGGAGGCTTTGATGTGTGACCAGCAGACCTAAAGGGATACGATTATTATAACATTATTCAAAGATATTTCCTTTCAGTCCCTTGAGTTACGTGCTTTATTGCCTTGACATATTCTTACTCCTTCAAGATAATTGTATTCAGCTGGAAAAGACACCAGTTTCATTAGTAATGGCGTAAATGAAAGCCAGAACAATATTTTCAGTCTCATCAAGTCCTTCCAAAGCTAAATAAAATCACGTTGTGGTAGCAAGAATAACATAAACGTAGGCGATTGTACTGAAGAAATTATGGTGAGGCTTCTTTGTGGTCAAAATAAATAAAATAAGGACAAACACTACTTAGTACATGGCTTCCTGGGTCATTCTTTCACTTCGGCAGTAAATGAACCCCCAGTGAAGCTCCGAATCATGTCAGTCATCATCTAACTGTGAGAGAGGGTGCACGCAGCGGCAGTGTTCTGAGTTATAAACAACTAAGGTAAATGCTATAGACCGCTTCCCCCGTCTTGCTGATAAAAAAAAAAGAGGTAAGGAGGGAGAATGTTTAACGACTCATTGACTGATATGATTTCTTTCAGGTGAACCAAATCGTCACCAGTAGTCTGAAAACACACTGTATGTATATATTCAGACCACTGCTGACGATTTGGTTCAGCTGAGAGAAATCATACAAGTCCATCATGTTATTATATATATTAGTGATGTATCGGATACCAAATTTTAGAGCTCCGCGGAGGCGGAGGCGGAGCCGGATATCTGTTTTTCATAAAATGCGGTTGCGGATAAAACTGCAGAGGTTAAGATATTAATTTTCGCGAACGCGGATACAACTGCGGATTATTTTTTTCCTCCATGTCCACGGTTGCGGACGCGGACGCGGATTTTTTTTTACACATTATGAAACAATATTGGCTTTAGTACAGATGTTCATATTATATTTTAACATTGCACTTGTAACTATTGCGACAGAGAGAGAGAGAGAGAGAGAGAGAGAGGAGGAACAATGAGAGACGGAGGGAGGAAGAGAGCTAATAGAGAAGAAAACAGAAAGAGGAAGAGGGACTGGTAGGTGAGAGGAACGGAGAGGAGAGTTGTGGATGAAAAGGAGGGAGAAAAAAAATTATGACAAAAAGAGAAAGGAGAAATATTGGTTGGGTGGAGATCAGCAACCTCTGCGGTTCTTTGACGCGGAGGCGGATTATTATGCGCAGCTTTTGTTATCTGAAAACGCGGTGGCAGATAATGATGCGAAGCTTTTGTTGTCTGAAGACGCGGACGCTAATAGTAATGCGGACGTTATTTTCAATGCGGAGGCTCCGCGGAGGCGGAGGCGGATATCCGATACATCATCAATATATATATATATAAAGATAGATTTATTTATGTATTTATCATTGTATCGTTAGTAGAGAAGGAGTCAATGGATATGTTTCATAATAGGTCGCTTATACTACGTCTCTTACGTGAGCTAAATTGTCCTGTTTTAGCTTGACGAAAATGCTAGCTCCTGGCGATGTTTCTTAACTTTGGGGAAACAACTCGCAATGAAGGAGTATATAATGGCCATATTGAACGTATCCAGTTTTAAAAATCTCTCCAAAACTGAAGACTATAATCAGCAGACAGAAAGAACGAAATGTACTATCACGATCCAAAGTTTCTTTACCTCCCTGAGTGGAAGAAGGTCGAAGCCAAGGTTGTAGCAAGACCAGATGATCGGACACTGCCAGTATACAAGACTAATAATGGTTCATGATACCGTGATTCATAAATAGGCTCGTGTGTTTCATCCGGGTGATTCTTATTATCCTAAGCTTCAGGTTAGTGAACCCCTCCATCATGAACTGGCCTGTGTTCGGTGGCCCGTCATTTCTTCAACCTTGGCTTCGACCTTCCTCCACTCAGGGGGGTAAAGAAACTTTGGATCGTGATAGTACAAGCACAAAAATGCTAGTGGACGGAGTTACGGGGCCCTTTAGTTACTTCCCTTGGTGCTTTGTGGTGTAGGAGGCTGAGTTTGTGTGGTGATAGTTCCTGTGCTGTTCTGTAACATAGGGGACACATTTTATGTGGTGGTTATTCCTGTGCTATGCTGTCTCATGAATTTTGTAGTGTGTGAACTCCTGTACTGTGCTCTGTTATGGGAGGCTGATTTTGTGTACTTTGATGTGGTGTGGTTTGGTGTAGTGTGCTGTGATTTTTTTTTTTTTCGCTCGACTCTCAGTTCTACGGTACTGCAGCATCTGGCATCCGAAAATCATCAGCTATAGATTTATAGAGCCTCTGTTGGAGATGCTGCAGGCTCTAAAAATACGTCAATGGAGTGAATAGTCTAAGCATGGCCATATCCAGGATTAGTGTGTGTGTGTGTGTGTGTGTGTGTGTGTGTGTGTGTGTGTGTGTGTGTGTGTGTGTGTGTGTGTGTGTGTTTCCTGTTCTTGTTTCTTTCGTCCATTCTCCACTTTGTCTTCTTTCTCTTTTCTATTGTCTTGTTTTTATATTCTTCTCCTTTTTGCTTTCTCCTTACCATCTCCGATTCTCTGGCACTTAGTTCACTGATAAACTTATTTTTCTTTTGTTTTGTATTTCTTTCCTTTCATTATGATATAGATGTAATTTTTCCCCATTATTCTTTATCTTTTGTCCTCCTTTCTACCTCCATGGCATTATAGGAGCACAGGCTATAAGAGGTCGGAGGTGAAATGAAGTAAGGTTATTGTCATGAACACTGACCTGCATCATCGTCATCATCATCGTCATCATCATCATCCTCAGCATCGCAAATTTCATCATCATCATCATCATTATTACCCACCTTCACCATTTACACCTAATTCTCTTTCTTTTCCGCCTTTTTTCGTTCCCATTCCAATATTTCACCTGTATTTCATTCTTTCTCCCAGTTCTTTTTTAATATTAAAGCTTGCTTTGACTTTCGTACGTTTTTGTGTTTTCCTTTCTTTTCTCACCTTCCTTCACCCATTTCATTTCTTGTCGTTTTTTTCTTTAATTATTCCCTCTCTTATTTTTTCCTGTTCCTCCCGTCTCCTTTTTCATCTTCTTGGCTACATTACAGCAATAAAGCAAGAAGGACTGTAGTAGCCAAGGTGACGTAAGGTGGAGCGCTCTGGGACTAGAATGAAGGTGTCTGGAGTTTGAACCCGGATACACTGAAGGTTCCTATTTTATACTTTTTTGATTTTTCTTTTTCTTTCTTTCTTTGCCTATACTACTTATATTTTGGTCCTTCCTCTCATTTTACTAAGAAAGGAGAGACACAAAAAGAAAATAAAGACTTTTCACTGTAATCAAACAAAACCTTTATTCTTGTCCTTTTTACAATTATTTTTTTCACTGTTTGCTTTGTTTAATTTGGCCTTTCCATCTCCTATTCGTTGATATTTTCATTATAAACTCTGACTTTCCTTTTCCATTTATTATCGTCTTGTTCCTAGTCTTTCTTTATTTCCCATTTCCTTTCATCTTTACTGCTTTACGTTCTGTCTTAGTTCCATCATTGTCCGCTATATTACGGCATCACAAGCTACCAGACAGGTAAGGAACGAGATGAAGTAAGGTTATCATCATCAGCACTAAGTTGCTGTATATCACCAACATCATCACCACAACCATCACCAGCACTACACAACCACCACTACACCACCACCGCGACACCATTATCATCATCATCATCAACAGCAACAATATCCATACAATAAACGTCTCATCAAACCTAATCTATATCAGTATAACCATCACCACCAACGCCATCATCATCACTGTTATCATCATCATCACCATCACCTCCATTATCCTCATCAGCTTCTTAGATCTGGGCATCATATTGCATCATCACAAGCTACAAGAGAGGTAGAAGGCGAGGTGAAGTAAGGTGGAGCGGCCTGAGACTCGACTACACCTGAATCATGTTCAAACCTTCAACCCGTCATGGAACCCCTATTTCTTTATATCCCACTGTTTTTTTCGTTCCCAGTTTCATTCTTCCTTTCTCGCTATCTTTTTCTTTATCCCCCCCCCACTGTTATTTACACATTGTCTCTATTTTTTTTAATTATTATATTTTCCTCTTCTGTTCCAATTCTTAGTCTTTTCTTACTTTCTCTGTTTTACCCACTCCTATTGTACGTACTTGCCCTTTCTTAGTTATTTGACAGCAATAAGGCAAGAAGAGAAGTAAGAGTCAAGGAGAAGTATAAGTCAAGAAGAAGGAAGGTTGAGCTGCCTGAGAATCCAACAAAAGTGATTTGTGTTCGACCTGTAATCTTGGCGGTTTCTTCTTATTTTAATTTTTTGTCTCGTTTTTCTTTACTAGTTTTTCTTTCCTTTTTCCACTGACGCTTCTTTTGGTTCCTATTCTATTTTCCATTCTGTCACTTTTGGTTCTTATATACTACATACAAGCATCAGAAGCTGCAAGAGAGCTAGGATCCTATATAAGTAAGAAGCAAAGCTACTAATATATTGCATCACAAGCTGCAAGAGTGTTAGGATCCTTTGTAAGTACGACCCGAAGCCACTAATATATTATATCATAAGCTGCTAGAGAGGCAGGAGGCGGGATGAAGTGAGCCCAACCCACCTGTCACTCTACGAGTACTACAGGTGTGTTAAATTTAGAGCTTTTTCTCGTGGAACCTTTTTTTTTTTTTTTACTTTTCTCCTGTTCATATTTTCCTTTCCCTCCTTTTTACTTTTTTAATTTCCCATATTTTCTGTTGTTTTTTCATTCGTGTTCGTTTTCCATTTTTCTTTCTTAGCCTTTTTCTATGGTTTACCTTCTTCCTTTCCTCGTCACCTTTTGTTCTCGCCTTTGCTTTCTTTCTTTTGGTCATTCTGCACTCTCTTCTTTCCTTGTCAATTTGGTCGTTTTCTTTTTTTCTCCCTCTCTCGTTTTGCTACTTTCCCCTTATTCCACTACCTGTATTTACATTAGTTGATATCTGTTTTATATCATTTTTTTTTTTTCATATCTCACTAATATACGTGAAGGATGAATAGGTCAACGAGCTGTTTTTAATAACGACTTTTTAAAATTTCAGGAGGGATAGAGGAGGATGCAAAATTGTTAGAAAGGTTTTCGTGAAGGCGTCAGAAGGAGCAGGAGAAATTTGAGTCAAGAGAGTTCATAGGATATAGTACGAATGAAATTATTCTTAGTATAGCGAAGAACACACTTGGCATGTTTCCATACAGATGCATAAAAGAGACGAGATTCAGTGGTGGGTTGGCGCCAGTACCTTTTGTAGGCCTCCTCCTCCATGTCACCCTGTCCCCTACTGTTTGACAGCCCTTTCTCCAACTCATATTACCTTCTCTCATCCATTTTTCTACTACGTCCTTTCATCTTACCCTTAGTCTTTCCCTGCCAGTCTCCTCTTCCACCTCAGTCACATACTCTTCTAGTCAGTTTTTCATTCTCCATCCTCTTCACGTGGTCAAACTATCTCCGACTATTTTTCTTGCCGTTTTCAATCATATTAAAATTAATACCAATACAAAACTTCTTTGTAATTATATATGAGAAAATTGTGCTATTTTATAGGTTTCTACTTTCAGAATTATAGATCAGAAATTGTAGACAAGATAAAATTTGCGTTTTTTTTTTTTTTTTTTTTTATCTATCAAAAATACATGGTTGTTTTCACTAACAATCAAATCGATATTTTTGTCTTTTTTGTTGCTGTTATTCAGGGGGTGTGTAGGGAGGGGGAGGAGAGCCTTTGTCGCTTCTCTCCTTTTCTCATACGCGTTGGTTATATCTACAGAATCATTTGCTTCCCTAACATACAAAATCGTTATTTGTCAATAGGCCTCCTGTTATCTGTACTTGCTGTGTGCTGCTACGTACTCCTGTATTGTCTCACAAGCTATAAAAGATGTAGGAGGCGTGATGAAGTTGGGTTATCATCAGAACTGACCTGCATCACCCTCATCAGTACCATCATACTCAACATCACCATAAAGAGTAGGAGGCGTGATGTAGCAAGGTGGAGCGGCCTGCCACTCTACTACACCTGTACCCACTTAACATCTTTACCCTTTAGTCTTTAGATTCTTTATCCTGTTCTTTATCTCCTTCCTCTGTCGTTAACGTTGGTTTAGTCATGTCCTTCTTAGTTTCGGTTTTTCGCTTACTTCCTTTTCCTCCAGTCCTTTCTTTTTTCCCTCCTTTCTGTTGTTCATGTTCCTTATTTTTATTATTCCCTCCAGTTTTTTACTCTCTCTCTCTCTCTCTCTCTCTCTCTCTCTCTCTCTCTCTCTCCCCTTCTTCACTATATAACAGCAATAAAGCAAAACGACAACTAGGAGTCAAGGTGAAGTAAGGTGGAGCGGCCTGAGAGTCCAACAAATGTTTCTACAGTTCGACCCATACGTTCCCATTGATTCCTTTTTATATTTATTTTTTCATTTACCCTTTTCATTACTTTTTAATTTTCCTTCTTTAGGCTTTTTCTGTTCTTCATTCTGTTTGTTTCTCCTTTCTTGTTTTTCCCTTTCTTTTTATTATCTTCTCTACATTCCAGTTTCTTATAATTTTTCTTTTCCATCTCCTATGGTCTATCCTCTTCTTTGCTCACATTTTTCTTCTTTGTATTCATTCACTTATTTCTTTCAGTCTCATTTTCTTTCTTTCATAATTTTTCCCATTCATTTTCTATCATTTCCTTCATCATTCTTTTCTGTATACAGTATGTCCATTATCTTCCAGCATGACAAGTAACAAGAAAGGTATGAGTCGGGATGAAACATGATGGAGCCGCCTGGGACTCTACTACAGGTGCACCGAGATCATGCCATCAACTGAGACTCTCTCTCTCTCTCTCTCTCTCTCTCTCTCTCTCTCTCTCTCTCTCTCTCATACTCGTGTCATTAGTATGTTCTCCAAGCCAGCGCAACAAAATCTAAGTCGATTCTCAGGTTGCCATGACTAACTCTGAAGTGAATATAATCGTTTGGCGGCAGCTTGAGCAGATAAACAGAGTACTATCCTACCTCCTATAATCAGTTTAGTTCTACGTTTGTGGTAGGTCGTAGCGACCTTCATCTACTCGCTTGATGGAGTGTAGCCAACGTCTTCCTTCACCTTCATCATCTTTTTTTTCTGTGTCTAGCATCCTCTTTTCATATTTCTCCCTTCTCTCCTGTCACTTTGTATTACACTTATTTCCTTTTCGTGTGGCTTATATTGAAAGACAAGCAAAATAGTTTCCAAAAAGCCAGGAAACAATTTTCAACTCTGGGTGGTAACCATATAACCAACCCATACGTGTTTCATACGTGCCAACAAGTGAGTTGAGGGAGGGATAGGGCCCCTTCCCGTAAAAGAACTAACTCAAAGGCAAAGACCAGCCTTTACGAGATTATGGCGTAAGGCTATAGATAGATAGACTATTTCTTTATGTATTAATCTGTGTACTTCTATATCTCTTTCTCTACCTTTATCTATATACAGGTAAACATTAGGCACGAGAGATTAAGTTTACCGCCTCAGTACCGACTCATTTTTTACCTATTTAAGGTCTCTCTCTCTCTCTCTCTCTCTCTCTCTCTCTCTCTCTCTTTCCTATATTACAGCAATAAAGCAACAAGAAAAGTAGAAGCCAAGGAGAAGTGAGGTGGAGCGGCCTGAGATTCTAACAAAGGTTTCTCTAGTTCGACCCACGCTGATCTCAAGGCTTCTTTTTATTTTTATTTTTTGTCCATAAACCCTTTTTTTAACTTCTAATTTTCTTTCTTTTCTCGCTTTTTCTGTTCTTTCGTTCACTCTTTCCTTTCTCTGTGTCCCCATCCTAGTTTCTTAATCTTTTAGTCTTTATTATTTTCTCTTTCACCCAGTTCCCTATAATTTCTTCCTTTATTCTCCTGTTATCTGTTCCTTGCTTACTCACAGTTTTCTTCATCGCTGTATTCATCTAATAATTTTTATCAGTCTTGCTTTCTTTCCTCTCTTATTTCTTTTATTCGCTTTCTGTCATTGCAGTGCTTGTTTTCTTTCTTTCCTGCCTCTCGTATTTCTTTACCTACTTTTACCTGTATATTTGTCTTAATTTTTCATTACTTTTTTTTTTCTTTTTTCATTGCTTTTTCTGTCTTCTCATTTTAGGTTACCTTTACTAATTTTCTTTCCCCCGTCTATATTTCTCCATTACCATGTCATAACCTACAGTGGAGGTAGGAGGCGAGATGAAGTATGGTGGAGCGACCTGGGACTCTAGTACAGGTGAGCGCAGTTAACACCTTACCGTTTATGCCTTTATATATATATATATATATATATATATATATATATATATATATATATATATATATATATATATATATATATATATATATATTCTTTCCTTCTCGTCCTCGTCTATTTCATGTGTTCCTTCATACTCGTTCTTCTTTCTTCCAGTTTTCTCAATTTACTTCTGTTTCCTCTTTCTTGCTCTTGTCATGTCCTTTCTTTTTTTTCCCTTTTGCATTATCATATCCATTCACTGTCTCTTCGCGTTCTTTCATTGTTTTTTCTCGTTTTCTTACTCACTCCGTTGCTTTATTCCTTTCTGCTTTCTTTCTCACTTTATTACAGCAATTAAACAACAAGAGAATTAACAGTGATGTTGTGGGAACGTCCTGGGATTCTAATAAAGGCGTCTCGAGTCAGAACTTCATCTCAGTCACGGTTCCATTTTACTTTTCTTCCTCCTTACCTTCATTTTTCGTTTTCCTGTCCTTACTTTTTTCCGTTTGGTCTCCTTCGTCTCTTGTTTTCATTCCCTCGTCATCTCCTTTTATTTCCTTTTTTTTTTTTGTACTCGTGCTTTTCATATGGTATATTCCTTTTCCCTTATTTTTTATATAATATTTCTTCTTGTACTGTCTCCTGTGTCTCCCGTTCTTTCGTATTTTTATTAAATTCTCATATTTGCTTTCAAAATATAGCCATTAATTTATTTTTCTGGTATGTTGCAATTTCTCATTTCTTTTTTCATTTCTTCATTTTACTTCCTGTTTCCTCTCTCCATAACAATATATCAGAACCTACAAGAAATGGACGAAGTGAGATGAAGTAACCTTATCAACATCAGTTATGACTTGCTCTATATCATGATTATCATCACAACCACCATCACTACCATCACCACCAACAACAACAACACAACTCCCGTTTCCACCACGATAAACATCATCATCATCATCATCATTATTTACACAATTATCATTACCATAATGAAATTTCACCTCAATTATCTTCACCAATACTTACACCACCACCACTACCACAATCATCATCATCATAGTCACGATCATTACCACCATCAAAGTCATGTATATTACATGAAAATCATCACTATATTACAGCATCAGGGTACAAGAGGTAGGAGGCGAGATAAAGTAAAGTATAACGGCCTGGGACTTTACTACAGGTGTACTGATTTAATATCTTTACCATTTATACCTTAGTCTCTCCGATTCATCCTTTCCTTCTCCTTTATTTCACGCTTCCCTTTATTTCATCCTCCTTTTCTTCCTTCTTTCTACATTTTCCATTTTCTTTCTCCATCTTCCTTTTTGTCATTTCAGGTCTTTTTCCTTCTTCCAATTTCCTTTCTATTAATTCCTGCATTTTTGCTTTATTACTTTCACCTTTTCCCCTTTATTCCCCTTGAGTTTCTCCCTCTGCTTCCTTTCTTCCCTGTATTACCGCGATTCAACAACAAGAGACGCAGGAGCCGAGGTGATGTAAGGTGGAGCGCCCTTGGACTATGATAAAGGTGTCCGGAGGTCGATCCTTTCCTCAACGGTTCCTATATTTATATCTTTTTTATTTCCCTTCCCACATTTTTCTCAGTATGCTCTATAATTCTGTTTTCTTTTCTTTTGTTCTCTCCTTTCTCCTCTTTCTTTCTGCTTTCAACTCTTTATTCCTTTCTTCTCTTTATATTCCTTTCTTCCCCTACTCCTTTTTGCTTTATGTTTTCTGCCGTCCATTCTTTGTCATTAACTTTATTAATTCTCATTTCTGTCAGTTTATTCAAAACGCGATTTATATTATTTTATCTTTTTCTTCTCCGTCTTTATTTGAAGTTTTGTTTCATTCTTCTTTTTCCTCTCTGTCTCTCTGTCTCAGCCGGCCCCTTTTTTACTTTAGTTTCCTTCCTTTTCTTTTTATCATTTCTGTACTGAATTCTTCAGTCGTTCTTCACATTATTTTTGTCACATTTCTTTCTCTTTCGCCTCTTCTTTGTTTCTCTCCTTCAGTCTTAACCATATGATACTAAAATAAACTATGGAATAATATAAAATATGGAATGCAGTTTGTGTGACGATTTTAAGGAATGAAGTACATACCAATTTTACGATGGTATCATCATCATCATCATGATCATCAACATCATAATGGACCGGTTGGCCAATGTTAGGCAGCTACTGTCAAAGGGTGTGGTAAGTCTGTGAGTATAACACAAGGAAAATAAAGAATTAATCCAATGTCTGATGAACCATAGCCGCATTTCTTTCTTTTTCCAGGGCCTACAGCACTGATGGCAGGATTACTACAAATATGACGTAATCGTAGTGGAGGCTTTGATGTGTGACCAGCAGACCTAAAGGGATACGATAATTATAACATTATTCAAAGATATTTCCTTTCAGTCCCTTGAGTTAGATGACTTATTTCCTTGACATACTCTTACTCCTACAAGATGATTGTATTATGCTGGGAAAGACATTTTTTTTTTTTTTTTTAGTAAGGGCGTAAATGAATACCAGAACAAAATTTTCAATGTCAGTAAGTCTTTCGTAGGCTAAATAAAATCACGTGAGATACTTTTTTTTTTTTTTTGGGGGGAGGGTTAAGGGCCAGCCTCGTCCTTTTTGATTTTGCCAGTCCACTCCCGCATCGCACAATACTGGCGATCTAGGGGGCCAAGCGGGGAGGGAGCATATGGTAGAATGCTGGTAGATGGGCTAGACGTACCCCTCCTCCCCCTTGACGATCAGCACAGGTCGTATCTCCTCACCCTGGTCGGCAGCCCCGAGCAGATCGTAGAGGGTGGAATAGGTTGTTGTTCCGAGCTGGTACGACCGGGTGTGGGTGCTAATGGCCAGGAGGTGTCTGTAAGAGGCTACGTCTAGCTGATCCTTAAGGTCGACGATGGGAGGGCGAGATGGGGTGCCCCCCTCTGCCGGAGGAGGGGAGGACCCACCGACCTCCTCCTCGGCCGAGGAGCCGGTCGACGCATCCTCGGCCATGGAGGCGGTGTCTGAGGAGTCCTCCCCCTCCTCAGGAGTGGCGTATCCAGGATTTTTGTCGGGGGGAGGGGAGGCAAACACTTGGAATATTTTCCCAAAATGTCTGTCACCACACTGGCGTGAGTGTCCCGAACACACACACTTTCCCACATTCGTGATACTATCGGTTTATTGTATTTTCCTCGGCGGTTTTGTATCTCTCTCTCTCTCTCTCTCTCTCTCTCTCTCTCTCCACATAACACATATGTGTATATTAAATTTCTCTGCCGCACCCACCCCCAGCCTAATATTCTGTTTTGTACTACTGCTGTGGTGGTAGCCAATAGAAATTGTTTTCCACTACTTATTCTCTTAGTTTGATTCTCATTGGCTCAAGCATCAGGGGTGGTGCATACGTCAAGACTGACCTAAATAAATACATCTGGTTGGAATTACCTCTTTTAATCCTTGACTCAGGTGACCACGCGACCTGCCCCGTTCAGCAGGGGATGATTTACATATCACCTGAACTATACTGTACTGTACAGAAAGGATTTTTCCATTAAAGTGAAAAAAAAAAAAGAAAAATGGCGTAAAGCTATTCCTTCTGAAAATTTTCATCTAGAAAAGTGGGAGGAACAAAAGATACTTTGTCCCTCAGGCTCCAGAAAGTGGGGGGGACACGTGCCCCTGACCCCCACCCAAACGAGGCCCTTGGCACGCATATTTATATCTGCTTCTAAAATGTAGTCTGAGGTGATCAAAATGGCTTTGGGCAGTCTTCAAAAATTCTGCTTGTTTCAGTTGTTTATAACAATAATTGTGCAGTGTTTGTCTGCAACTGGCTACAGGGTGAGAGAATATGGCTGCAGGGTGAGAGGATGTAGCTGAGGGGACAGGAAGGCCATTTTTACACTTCATCAGGATTCAAGTGCAAAACATCATTAGAGCTCTAATATTAACCACATAATCTAAGCCTAAGGTGATACGGGAAATTGTTAAGTTGTAACTGGTCATTTTTTCTCAAGGGTTTTATAGTATTCAGTCTAGCTTTCAATTTCAAAGGAAATCATTGCTCTCAAATAAATATTTTTGGAAATAGATAATATTGTTTAACACACATGCAGAAAATTAGGAAAACTGTATTGTCATACAAGACCTGTGCCAAAAATCCCTTTTAGCATTTCCCCCAAATTTTCCCAGGAGGGGCAAAATGCCCTCTCTACCCTCCCAGTGGCTCCTCAGTCATCGATGGCTGATGGTGAACATCTGGCTTGGTCTGGTCCATGGTCTTTTCCGGACCAGGGTTGGTAATCGAAGCAGCAGTCCTTCTTTTGAGGGGGAACTCCAGCCTGAGCTGCTTCCTAGGTGTCATGCGAGGGGCAGCAGGTTGGGGCTGCCAGGCCTGTCGCTCCCGCTGGCAAGGAACCGAGTGTACATCGCGGGCAAAACACTCAGGGATGAGAAGGCGAGGCAGCCCATTCTCCTCGAAGATATTAGGGAGGAGAACGCGCAAAGCCCCCTTATCACCCCCACAAAAAGCCTTCGCCGTCACGATACACTTCTCCACGACGGTGTTTAGCTGTCCAGGACTCACAGGACGCCTGGCCTGATGTCCCCGGGCCGTGAGAGTATGGTCAGAACCTTGCACGGCCACACCTCCTGGCCCGGCAACATCCGGGGCCTTAGGACCCTTAGGGGTCCCAAACAGGCTAAAGTCGCCTGCTCTCCATCACCAAGGGAACGTTGTAGGTGCCGTGGGTTTGGGTTAACGATCGCTTGGCGGTTCACAAAAACATCAACGCCAGTGTCCTGGCGTTTGATGAATCCGTACACCGCCCTAACATTAAACCAAGCCACGGTCCCCAGCATCTTCTGGGCTGCTGGAGACTATGGCTGGTTGTTTGCCCCCCCTCAACGGGTCGTAGGCAGTGGCAGCAGCAGGTTAGCCTTCCATGGCTGTCGGTCTCTCTCTCTACTTTGACCCTCTCCTCTCTCACGTGACAGTAACAAGAATAACATAAAAGGCCATCGTACTGAAGAAGTTAAGGTGAGGTTTAAATGAATGGAGAATGTAAAAACAAAAACAGATATTATTTAGTACGTGCCTTCCCTTCCGGGTCATTCTCTCGCTCGGGCAGTAAATGAACCCCAGAGGAGCTCCGAATCACCTTTATGTCAGTCAACCTTTAACCGTGAGAGAGGGTGCACGCAGCGGCAGTGTCCTGATGGCTATATACAACTTAGGTAAATGACATACACAGCTTCCCTCATCTTGCTGATATAAACAGAGGTTAAGAAGCCAGAATGTTTGCTGACTCATTTCCAGGTATGATTTCTTCCAATTGAGCCAAATCGTCAGCAGTAGCATGGATATATATATATATATATATATATATATATATATATATATATATATATATATATATATATATAGAGAGAGAGAGAGAGAGAGAGAGAGAGAGAGTTAACGGAAATGTTTTATAATTGTTCGCATTTACGGTTCTCTCATCTGAACGAAATCGTCATCTTTTATTCTGAATAAAATGCTACTTCCTGGCGATGTTACTAAGTTTCAGGGAATCCTCTCCCAATGAAGGGGTAAATAAACATGATAACTAGAATGGCACTCAGTAGTGGGCATACCTCCGCCAACACCCTATCTCGCAATGTTGAAGAAAGTGAAAAAAAAAAAAAATCCTGGATACGCACCTTTATCCTGATCTGCACCAATACTTAATGGAGTGTATTCTGGGCCAAGGCCCATTCTTCTACCAAGTTTCCTGGAAATCAGTCCAGTAGTTTTTGTGTAATCTTGCTCACAAACCAACCAACCAACCAACAAACAAACGGACAGGGGTAAAAACATAACCTCCTTGGCGGAGGTAATGAACTTATCCTGTTTGAAACATCTCTCCAAAACTAAATAAAACAATCAGGAGACAGAAAGAACGAAATAAGCGAACACAAAAATGCTCGATGCCGGTGTTACAGGGCCCCTCGGTTAGTGCCCTTGGTGTGTAGTGGTGTGGGAGGCTGGGTTTGTGTGTTGATAATTCCTATGCTGTGCTGTGTTATGGGTGCTTGTGTTTGTGTGCTGATAATTCTTATGCTGTGCTGTATTATGGGTGCCTGAATTTGTGTGCTGATAATTCCTGTGCTTTGCTGTGTTATGGGAGGCTGATATTGTTTAATGTGTTATGTTGCTTTGTGGTGTGATGTGGCGTGGCGGTGTGGTGTAGTCTGATGCAGTGCGGTGTGTCAGTGTGATGTGATATCTGGTGTGGTGGTGTAGCGTGCTGTGTGGTGCAGTGGTGTGGCGTGCTGTGAGGTGCGATGTAGTGTGGTGTGGTGTGCTGTGGTGTGGCGGTTTGGTGTGATGTAGTGTGGTGTGTTCTGGTGTTTTTTCGCTAGTCTCTCGGAGTTAAGGGAGAGCAGCATCTGACATCCAAAAATCGTCAGCTACAAATGGCAAGAGCCGCTGCTAGAGATGCTTCAGGCTCTATAAACGTGTCATAATCGTGAAGGGGTCTAACCAAGGCCGTATCCAGGATTAATGCTCGTGTGTGTGTGTGTGTGTGTGTGTGTGTGTGTGTGTGTGTGTGTGTGTGTGTGTGTGTGTGTGTGTGTGTGTGTGTGTGTGTGTGTGTGTGTGTTTCTTGTTCTCATTTTTTCGTTCATTCTCCTCTATTTTTTTTTTCTCATTTGTTATATTCCTTCCTTTTTATGTTATTTTCAATCTCTATCCCCATTTTGCTTTCTCCTTACTGTCTCTGATTTTCTGGCACTTGCACTTTTCATTAACTCATTTTTCTGTCGCCTTATATATCTCTCCTCATTGATATATTTCTCATTATTCCCGTTTTCATTCCTTCATTATATTATAGGTGCACAAGCTTTAGTGGCAGGAGGTGAAATGAAGTAATTTTACTGTCATGGACACTGACATACAACATCATCGTCATCATCACGACCATCATCCTCTGCATCGCGAATATCGTCACTTCTTTGACAAACTTCATCAGCATTATCCATCTCTATCATTTATACCTCATTTTCTTTTTTTCATCCATTCTTTAGTTCCTTCTGTATTTCACCTTTGTTTCAGTCTTGTCTTCTGGTTCATCTTTGTTTAAAATGTTCGGTCTTTCTTTTCCTTTCTTATTTTTTGCCCTTTCATTTCTTTTTTCAACCTTTCTTACCCTATTTCGTTCCGTCCATCCTTTTCTTGTTTCGTTATTCCCTCTTCTTTTCCTATTCCTTTCCACTCCTTTTTCTTGACTATAATACGTTAATAAAAGTCAAGTAGGAGCCAGGGTGAAGTGAGGTCGAGCGGCTTTGGACTCCAATTAAGGTGTCAGGAGTTCGACTCACTGCTGAACAATGGTTCCTTTTTTGTTCTTTCTTGTGGATAGTTTTTTTTTTTTTTTTCATATTTCACCTAAGAATAGTAAAAAGAAAACAAAAGATTTTGACTGTTATCAATCAAATCCCATTTTTTTTTTATGTTGGCCCCCCTGCGGGTAGGGGGGTTTCAAGAATACTCCCCCAGTATCCCTGCTTGTCGTATGAGGCGATTAAAAGGGTTGGTGGTGGGTTAGTGCCCAACCCCATACAAAGAATTAACTAAACTAGCGAATAAAGCGCCTCAGACCAGGATGGACCATACGCTGACGACTAAGGAACGGACAAAGGCCATTCTAAGGGTAGGGACATGGAATGTGAGAGGGGTGAATGATGAAGTGAAAGAGAGAGAGATTGTTCAGGTGCTTGAGGGTGCAAGAGTGGATGTATGTGGATTGACTGAAACTAAATGGCAAGGTGAAAGGGTGAGAGAATGGGAATACGGTTCAGGAATATCTTCTGGAGTTAATGAGAATGAGAGGGCAAGAATGGAGTATGTCTGATGATAAGCAAGAAGTGGAAGAAGAATATAAGAGAGTATGGAACAGTGGGTGCAAGGACTGAATGGGTGAGGATGAAAGCAGGTATACAAGCGTGAGCAATTGTATGTGCGTATGTGCCGACAGAGGACCGAGTGGTAAGAGTGAAAGATAAGTTTTGGGCAAGTGTAGAAGTATGTATGGACAAGTTTGAGAGGAGCGAGAGAGTGTTTTTGATTGGAGACATGATGGTAGTGCTTTGGTGGACATCTGTGCTGGTAAGGGGTTGGCAATAGCCAACACCTTCTCTTGGCACAAAATGATCCACAGGTATAAATGGAGAGTCATGAGGAGGATGGATGGGAACTTGTTGAACGAAAGGCAATGATAGATTACTTGTGTGTGGATGAGCAAATGAGAAGACAAGTGTTGGATGCAAGAGTGTGGAGAGGGTGGTGGAATGGAATTTCGGACCATCACTTAGTGATGGCCAAGGTAAGGCTGCAAAGAAAATGGGTGAAGAGAAGAAGGGGAAGACAGGGGGAAACAGCTCCTGTGAAAGGAGTGGAGAAGTTGCAAGACACATGAGAAAATGGCAGAGTATAAGAGCACAGTGGAAGAAAGATTGAGAAGGTATGAGTTAGAGCAGATGGAAGGGGTGGAAGATGTATGTAAGATACTGACGCAGAGTGTGAGGTGGTTTGTGGAGTGAGGAGATGCAGGGGTGTGCAACGGACAGCATAGTGGAATGATGAGGCGAACCGAGGTGTGGAACAAAAGAAGAAGGCATATAGTGATTGGCTAGCGAGTAGAGGTAGGGGAGAAGATGAGAGAGAGAAGAGAGAGGTATATGTTACCAGGAGAAGGGAGGTGAAGGGATTGGTGATGGAGAGTAAGAAGAAAGTGGATGAAGAGTTTGGGAGGAATCTGAGTGTAAAATGGAGGGAGAGTAAGAAATTGTTTTGGAAGGAGGTAAAGAAAGTAAGGCAGTGTGAAAGGGGAAATACGAAGTAGTAGGGGAGTGAAAAATGGGAATAATAGATTGCTAGTGGAGAAGAGAGAGAAACTGAGCAGATGGAAGGAGCTCTTTGAGGATTTGTTCAATGTAGAGAGTGAGAACAGTGCGAGAATAAGTGGTTGGGGAATGGCTGGGAGAAGAAGAGATGAGAGGGGGGAGGAAGAGATCAGTAGGGCGGAAGTAGTGGAAGCAATATGGAAGATCAAGTTGAGAAAGGCCCCAGGAATTGATGGAGTGTGTGGTGAAATGCTGAAATATGGGGGTGAGACTGTTGTAGAGTGGATATGGAAGTTGTGTAGACTGGCTTGGGAAGAGGGAAGGGTTCCAGAGGACTGGAAATCAGGTATAATTGTTCCTTTATACAAAGGAACAGGGAGAGAGAAGTATGTGGTAACTATAGGGGTATTTGCCTTCTTAGTGTGACTGGAAAAATATATGGTAGAATATTCATTGATAGGGTTAGGCATATAACAGAAGAGCTAATTAGAGAAGGACAAGGGGGATTTAGAAAGGGAAAAGGGTGTGTAGATCCGATATTTTCTCTAAGATGTTTAGTGGAGAAATATCTAAACAAGGGAAAGAAAGTGTACAGTATGCTGCCTTCATGGACTTGGAGAAAGCTTATGACAGAGTAGATAGGCAAGGTATGTGGAAGGTATTAAGAATATATGGTGTGGAGGGGAAATTGTTCAGTACTGTGAAGAGTATGTACGAAGGAGCTAGGGCTCGGTGCGAGTGGATGGTGAGCTAAATGTAGGACTGAAATAGGGATGTGTGATGTCTCCATGGCTGTTTAATAAATACATGGATGGGGTTCTAAAGGAGGTGCAAGGTAGGTCAGAGGATGTGGGGGTGGCTCTAATGAATGAAGGTGAGATGTGGAAGATTCCAGTGTTGTTTTTTGCTGATGATACAATATTGTTGAGTGAAGACGAATGGGATTTGCAAGGTTTGGTGAATGAATTTGGGACAGTGTATAGGAAGAGGAATCTGAAAGTTAATGTAAACAAGAGTAAAGTTATGGGGTTTGAGAGGAATGAAGTCACAGAATGCACAGTGAGGTTGGATGGTGAGGATATGGAGAATGTGAGTGCATTCAAGTACTTGGGTAGTGTGATGAGTAAGGATGGAACTTTGGGGGATGAAGTGCTTGATTATGGAAGTTAAAAAGTCACTGCATGATAGTATTGTGATCCCTACCCTGACGTATCGAAGCGAGGCATGGACCTTGCTAGAGGGAAACAAGTCAAGAGTGACACCAGTGGAAATGAGTTACTTGAGAGGAGCATGTGGAATGACATCTGACGAATGAAGAAGTGAAGGAACGTTGTGGGGTGGATGTGGATGTGGATGTGGTTGAGAAAATTAGGAGAAATACACTGAGGTGGATTGGACATGTTGAGAGAATGAAGAATGAAAGACTGACTAAGAGGGTGTATTTAGGTGAAGTGGAGGGAGGCAGTGGGAGGGGAAGACCGAGGATGAGGTGGAGGGATGTAGTTGAGAGGTATATGAGGGAAGGAGTAGTGAGTTGTGGGGAGGGCAGTCAAATGGTGGGTGACAGAGCGACTTGGAGGCGTTTTGTCTGCGGCTACTCTTTGCGGGATTAGGGCGTCGGGCTATAGATAGATAGAAGATAGATACACCTTTCTTTCACTGATTATTTTGCTTTGTCATTCTTATCTCCAGTTCAGTGGTTCTTTCCATAATGACTCTGATTGTCCTTTTCCTTTTTTTTCCATCTTAATCCTATTATTTCTTTCATTCCCATTTCCTTTCATCTTTACTACGCTACTTTCTCTCTTTCTTCCTTCCTTCGTTGTGCACTTTATTACACCATCACAAGCTACCAGACAGGTAAGAGACGGGATGAAGTAAGGTTATCATCATCAGTACCAAGCTGTAACACATCACCGCCATTACCACCATCATTATTGCCACCACCATCATCATCATCAACACTAATATCCATAAATTTAACATGTTACCAAAGCTAATATAGATTAGTTTTACCATCATCACCACCTACACATCATCATCATCATCATCACCATCACTGTCACAGCCATTACCATCATCAGCTTTTTTTATCTGGGCATTGTACTGCGTCATCACAAGCTACAGGAGAGGTAGGAGGCGAGGTGAAGTAGGGTGGAGCGGCCTGGGACTCAATTACACCTTAATCGGGTTCAAACCTTCACCCCGTCGTCGAGCCTCCTTCTCTTTACCTCCCTTCATTGTTTTGTTTTCGTTTTCTTTCTTCCTTTTCCTTGGTTACCATTTTCTTTATTCCCTTCTTGTTGTTTACATATCTATCTCTCCTTTCTCAGTTTTTTATCAGTTATTATATTTTCATCACCTGTTTCAGTTTTCATTCTTTTCTTACTTTCTCTGTTTTACCCACTCCTACTGTACTTACTTCCCCTATTTTGGCTATATAACAGCAATAAGGCAACAGGAGAAACAGGAGTGAAGGTGAAGAAAGATGGAGCGGCTTGAGAATCTAACAAAACTGCCTTGTGTTCGACCTGTAGTTTTGACTATTCCTTTTTATTTTTATTTTTTGTATTGTTTTCTTTCCTGTATTTCTGTCCTTAATCCACTGACGCTCCATTTGTTTCCTATTCTATGTTTCATTCTGCCACTTTTCGTTCTTCTCTACCACATAACTGCATCACAAGCAGCCAGAGAGATAGGATCCATTATAAGTACTACCCAAAGCCACTACTATAATACACTACAAACTGAAAGAGAAGTAGGAGCCGAGATGATGTAAGCCCAACCCACATGCCACTCTGCTTAGGTGTAGAGTTCAGGCTTTTGATTTTGCCTCTTATTCTTTTTTTTAAATACTGTACCTTTTTCCTGTTTATATTTCTGATGGAAGTCAGGTATAATTATTCCCTTGTACAAAGGGAAAGGGGAAAAAGAAGTGTGCGGTAATCATAGGGGCATTTGTCTTCTTAGTGTAATAGGAAAAGTATGTGGTAGGATGCTTATTGACAGAGTTAGGGAAATAACAGAGGAGTTAGTAAGAACAACAGGGAGGTTTAAGGAAGGGAAGAGGTTGTGTAGATCAGATATTCATTCTCAGATCATTAGTGGAAAAGTTTCTAGAGAAGGAAAAGAAGTTGTATGTGTTCTTCATGGATATGGAGAAAGCATATGACAGAGTGGATGGACAAGGATTGTGGAAAGTATTAAGAATATCTGGAGTAGAAGGGAAGTTGTTGAATGCTGTGAAGAGTATGTATGAGGGTGCTAAGGCTGCAGTGCGTGTGGATAGTGAACTGGGTGAATTTTTCTATTTGAAGGTTGGGTTGAAACAGTGATGTGTCATGTCTCCATAGTTGTTCAATCTGTACATGGATGGGGTTATAAAAGAGAAACAAAGTAGGCAGTGGATGTTGGAGTGGCCCTAGTGAGAGAGGGCAGTGTTTGGAAACTCCCTGTACTGTTGTTTGCAGACGATACTGTGTTGTTAAGTGAAGACGAAGTTGGAGCTGCAAGGCTTGGTGGATGAGTCTGGGAGAGTGTGTAAGAAACAGAATCTAAAAGTGAATGTAGGGAAGAGTGAAGTTATGGTCTTCGACAGAAGTGAAGTCAGTGAATGTACAGTGAGGTTGGATGATGAGGAAATGGAAAATGTGAGTACGTTTTAGTACCTGGGTAATGTGATGAGTAAGGATGGAAGTTTGGAGGGTGAAGTGCTTGAAAGGATACAATAAGGAAGAAAGATTGCTTGTTCATTGAAAGCAGTGATAAGAAACAAGGAATTGAGCATGGAAGTGAAAGAGTTACTACATGACAGTATTGTGATACCAACCCTAACATATGGAAATAAAGCTTCGACGTTCTTGGAGGGACACAAGTCAAGATTGAGAGCAGTGGAAATGAGTTATTTAAGAGGAGCCTGTGGAGTCACATGGAGAGACAGACTGACAAATGAGGATATAAAGGAGCGCTGTGATGTGGATGTGGATGTCATAGGGAGCGTTAGAAGAAACACACTGAGGTGGTTTGGCCATGTGGAGAGGATGGAGAGTGAGAGACTGACGAGGAGAGTGTATGAGAATGAGGTGGAGGGGGAGAGAGGGAGGAGGAGACCAAGGATGAGATGGAGGGATGGAGTGGAGAGGTATATGAGAGAGAGGGGTATGAGCTGGGAGCAGGGCAGTGAAATCGGGGGGGGGGGGGACAGGGCGACATGGAGGCGATTTGTTTGTGGCCACCCCGTATGGGATTAAGGCATCTGGCAGTAGATAGATAGATAGAGAGAAAGACAGATATTTCTGTTCCTTCCTTTTTACTATGCCTTTCTTATTTTCCCATACTTATTCCATCCCTTTTCTTTCTTGATCGTATTCAAGCTTTCTCTTACATTCTTCCCCCACTCCTTTTTTATGGCTTGCCTTCCTCTTTGGTTTTCTTTTCCTCTCATTCTTTTCTTTGTCTCTCCTGGTCATTCGACTTTTTTTTTTCTCTCTCTCTCTTTTTCCATTTGGTGTCTAATCTCTCTCTCTCTCTCTCTCTCTCTCTCTCTCTCTCTCGTCTTCCTCCATTCCCGTCTTTCAACATTCTATATTTACTTCAGTTTTCCTCTTCTATTACTATCGCCCTCCTTTCGCAAGGAGGAGCGATAATGTTTTTGTCAGTGTGTGTGTGTGTGTGTGTGTGTGTGTGTGTGTGTGTGTGTGTGTGTGTGTGTGTGCTCCCAACATATTTTGAAAAGTTGTGGACGAATAATCACCAAACCTTCGGGAAATAACAACTATGTGGATGTGCAGTACCTATTATTTTTGGTGTGGATTTGATCAATGACGGCCGAATGCCAGCGCCCATACGTTTTTTTTTTTTTTTAATGTGGACTGGCTTTTTGCGAGGTACGGTGACTGAATTCAGCAGAGTTTTGCATCTTTATTTTTTCAAAATTATTTTGCAGGTAATTTGTACTTTATCCAACGACATATTTTGGCGGCGATTACAATTAGGCCCCTGAATGCTTTTGTTTTATGTCTTTTTTGTGACACCCCATGTTCTCACATCTCAATAATGGAAGTAAAGGACGAATAGATCTAAGAGTTATTATTAACGACTTAAGAAAAAAAAAAAAAAAAAAAAGGTTAAGGAAAGGAGGCTGAAGAAAAAATTGTTAGAAGGGTTTTTGTGAAGGCGTCAGAAGGAGCAGGAGAGTTCAGAGCATTTACTACGAATGAAATTTTTCTTAGTATAGCGAAGAACACACTTGGCATAACTCCGTACAGAAGCATAAAATAGACGAGATTCAGGAGTGGGTTGGCGCCAGTACTTTTTGTAGGCCTCCTTCTCCGTGTCGCCCTGTCCCCTACCGTTTGGCGGCCCTTCTCGAGCTCACATCACCTTCTCTCAAACATCATTCTACTCCGTCCCTTCATCATATATTTAGTTTTGCCCTGCCACTCTCCCCCTCTGCCTATCAAATGCACTCATCTAGTCAGTTTTTCATTCTCCATTCTCTCACGGCAATATCAACGAAGACTTTGAAGTAATTAAATTTTAGACCATTTTGCAATTTGTTATGTCCTGTGGATTAGAGGTTGCAGGCGCGGTAGTATTTACTGTTATTTTTTGCGTACCTATACAAATATAGTTTTCTTCTCCTCATCAATCAGTTCTTGTTTTTGTATTTCTCCTGCGTTTGTCCGAAGAGTGTGGTGGACAGATAAGAGACATCGTCTCTTTTCTCTTTTTCTCATACACGTTCGTTATATTTTTTAGAATCAGTTGCTTTCTTAACAGATAACCTCGTTATGGGCCAATAGGCCTCCTGTTATCTGTACTTGCTGTGTGCTGCTACGTACTCCTGTATTGTCTCACAAGCTATAAAAGATGTAGGAGGCGTGATGAAGTTGGGTTATCATCAGAACTGACCTGCATCACCCTCATCAGTACCATCATACTCAGCATCACCATAAAGAGTAGGAGGCGTGATGTAGCAAGGTGGAGCGGCCTGCCACTCTACTACACCTGTACCCACTTAACACCTTGACTCTCTAGTCTTTAGGCTCCTTCTTTATCTTGTTCTTTATCTCCTTTCCCTTTAATTAACTTTGGTTTACTCATATCCTTCTTTCTTAGTTTCGGTTTTTTACTTACTTCCTTTTCTGTGTTCTTTCCCTTCTCTCTCCCTTCGTTCCCCTTTCCTCTTTATTTTTACTATTCCTTTCAGTTTTTTTACTTTTCTCCCCCCCCCTGTCTGTCTGTCTGTCTGTCTGTCTGTCTCTCTCTCTCTCTCTCTCTCTCTCTCTCTCTCTCTCTCTCTCTCTCTCTCTCTCTCTTTCTCCACTTCTTTTTTTTTCTTTTCGTTATATTACAGCAGTAAAGCAACAAGACAAGTTGGAGCCAAGGTGAAGTAAGGTGGAGCGGCCTGAGATTCTAACAAACGTTTCTCCTGTTCGACCCACTCTCACATGAAGGGTTCTTTTTATTTTTATTTTTCATCCATCCACTCTTTTTTTTTTACTTCTAATTTTATTTCTTTTGTCCCTTATTTTGTTTTTTCTTTCATTCTTTCCTTTCTCTCTGTCCCCATCCTAATTCGTTAATCCTTCGCAATTATCTTCTTCTTTTCCCAGTTTTAATAATTTCTCCTTTTAATCTCCTATTACCTATTCTTTTGTTTACTCACATTTTTCTTCTCTGTATTCATCTAATAATTTTTCTCAATCTCGCTTTCTTCCTTGTCTCATTTCTCTCATTCGCTTTCTGTCATTACAGTGCTCGTTTTCTTTCTTTCCAGCCTTTCGTATTTCTTTGTCTACTTTTTTCTGTATATTTGTCATTTCTGTTTTCATTACGTTTCCTGTCTTCTCATTTTAGGTTATCTTTACTAATTTCTGTTTTCCTTTCTATCTTTCTCCATTACCGTATCATAAGCTACAGTCGAGGTAGGAGGCATGATGTAGTAAGGTGGACCAGCCTGGAACTCGAGTAGCCTACGTGTGAACCGAGTTAACACCTTACCATTTATGATTCATTTTCTATATTTTCCCTACCTTCCTTTCCTTCCTTCTTCATTATTTCAAGTTTTTCTTTATTTCCAGGAGGAACTTCCTGGGCTTCTAATAAGGGTGTCGGGAGTGAGAACCTCAGCTCAGTCAGGGTTCTTTTTTACATCTCATCCTCAAGTCTTTGATTTTTTCATTCTTTTGTCTTTAATTTTTCCACTTAGTCTCCTTCGTCTCTTATTTTCATTTCCTTCGTTGATCTTTTGTTTCCTTTTTTTTTTTTTTTCTTACACATGTCTCTCATATTTTTATTCCTTTCACATTTCTACTTATTTATTCTGTTTCATTTTTATTATTATATTTTATTTGCTTTCCGACTGTAATTTCTTTTTCTGTTATTTTGTGGTTTCTCATTCTTATCTCTTTTTATTAATTTCTTCCTTTTCCTTCCGATTTTCTTTCTCAATAATTATACATGATAAGCTACAAGTAATGAAGGAAGTGAGATAAAGTAACGTTATCTCCATTAATTATTACATACTGTATGCCATTATTATCTTCATCTCCACCACCATCAGCACCACCAGCAACATCAATACAACTTCCTTTAACACTACTATAAACATCATCATCATCATCATCATCATCATCATCAGTCATACAATTATCATTACCGTCATCAAAATTCACCTAAATTATCATCACCGATACAAACGCCACCACACCACCGTAATTATCATCATCGTCATCATTAGCAACACCAAAGTAAACTATATTACGTCAAAATCATAGGTATATTACAGCATAACAAGGTACAAGAGAGGTAGGAGGCCAGATAAAGTAACTTGTAACGGCCTGGGCCTTTACTACAGGTGTACTGATTTAATATCTTTATCGTTTATACCTTACTTTTTTCTTCCTCACCTTCGTCCTTTACTTCCCGTTTATTTCACGTTTCCTTTCATTTTGTCGTCCTTCTCGTCGTTCTTTTTTCAGTTCCCATGTTCGTTCCGTTCCTCTACCTTTTTCATTTGTCGTTTCCTGTCCTTTTCCTTCTTCCCATCCCCTTTTCATTCCTTCTCTCTCTCTCTCTCTCTCTCTCTCTCTCTCTCTCTCTCTCTCTCTCTCTCTCTGCTTCCTTTCTTCACTATATTACAACAATACAACAACAAGAGACGTAGGAGCCAAGGTGAAGTAAGGTGGACCGGCCTTGGTCTATGATAAAGTGTCCCGAGTTCGACCCAGTTTTCCGCGTTATTCCTTTCTTTCCTCCTCATTTCCTTTTTGCTTTTCGTTCTACATTTGTATTTTTATGGTCCTTTCCATGTTTTCCTTTTTCTTATTCTCTTTCCTTTTCTCTTTCTTTATTTTTTCTTCCATTATCCATTCTCCTCTATATGTTCTTTTCATCCCCTTTTCATTTTTGCTTCTTCTTTCTGTAATCCTCTTTTTTTTTTTTTTTTTTGCATTTACATGATTTAATTCTCCCATTTTTCCATCTCCTTATATTTTGAACTTTTTTCTTTCTTTCCCAGCCTTCCTTCACTTTCTTCTTTTCGTTCCCCATTATAATATTATTACGGCATCACAATCAACCGGTGAGGTGGCAGGCGAGATGAAAGTGATATCATTTTTACTCTTTATATGGTACCCAGTTTTGTTTATTTTTCCTTCATGTTTCCTTCCTTTTTTTAAATTCAAATTTTGTTTTATTCCTGCTTCTCTCTCTCTCTCTCTCTCTCTCTCTCTCTCTCTCTCTCTCTCTCTCTCTCTCTGTGGTAGGACCCCATATTATATTTACAAATCATAATAGATAGATAGATAAATAGATAGATAGAAGCAGGGAGTCAGATGATGAGAGGTGTTGTGTCTGCGAGAATCGAGCAGTGCTAAACATGCTTACACACTCTGACGCGAGGAATGCTTGAGACAGCGTCTAGTGGCCATATACACACATACACACATGCTTACACACAGGCTGCGTGAACTTTCCATCCACGAGGAACACACGTGACACACACCTGCTACACCAGAATTTAGGAAAGAGAGCGCAGACGGAGATTAGCCACCGAACAGAGAGGTCGAGAGGGAGACAGGCCTCAGAGGAGACAGGTGACGGGAGAAGGGCTTGGCAATTTGAGAGAGAGACAGATAACGAGACAGGGAGGTAGCTACCCGGGACTTATACTCGTCCGTGTGAGAGACTTGTTAATATTTCCAAGACAAATAAAAATAGTCCCATACTATTCTTTACCTCTCCTGTCACTACATGACATTTGGTGGGGAAGCTACTACAAGATATAAAAGCCGCTCGACCACAAGTCTAAAATATACTTCTCTACAAGTAACTACAAAGTCTTTATGACTTTTCCTGCTTCTCTCTCTCTCTCTCTCTCTCTCTCTCTCTCTCTCTCTCTCTCTCTCTCTCTCTCATCATTTTTTTTTTTACATTCTGTTCTAATTTCTCCTGTCTTTCTGTTCTTCATTTTTGTCACTTTTTCATTCTCAACTTTTTGTCTTCCTTCTTCCTCCTTTTTTGACGATAATAATAAAAAAATAAAAAAAAATAGGACCCAAGGTGAAGTAAAGCGGCTGAGATTATAACAAAGATGTCTTGAGTTCGACCCAGGGTTTAGGAAGAGGTCGATTTTGTTAATTTCCTGTTTTTTTTCCTTTATTTTTCCGTGTATAACCGTTATGTTGTCTTTTCTCCACCTTCCATTCTTTCCTTTTCTTTCCTTTTTTTTGACCCGGGGTTCATGGATGCTCATTTTTTCATTCTCCTTCTTTTTCCGGGTATAATTTCAAGGTTTGTTTTTATCCTTTTCTTCTGTTCTTTCCTTGTTTGTTTTTCTTTTCTTAATTTCTGTTTCTTTCTCATTTCTATTTTCTTTTATGCCCTTTTCTTTTAATTTCTTCTTTGGATTCGTGATTATCTGTCACTTTACTTTCTTATTTTTCATTTCTTTCTATTTCTCCATACAGTATTTCTTCTTCACTTAATTTCTTCTCTCAGTTATAATTCTTTGTCATTCTCACTTCTTTCTTCCCTCATTACATAATTAGCTACAAGGGAAGCAGGAGGTTAAATGAAGTAAAATTATTATCACCACTACTAACGTAATGTACATCACCATTATCATCAGTAACATCAGTAACACTAACCTATATCACAATCACCACCACTATCACCACTACTAGCATCACCATCGTCATTATCACCACCACAGTTGATACCAGCATTATTAGCTATATTAGCATCACAAGACATACGAAAGGTAGGAGGCAAGATGAGGTAAGGTGGAGCGGCCTGGGGCTCTACTAAGGTGTACCGAGTTCACACCTTGATTAGCTCATTGCCTTCCTTTTCTTTCTTTTTTTCCTTTTAGCAGTTTCTCTTTCAGTTTATTTCGTACCTAATTTCTTTCTTTCTCCCCGTTTCTGTTGTAACATTTCTTCCCTGTTGTACCCTTTCAAGCACTTCATCCTCGAAACTTCCATTCTTACTCGTCACACTCCCCAAGTGCTCACTATCCAGCCTCATTGTGCATTCAGTGACTTCAGTTATCTCGAAGACCACATCTTCGCTCTTCCCATCATTCACCTTTAGATTCCGTTTCTTACGTACTCTCTCAGACTCATTCATTAAGCCTTGTAGTTCCCTTCTGTCTTCCCCTTCATACTGAGTTAACATCTTTACCATTTTACCTCATCTCCTTCTCTCTCCGTTCAAATCTCTGGTGATGCATTGCACATTTTGCTTCAGCCGTACTTTTTTTTTTTTATTCTTTTTTCTTTTCATTTTATCCATTTCTTGTTTTTGCTTTTTTTTTTTCATTTTTTCCATTTCATTTTTTCTTGGTTTGTCTTTCCACTTTCGTTTCATCTCTCCCTTGATTTTCATTTTCATTTCCCCTTCTTGCTTTCTCCTTTCTTTCCTCACAATATTATAGGACTACAGTCAGGTAGAGCGGCCTGAGATTCTAACAAATGTGTTCCGAGTTCGACCCTAAAGTTTTTTTGTAATTTTTTTCTCTTTTCTCTTTCTTCCCTTTCAATCTCCAAATATATCTTGTTCTTTGCCCTTTTTTCTTCTTTGATTACCTTTGTTTCCCTTTTCTTTTGTGTTTTTATATTCCATTGTCTTTTTTATCTTCCTCTTACCCCACTTCTTTTTCCTTTCTCATTTTCATAATCGTCCTGTTTTTCTTCGTTTGTTCTCTCATTTCCTTTATCCATTTATATTTTCTTTTCCTATTACATCTTTATTTCTATTTTCCTCTGTTTGTTTCTTTCCCTTTCTTCCTTCTTTCTTTCTCCATTATATTACATTATCATAGGCTACAAGACTGGACGCGAGGTGAAGGAAGGTCATCAAATTCAGCACTAACCTACTTTATATCATCATCATCATCATCATCGTCGTCGTCATCATCACTAACACACCCACCCCCAACATCATCATCATCTTCACCACCATCATCATCACTCATACACATAACCTTTTCATCACATATAACCTATATCACATTCACCACCATCACATCCATCATTACCATCATCAGAATCATCATATCACTATCACCACCACAATTAGGTGCATCAGATCAAAGCCATTACACTATTATAACATCACAAGCTACAAGAGAGCTAGGAGGCGTGATGAGGTCAGCAAAATCAGTACCATCATCAGAAACATCATATCACTATCACCTCCACCACCATTAGCTGCATCAGATCAAAGCCAAAACACTATTATAACATCACATGCAGGCTACAAGAGAGATAGGAGGCTTGATAAGGAAAGGTGTAACTGACTGGGAACACTACACCTGTACCTCATTAACACCTGTACCTAGTTAACAGCTGTACCTGATTAACACATATACCTAATTAGCACCTGTAGCTAATGACCAGTTTGTGGCGGAAAAGAAGATAGCATATAGTGAGTGGATGAGAAACAGGGGCGTGGAGGAAGCTGAGAGACAGAAGAAAGAGTTATACGTAGAGAGGAAGAGAGAGGTGAAAAGATTGGTAAGAGAGAGGAGGAAGAGAGTGGATGAGGAATCTGGAAGGTATTTGACTGTAAAGTGGAGGGAATGTATGAAAATGTTCTGGAAAGAGGTAAAGAGAGTTAGACAGGATGAAAAAGAAGTTAGTCTGGGAGTGGAAGATAAAAATGATATATTGCTAGTGGAGAAGGGAGAAAAACTGAGCAGATGGAGAGAATTCTTTAAGGAATAGTTGAACACAGTGAATAAAAGTAATGCTAGTATTAGTGGCTGGCGAATGGCTGGGAGGAGGAGGGAGTTAAGAAGAGAGAAAAACATCAGTAGGATGAAAGCAGTGAAAGCAATGAAGAAAGTCAAAATGGGGACAGTGACAGGAAATGATGGAGTGTGTGGTGAAATGCTGAAGCATGGGAAGGAGATGGTAGTAGAATGGACACGGAAGATGTGTAGACTGGCCTCGGTGGAAGATAAAGTCCCTGAGGATTGGAAGTCAGGTATAATTATTCCTATGTATAAAGGAAAAGGGGAAAAAGAAGTGTGTGGTAATCTTAGGGGCATTAGTCTTCTTACTGTAATAAGAAAAGTATATGGTAGGATACTTATTGACCGAGTTTGGGAAATAACAACTGAACTGGTTGGAGAAGAACAGGGAGGTTTTAGGAAGGGAAGAGGTTATGTAGATTAGATATTCATTCTTAGGCCTTTAGCGGAAAAGTTTCTAGAGGAGGGAAAGAAGTTGTTTGCAGCCTTCAAGGATTTGGAGAAAGCATATGACAGGGTGGATAGACAAGGAATGTGGAAAGTATTAAGAATATATGGAGTAAATGGGAAGTTGTTGAAGGCCGTAAAGAGTATGTACTCGTATGAGGGTGTACAGAAGATACATGATAGGGCAATGGACGTTGGAGCGACCCTAATGAGAGAGGGCAGGGTTTGCAAACTCCCTGTACTGTTGTTTGCAGATGATACTGTATTGTTAAGTGAAGACGAAGGGGAACTGCAAGGCTTGATGAATGAGTTTGAGAATGTGTGATAGAAACGGATCTAAAGGTCAACGTAGGGAAGAGTCAAGTTATAGTCTTTGAGAGAAATGAAGTCACTGATGTACAGTGAGGCTGGATGAAGAAGAAATGAAAATGTGATTGCGTTTAAGTACTTGGGTAGTGTGATGAATAAGGGTGGAAGTTTAGAAGGTGAAGTGCTTGAAAGGGTACAGTAGGGAAGAAAGGTTGCTGATTCTTTGAAATCAGTGATAAGGAACAGGCAAGTAAGGATGGAAGTAAAAATGTCGCTGCATGACAGTTTTGTGAAACCAACTCTAATGTATCGAAAGGAAGCTTGGACCTTGCTGGAAGGACACAATCAAGAGTAAGAACAGTGGAAATGAATTTTTTGAGAGGAGCAAGTGGGGTTACATGGAGAGACAGACTGACAAATGAGGAAGTGATGGAGCACTGTGGTATGGATGTGGATGTGAGAGAGTGAGGAGAAATACATTGGGAGAGAGAGAGAGAGAGAGAGAGAGAGAGACTAAAGAGGAGAGTGTATGCCAGCGAGATAGAGGGGGGAGAGGGAGGGGGAGGCCAAGGATGAAATGGAGGGATGGAGTGGAGAGGTATATGAGAAAGGTGGGTGTGAGCTTAGAACAAGGCAGTGAAGTGGCATTGGACAGGGCGACATGGAGGCGATTTATTTGTGGCCACCCCTTACGGGATTGAGGCATCTGACAATAGATAGACAGACAGACTAGGTAAAACTTGTAACAAATTGACACCTTTATCATTTATTCTTCAATTATCTTCTTGGTTTTTCATTCCTTTTCTTTATTTCATTCTTTGTTTCCTTGGTCCTTCTTTTCTTCAGCTTTGTTTTATCTTCCAATATTTCATTAGTTTTTCCCTCCCTAATCTCTTCCTTTTCATTTCTCTCCTGTCTTATTTTAATTTCTTCTAGTCAGGCCATTTCTTCTAGTCATTTCTTCTAGTAAGGCCAGTCAATATGTGATACTGTGTGCTTGCGGGAATTTCACGCCCACTATAATAGTAAGTCATGTATATATGTGATAATAGTTATAGAAGGTTGGATAATATTAAAAATCTTTGTGGAAAAGTACAATGGAAGTTGAAGAATGAAATGTAATACTGTGTGCTTGCGAGAATATCACGCTTGGAATGTAAATATGTGATAACATTACGCTCACTATTAGTAAGGCCTGTCAGTATGTGATAACAGTTACAGAAGTTGAAAATTGGTATAATCTTTGTGGAAAACTATAATCAAGTTGAAAATAAAAATGTAATACTGTGTGCTTGTGAGAATATCGTGCTCACTATAATAGAAAGGCATGTCAATATGCAATAATATTACTTTCACTATAATAGTAAGGCATGACAATATGGGATAACTGTTATAGAAAGTTGAAAATGGTATAATGATTGTAGAAAAGTATAATGTAAGTTGAGAAATAGAATGTATGTTGAAACAACAGTCTCAGGGAGTCAACTGTGCAAGAAATCGACGATTTTCAGGTGTTCCGGTAATGAACCTACGCTTACATCGCCTATATATATATATATATACATATATTGAAAACCAATATATTCTTGTACTACATGTAAATTTTTACCACATAAATGTATATTTATATATTCTGGGTGGTTTCGAATAGGAACCCATACCATAGAGAATGTGGCACCTGCACCGCGCCTCAACAGAGCATGAGACCAGGTGCGTGGAGGTTCACCTGTCTCCACCTCTCATAAGCTGAGGTGAGCACTTCTTTGGTGATTTTCCATTGTTTCTCATCAAAAGCGGAGGTTTGGGCCAAAAACAAAAACAAAAACAAAAAATCTGTCGGGTTTTGGGGGTAGGTTTGGTAATAAATTGCTCGGTACGGGGCAGGTTAAAACAGTGTCAACTGCATATTGAGATTTGATATAACAACAGGTGCCACCGTTATTACGGAAGTTTGTGAGGAGATGGTAACCAGGAAAACAAAATGGGAATATTTCGGTAGAGGGAGAGATTTGTGGTTCTGTTGAGGAACAGGGCTAAAGAGGATGTAGGTTGTAGGAAAAAAATGAACTGAATTCAAATTGGTACTGAGGCCATTGAAACTGGTGATGAATAAGGCAGCACCTGCACTTCTCCACTGACGAGCATGAACGGAATTTGCAACAGCCACCGCCGGCACAGTAGCTTGATAGCGACTGGGAGGACCATGCGCCGCCAGCCCTACCCTGCCAGTGGTGGCAATCCGAGATACCACCTCGTTTGCTGATAATAATGCAGCGGCCAGTGATAAGAGGGAATGGAAATAGTAGGTGTGATATCTTATGTGCATGTAGTGTGGTGCAGACAGTGGAAGCTAGAGGTATTAAGAGAGTATACTGGCCAACTGTGTGTGTAAATGAAAGCACTGAAAATGTTCAGCAAAGGGAGATGGTCAGGCTCAGGTCCTGAGGGCTAGTGAAAGGAGAGCTCTAGCTCTCCCTGTCACCAGCTTGCCATCCACCTCGGGAGTACCGCCTGTTCGACTAGAGCTTCAATCTACTCCCTCTATAGACAGGAAATATAGACAGGAAAAAGGAGTAAAAGGAAACAGAGAGTAGGAGGCAAAATCAAAGACATGAAATCAATACACCTGTAGTAGAGTGGCAGGTGGGTTGGACTTACTTCATCTCGCCTCCTACCTCCTTACCTGTCTTGCAGCTGCAAGAGAGGTAAGAGGCGAGATGAAGTAAGTCCAACCCACCTGCCACTCTACTACAGGTGTACTGAGTTCACACCTTTAATTTTGACTTCTGCTTTCTGTTTCCATTTACTCCTATTTCCTGCCTATATTTCTTCCGTATTATTTTTTTTTACATACCTTCCTTTTTTTTTTTTCTCGTATTTTTCTTGTTTCCTTGTCTCTTCTTCGTGTCCCATTTCTTGGCTTCCTCCCCTCTTTCATGTCTTAAGATGTATTTTGGCATAATTTAGCCAAACTTGTTGGTAAACCATCTGAAAATACACTATAAACAAATATATGGAAATGTCTGGTGATGCCTTGGGCCACTGCAAAAGGTTTTTAGGCCATAAAATAGTTAAATTATGGCTGTGGCAGTCCTTTTTTTTAAGGGTTCCATTACTTCACGGAAAATCGTTTCTCGTGGGTGTCCATGTAACGTAACCCCCACAAGACAACACCTTTTATCTATGTCTATTGCAGGACGCATTAATCCTGTAAGTGATGCCCACAAAGAAATTTCCATGTTGCCAAGACCAGTGTCATTTGGCTGCCCTGTCGCGAACCCACACCCACTGCTCTCATACATCTTGCTTTTCCATCCCTTCATCATATTCCTAGTCTTCCCCTCCCAGTCTGCCGCTCCACCTCAGTCACATACACTCTTCTAGTCAGTTTTCCATTCTCCACTCTTTCCATGTGGTCAAATTATCTCAGACTACTACTCTTAACGATTTCAATTACATCCACATAATACTCGTTTTTTACTGACCCCATTACTTTATTTCTTTCTGCTGTCTTTCATGACTACTTTATATCATTAAAATAACAAGGGAAGAAGGAGTGATGTTGCGAGAACGTCCTGAGATTATAATAAAGGCGTCTGGAGTCAGAACCTCGGCTCAGTCAGGATTCCTTTTTCCTCTCCTTCATTCCCATTTTTCATTCTCTTGTCCTTAATTTTTTTCTTTCAGTCTCCTTTGTCTCTTGTTTTTATTTCCGTCGTCGACCTCCTTTTCTTTCCTTTGTTTTCGTACTCATGTTCTTCATATTTTTTTTCTTTCCCCTATATGTTTTTATAATCATTCCCTCTTTACTGTCTCCTGTATGTCTCCCATTCCTTCTCATCCATATTCTTTTTTAATTTGCCTTCTGAATCTATTATATTTTTTTCTGTTTCTAATTTCAATTCTTTTCATTTCTTTCTTTTCTTCTTACTTCCTTTCTCCATAGTAATACATCAGAAGCTACAAGAAATGCGAGAAGTGAGATAAAGTAACATTATTAACATAAATTATGACTTACTGTATATAATCATTTTCATTACGACCACCACCACCACCACCATCAGCACCAGCACCACCACCAACAACATAACTCCAGTTGATACACTATAAACATCATCATCATCATCATCATCATCATCATTTATACAATTATCGTTACCATCATCACAATTCACCTCACTTATCTTCACCAATACTAACACCACCACCACTACCGTAATCATCAGCATCAGCATCATCATTACTACCACCAGAGTCAACTATATTACATCAAAATCATCAATATATTACAGGATCACAGAGTACAAGAGAGGTAGGAGGCGAGATGAAGGAAAGTGTAAGCTCTTGGGACTCTACTGCAGGTGTACCGATTTAACACCTTTACCATTTATCCCTTATTTCTCTCTCTCTCTCTCTCTCTCTCTCTCTCTCTCTCTCTCTCTCTCTCTCTCTCTCTCTCTCGTCCTTTCCTTCTCCTTTAATTCACACTTCCTTTCATTTCATCCTTCTATTCTTCCTGCTTTCTACATTTAATATTTTTTCTTTCTTCCTTTTTCTGTTGTCGTTTCAGTTCCTTTTCCTCCTTCCAATTTCCTTTCCATTCTTTCCTGCTTTTTATTTTGTTAATTTCTCCTTTTCCTTTATCCCCCCCCCTCTCTCACTCTCTCTCTCTCTCTCTCTCTCTGCTTCCTATCTTCACTATATTATCGTGATATAACAATAAGAGACATAGGAGCGGAGATGATGTATGGTGGAGCCGCCTGGGACTCCAATAAAGGTGTCTCGAGTTCGACCCCTTCGTCTGGGACGGTTTCTTTATTTATATATTTTTTTTATTTACATTCCTACATTTTTTTTTTATTATACTCTGTAATCTCTGTTTCCTTTCTTTTGTTCTGTCCTTTCTCCTCTTTCTTTCTTCTTTCAACTCTTTATTCCTATCTTCACTTTATATTCTTTTACCCAATTTTTTTTGCTTTCTGCTTTCTATCGCCCATTCTTTGGCATTTACTTTATTAATTATCTTTATATCAATTTTACTATTTAAATCACAATTTTCTTTTTCTTATTTTCTTCTTCCTTTATTTGAAGTTTTGCTTCATTCTTTTTTCTTTTTTCTCTCTCTCTCTCTCTCTCTCTCTCTCTCTCTCTGTCTCAGCTGGCCTCTTTTTTACTTTTGTCCCTCCCTTTTCTTTTTGTCATTTTTGTTCTAAATTCTCTTATCGTTCTACACATCATTTTTGTCAATTTTTTTTTTCGCCTGATTTTCTTTTCTCACATTCTTTCTTATGATAACAATACAATAAACTATGAAATATAATAAAATATGGATTACAGTACATGTGATTGTGTGACGATTTTAAGGAATAGAGTAAATACCAATTTTACGATGGTATCATCATCATGATCATGATGATGATCATCATAATGGACCGGTTGGCCAATGTTAGGCAGCTACTGTCAAAGGGTGTGGTAAGTCTGTGAGTATAAAACAAGGAAAATAAAGAATTAATCTAAAGTCTGATGAACCATAGCCGCATTTTCTTTTTCCAGGGCCTACAGCACTGATGGCAGGATTACTACAAATATGACGTAATCGTAGTGGAGGCTTTGATGTGTGACCAGCAGACCTAAAGGGATACGATAATTATAACATTATTCAAAGATATTTCTTTTCTCTACCATAAATTACATAACTTATTTCCTTGACATAATCTTACTCCCGCAAGACGATTGTATTCAGCTGGGGAAGCACACTTTTAATTAGTTCAGGAGTAAATGAAAGTCACAACGATATTTACAAGGTCAGTAATCTTTCCTCAGGTAAATGGAATCACATGAGGGTAGGAAGAATAGCATAAAAGGAGGCCATCGTACTGAAGAAGTTAAGGTGAGGGTTCAATATAGTCAAAATATATTAAAACACAGACAAACATTGCTTTGCACATGGCTTCTCGGGTTATTCTCTCACTCCGCAGTAAATGATCCACAGCGAAATTACGAATCGCGTCACTCACCCTCTAACCGTGGAAGAGGATGCACGCAGCGGCAGTGTTGTGATGGATGTAAACAATTGGGGTAAAAGATATTTACAGGTTTCCCCATATTGGTGATATAAACAGAGGATTATCTATATACCTAGGCTGATTCACCTGTAACGGGGGGTGCCCAAGACAGGACGACACTCACACCGGAATGCTCATCCCCCCCCCACACACACACACATTTACTCGCATCTTAGCCTCTAAGGGAAGAAGGGGAGGTAGGGAGGCAAAATGTTTAATAACTCATTGACTGAAACAATTTATTTCAGTGGCACCAAATCCTCAGCAGTAGACTGCCAAAAAGAAATCTAATTGTATCATTATTAGAGGAGGAGATGACGGAAATGTTTCATAATCGTTCGTTTTTACGACGTCTCTCATCTGAACGAAATCGTCGTGTTTTAGCTTGAATAATATGCTATCTGCTGGTGATGTTACTAAGCTTTGGGGAATCCTGTCGCAATGAAGGGGTAAATGAATGCTGTAGTGAACGTATTCGGTTTGAAACATCCCTCCAAAACTGAATAAAACAATCAGGAGGCAGCAAGAACGAAATACACAAACCCAAAAATACTAGATGCCGGATTTACAGGGCCCCTCGGTTAATGGCTTTGGTGTGTTGTGGTGTGGGAGGCGAGTTTGTGTGGTGTTAATTCCTGTGCTTTGCTGTTACGTGAGGCTGATTTTGTGTAGTGATAACTCCTGTGCTATGCTGTTATGGGAAGCTGAGTTTGTATGGTGGTAATTCCTGTTCTATGCCGTGTTATGGGAGACTGAGTTTGTGTGGTAATAATTCCAGTGCTGTACTGTGTTATGGGAAGCTGATTTTGTGTATTATTGTGTACTGTGTTCTTATTTAGTGTGGTGTGACTTGGTGTGGTTGTGATTTGGTGTGGTGTGCTGTTGCGTGGTGTGGTGTTGTGTGGTTGTGATTTGATGTGGTGTGGTGTGTTGTGGTGTGGTTGTGATTTGGTGTGCTGTGGTGTGATGTGGTGTTTATCATTGTCTCTCAGATCTACGGTAATGCAACATCTGGCACCCAAAAATCGTCAGCTATAGATGGCTACAGCAGCTGCTGCATATCCTCCAGGCTCTATAAATACCTCATAGGAGTAAAGGGCATAAGAATGGTCGTATCCAGGATTAAAATGTGTGTGTGTGTGTATGTGTGTGTGTGTGTGTTATATATATATATATATATATATATATATATATATATATATATATATATATATATATATATATATATATATATATATAAACTGGGGTAAAAAAATCTAGGGGGGTGAGTTGGGGTAAAAAGAAACATGGCCACTTTCTCCCTTGATTTTTAGTTTTTTTTTTTTTATTTCCCCCCCCTCAAATCTGCATGCAATAGCTATTCAACACATATCTCAGTTTTTTGTCAATCGCATTTATATGTACCTCAAAAATCTTAGGAGATTAAAAACTAGTATTTTTCATCCCATTTCAACTTTTTTGAGGTGTTCATATAACTCTTTGCCATTCAGGGGATAGTAGCCCTACGCTTATTATTCTGCTTTCAGGTTTTCAGTACTTCCATTTAAAAACAGTGGGACGCATCATCGTCATTACTCCAGCTCTGAGGATATAAATACAGGTGTGTATTTTTTTACTCCATTGCCAAATCATTATTTTGGGATAAATAATACCCATGCTTTTATTTACCCCAACATGTTTTTTATTTACCCCATCCGTACATAAGCAATAAAAACCAAAGTTTTTGGTGGAATAAACTGTCAATAGCCAAAATCTAAAATACATAATGTATATATGTGACATTCACCTGCTCTTTCTTTTATTACAGGCACTTCATTGTAACTGGGCAGCACGGAAACTACAATGCCACGAACCAACAAACCAAAAACCAAACTGTATACAGAGGCTTCAGTTGCAGCCGCTATTCAGGAGGTTGCAGATGGTGCATCCGTGAGGTCTACAGCAAAGAAGTATCATATGTCCACATTCATGCTTCGCCAAAGGTGCCAACACAGTCAGGGTTTGATTACACTCAAGAAACAAGGTGCCAAACAGCGACTGGCACCAGATATGGAGGAAAAGTTTTTTGGGTACATAAAGGGCATGGCCGAGTTAGGATTTGGGCCCACCCTGAATGAAATGATTGAAATTGCTGGAGATTACTTAAGGGCCAACGAACTAAGTTATCTGTTCAATGACAAAAATTCGGGTTATGACTGGGCCAAAAACTTTATGCAGAGGCATAAACTCTCCTTGAAGAAAAGTGGACTTATGCAAATGATGTTCCTGAAACGCTCTATTCCATCTAGTGATCCTCATTGTCTTAGGTGGGACTGGCCAAAAGTAGAAGATAGGGAGGTTATCAATGTGTCACGCTTGCTAGCTGGTCCAACTCAACCTGTCATAGAAATTAAGTCACGTGGTAAGGCGAATTACTACTTTGTGGAAGAGGCACAGGCTGATGACTGCTTCAAGGTGGTGAGATGTGGGTTCCCCAGTCCTAAGAAAGTGAAACCCTAATGTATTTCCCTTTTTTGCATTTGTGGGTGGTTTTAGTCAACTTCTGTGACACCAGTGCTATATTTTCATGATGTGCGTCAGTATTTCTTATGGACTTTTTCATTATAAATGTTCTGTTTCAGTTCTGAGCCTCAATTTATTCACTATTTTACTGTGAAATGGCTCTGATTACTTAAAGTAACATATTCTTAATATTTGACAACGTACTCAACTATCAGATAATTTACAAGTATGTATTTTTCCACCCCAAAAGTTGTATGTTATCACCCCCTTCACCTGGGTAATAAAAAAATGCAGTTTTCTTTTCTTTACTGTTAAGGTAATTCCAAGGAGGATTTCAGTCATATACCATGTTATAAGTATCCATGTACCAAATGTATTGGTACTATTTGTTTGTCAAGAAAGCTTGATTTACATGATTAAAACTTAAAGTTAAGGCAAATTGTATTTTTTTACCCCAAATGACTATATATATATATATATATATATATATATATATATATATATATATATATATATATATATATATATATGTGTGTGAGTGTGTGTGTGTGTGTGTGTGTGTGTGCAGGGTTCGTGCCCCGCCAGGGTAATAACCTTTGGGAGCATTCACCCGGCCACGTACTGCACTGGCAGACACAAGGGGTGCTGTGGTTGAACCAGTGTCGCTTACTATAAAGTATGCCTGCACCCAGTCCGCTTGCGCGGGCCGATTACACTTGGTTCACAGACTACACACACATCCAAAGCCACTCCAACACTACAATTACACTTACAAGCACTTCTCACCCTGCATGCAATCTCTACTAGACAGACTACACCACTTGGTAGAGATACATTGGCTGTATCGTCCAGACTTCGGCCCTACAGTGGATACTCAAACGGCTGATGATATATATATATATATATATATATATATATATATATATATATATATATATATATATATATATATATATATATATATATATATTTTATATTATCATTTTCCACTTTTAACATATATACCTAATTTCCTTTCTTCCCCCATGCTTTAGTTCCTCCTACATTTCGCCTTTGTTTCAGTCTTGTCTTCTTATTCTTCTTGTTTCATTAAAATTTGCACTTTATTTTCCTTTTTTTATTTATTTATGCGGTCTTTTTTTGTTTTCACCTTTATTTCTCCATTTCATTCCCGTTGTCTTTTTCTCCTTTCATTGTTCGCTGTCTTTGTTTCCTGTTTCTTGCCTTTTTTTTTTTTTTTTTTTTTTTTTTTTTGGCATACAGCAATAAAGCAACAAGGCAAGTAGGAGCCAAGGTGAAGTAAGGTGGAGCGACCTGGGACTCTAATAAATGCGTCTGGAGTTCGACCTTGCCTGTTGGTTCCTTTTTCATTTTTTCATATATATATTCTTTTTCCTAACCTTTCTTTTTTTTTTTTTTGCCAACATTCCATACATTTTTTGTTCCCTTTCTCTCGTTTTGCTAAGAAAGAAGAGACAAAAATAAAATGAAATATTTAGACGGTATATAATCAATAAAATCATTTTTCTGTCCTTGTTTTTATTTGTATTATTTTTCTTTCACTGCTTGATTTGCTTTACTTTGTCCTTTTCATCCCCCATTCTTTGATATTTTCCCTATTAACTCTGACTTTCCTTTTCCTTCTTCTTCTTCTTAATCCTATTCTTTCTTTCTTTCCCATCTCTTTTCATCTTTACAGTGTTACTATTTTTCTTCCTTCCTTCACTGTCCACGACATTACAGCATCACAAGCTACCAGACAGGCAACAGACGAGATGAAGTATGTTTATCATCGTCAATACTAAGCTGTTGCACACCACCACCATTACAGTTACCAATACGAACACCACCATTACAGCCACCAATACTAGACTAACACCATCATCATCACCACCACCGTTGGCATTCTTTTTTTCCTTTATTCCACTCTTGTTATTTACACATCTGTCTTTCCTTTCCTAATCCTTTTTCACTACTAATATTTTCTTATCCTGTTTCATTTTTCATTCTTTCCTTATCTTTCCTGTTTTGATTACTCCTATTGTACCTGCTTCTCCTTTCTTAGCTATGTAACAGCAGTAAGGCAACAGAAGTAGGAGTCAAGGGGAAGTAAGGTGTAGCGGACTGAGAATCCAACAAAAGTGTTTTGCGTTCGACCAGTAATCTTGGCGGTTCATATTTATTTTTATTTTTCTTCTTGTTTTCCTTTCCGAATATTTCCTTCCTAGCTTTTCTTTCCTTCATCCATCAATGTTCCTTTTGTTTCTTATTCTTGTATCTTGCATTATAGTTATCACCCTTTTTCTCCCTTACTATATTTCAACATTACAAAATGAAAAAGAAGTAGGGTCCTTTATAAATATGACCAAAAGCCACTTCAGTATTACAGCATCACAAACTGCAGAGAGTGAAAGTATGTTTTATAAATATGACCAATATCACTAGAATATTTCATCAAAAAATACACTTGTCAAACCTGCAGTTTGACAATTTAACTAAATTTCTCTGAAAATCTTCTCAAAATGCACCCTAAACAAGTATATTGTAGGGTCTGGTAAAGCTTTGGGTCGCTACAAAGGGTTTTTAGGCCATTACATAGTTATATTATGGCTTTGGCAGCCCTTTTTCATGGGTCTCATTACTTTACGGAAATTCGTTTGTCGCGGGTGTCCATGTAGTGTAACCCCGACGAAAGACAACGCCTTTCATCAGTGTCTATAGCCAGACACATTAATCCCGTAAGGGGTGACCACACACAAATCGTCTCCATGTCACCCTGTTCTGTCTTTCATATGGTTGCCCTCCCGCCAACCCACTACCCGTACTCTCATACATCATTCTATTCCATCCTTTCATCATACCCTTGGTCTTCCCCTCCCACTCTCCCCCTCCACCTCAGTCATACACAGTCTTCTAGTCTGTTCCCATTCTCCATCATCATCACGTGGTCAGATCATGTCAAGCTAATTCTCTTAACGCTTTCAGTCACATCCAAGTCAATACCAAAACAAGACTTTCCTGTACTTAAATATGAAAACAATCTGCGATTTCATATGTTCATATTTAAAGAATAATTATAGATTAGAAATTGTAGAAACGATAGGACTTAAGGTAATTTTTTCTTTACTTATACAAATTTTCACGTTGGTTCTACTCGTCAATCGTGTTGTTAATGTTTTTTTTTTTTCTCCCATTATCCGGAGGGTGTGGTGGCCTGAGAAGTGCCTTTGTTTCCTCTCTCCTTTTATCATATAAGTTGGTTTTATCTTTAGAATCAGTTGCTTCCCTAACAGATATCCTTGTTATGGGCCAATAGGCCTCCTGTTATCTGTACTTGTGTGCTGCTACGTACTCCTGTATTGTCTCACAAGGAATAAAAGATGTAGGAGGCGTGATGAAGTTGGGTTATCATCAGAACTGACCTGCATCACCCTCATCAGTACCATCATACTCAGCATCACCATAAAGAGTAGGAGGCGTGATGTAGCAAGGTGGCGCGGCCTGCCACTCTACTACACCTGTACCCACTTAACACCTTTACCCTTTAGTCTTTGTGCTGCTGCTTTATCTTGTTCTTTATCTCCTCCCTCTGCAGTTAAGCTTGGTTTTGTCATGTCCTTCCTCAGTTTCGTTTTTTTGTTTGCTTCCTTTTCTCTTAGCTCTTTCCTATTTATCTCCTTTCTGTTTTTCATGCACTTTATTTTTATCAATTCATTAAGTGTTTTACTTTTCTTTACTTCTCTCTCTCTCTCTCTCTCTCTCTCTCTCTCTCTCTCTCTCTCTCTCTCTCTCTCTCTCTCTCTCTCTCTCTCTCTCTCTCTCTCTCTCTCTCTTCATTATATTTTTACAGCAATAAACCAACAAGACAAGTAGGAGACAAGGTGAAGTAAGGTGGAGCGGCCTGAGATTCTAACAGTTGTTTCCCCACTTCTACCCGTAATCCTCCCACAGGTTTCTTTTTATTTTTATTATTATATTCATTTCTTCTTTTCATTTCTTTTTAATTTTCCTTCCTCACGCTTTTTCTGTTCTTCATTCTTTCTTTCTTTCCTCTTGATTTTCATTTTCTTATATCTAAATCCTTTCGTCTTAATTATCTTCTCTACATTCCAGTTCCGTATAATATCTCTTTTCCATCTCCTATGATCTATCGTCTTCTTTGTTCACATTTTTCTTCTTTGTATTCATTCACTCATATCTTTCAATCTCATTTTCTTTCTTTTCTCATTCCTTTCATTCATTTTCTTTCTTCTTCTTCTTCATTCTTTCCTGTATTTGTCCACTATCTTCCAGCATGGCAAGCTACAAGAGACGCAGGAGGCGAGGTGAAGCATGAAGGAGCAGAACTGGACTCTACCACAGGCGTACTGTCTTAATGCCATCAACTGAGTTTCATCCTCTCTCTCTCTCTCTCTCTCTCTCTCTCTCTCTCATATTAGTGTCATTAATTATGTTCTCCAATCCAATTCAGCAAAATGTACTTTGATTCTCAGGCTGCCATGACTCACTCTGAACTGAATATAATCGTTTGGCGGCAGCTGGAACAGGATACTAGATCTGTGAAGAAAGTGAAAGAGAATATAACACAGAGACAAATACAGCAAGGAAAAGTATGATGAAAGCATTCCTTAGTATAACGGAGCGAGCATGACAGAAATAGGTATAATGCAGATAGTAGGATAAAGAATGAAAAATGGATATAATAAAGACAGTATCATAAGGGAAAGTACAGGAAAGAATGAGTATAATGAAAAGTATATGAACCAAAATAAGAGAAAGTATAGAAGAGTATGATGCAAAAAGTATATTAATGGGAGGATAATAACCAGAGATTATGATAAGAGAAGGCATAATTAGAGACAGGATGGAAGAGTAGTAAGCAGGAGGCAAAGAAGACTGAGATAGATCGACCTTCAGCTGGAGGTTGGGCGATCGGGGTACAATAAACAGAGAAATATCCTACCTCCTATAATCAGTTTATTCCTATATTTGCGGTAGGTTGTTGCGACTTTCATCTACTCACTTGATGTAATGCGGCCAACGTCTTCCTTCACCTTTATCATTTTTTTTTTCTATGGTTTCCTCTCTTCATATTTGTCCCTTCTCTCCTGTCACTTTCTTTTACAGTTCTTTCATTTTCAGGTGGATTATAGTGAGAGACAAGCAAAATAGTTTCCATAAAGCCAGGAAGCCACTTACAGTTCTGGGTGGTAACCAAGTAACCAACCCATACGTGTTCCATACCCGTCAACAAGTGGGTTGAGTGAGAGTTAGGGCCCCTTCCCGTAAAACAACTAACTCAAAGGCAAACGACCACCCTTTACGGGATTATTGCGTATGGCTATAGATAGATAAACTATTTCTTTATGAATTAATCTGTGTACTTCTATATCTCTTTTTGTACTAATATCTATATACAGGTACACATTAGGCACGAGAGATTAAGTTTACCGCCTCAGTACCGACTCGTTTACCTATTTAAGGTCTGTCTCTCTCTCTCTCTCTCTCCTATATTGGAGCAATAAAGCAACAAGAAAAGTAGAAGCCAAGGTGAAGTAAGGTGGAGCGGCCTGAGATTCTAACAAAGGTTTCTATAGTTCGACCCACACTGACGTCAAGGCTTCTTTTTATTTTTAGTTTTCTTTCTTTTCTTGCTTTTTCTGTTCTTTCGTTCACTCTTTCCTTTCTCTTTGTCCCCATTCTAATGTCTTCAATTATTTAGTCCTTAGTATCTTCTCTTTCTCCCAGTTTCCTATAATTTCTTCCTTTATTCTCCTATTCTCTATCCCTTGCTTACTCACATTTTTCTTCTTCACTGTATTCATCTAATAATTTTTCTCAATCTCGTTTTCTTCTCTCATTTCTCTTCTTCGTTTTCTGTCATTGCAGTGCTCGTTTTCCTTCTTTCCTGCCTCTCGTATTTCTTTACCTACTTTTTTCTGTATACAGTATTTGTCTTATTTTTTCATTGCTTTCTCTTTCCATTTTCCTTTGTTTTTTCTATCTTCTCATTTTAGTTTACCTTTACTAATTTTCTTTCCCTCTTTCTATCCTCCTCCAGTACCGTATCCTACCCTACAGTGGAGGTAGGAGGCGAGCCGAAGTAAGGTGGAGCGGCCTGGGACTCTAGTACATGTAACCCGAGTTAACCCCTACCATTTAGGCTATGCTTCATTTTCTTATGTTTTCCCACCTTTCTCTCCTTCCCTCTCCTTTATTTCACGTGTTGTTTCATTCCAGTTCTTTTTTACCAGTTTTCTAAGCTTACTTCTATGTTTCCCCTCTCTTCCTCTTGTCAATCAATCATTTCCTGTGGCACCCTCGGGGATGCATAGGGCCTCGATGAACTCACACCACCACATCCTATCTTGTGCTAACTCCTCAAGATCTCCCCAACACTCATCTCCAGCTTCCCGTCTCATTGTCCTCACCCACGTCTCTTTTGGCCTTCCTCTACCTCTCCTACCAAGTGCCACCCACCCTGGTGTACCTCGTACTATTCCCTGTCTCCTATACACATGTCCTAGCCACTTCCATCGTGAGAATCTAACATATTCATCGATCGGCTGCACTCCCGTTATTTCTCTAATTCTACTATTTGGTATCCTTTCCCACCACTTAACTCCTAATATTCTTCTAAGTGCTTTATTTTCAAACACCAAGAATTTATTTTCCATAGTCACTGTGCTGTACCAAGACTCGTGTCCATAAATTAAGATACTCCTAACCATTACCTTATAAAGTATGATTTTTGTATGCACAGAAAAATTTTTATTATTCCAAATATTTTTAAGCATTCCCATTGCCTGATTAGCCTTCTTTAACCTTTCCTCGAATTCAAAGTTCAAAAAACCATCCTTGGCTAAATAAGTACCTAAATATTTAAACCTATCAACTTGCTTTACAACCATACCTCCAATTACACATTCCTGCGCATTTTCCATATTCATATTGATTATTTCAGTTTTTCCACAATTAATAACCAAACCCACCTTGCGACCTGGGGCTTTCCCCAATTTAACTTTCTTCATTGCTTCCACAACTTCTATCCTACTGATTTCTTCCTGTCTTCTCACCTCCCTCCTTCTCCCAGCCATTCCCCAGCCACTTATACTCGCATTACTTCCATCCTCTATGTTCAACAATTCCTTAAAGTGTTCTCTCCATCTGCTCATTTTTTCTCCCTTCTCCACTAGTAATCTACCATTTTTATCTTTCACTCCCCTGCTAACTTCACTTCCACCCTGTCTTACTCTTTTCACCTCTTTCCAGAACATTTTCTTACAGTCCCTCCACTTTACACTCAAATTCTTTCCAAATTACTCATCCACTCTCTTCTTACTCTATCTTACTAATCTTTTCACCTCTCTCTTTCTTTCTACATATACAGTAACTCTCTCTTCTGCCTCTCAACTTCTTCCACGCCCCTATTTCTCATCCATTTATTGTATGCTTTCTTCTTTTGTGCCACAGCCTGTCTCACCTCTTCAGTCCACCACGCTGTTCCTTGCACCCCCCTCCGTCTTCTCTTCCTTCACACACCACATCACATGCTGCGCATATTTCTTCTGTAAAAATCCTACACACACCTTCCACGTCCCCCATCTGCCCCAATTCATATTTGCCCAATCGTTCCTCCACTTCTCTCTTATACTCTGCCTTTTTCTCATCCTCTTGTAACCTTTCCACTCTCCTTGCAACTACTCCTTCCTCTCGTCTTTCCCTTCTTCTATTCCTCCATCTTACTTGAATTTTAATTCTGGCCACCACCAAGTAGTGGTCAGAAAGTACACTCCCCCAACCTCTATGAGCTCTTGCATCCATTACACATCTTCGCATCCTTTCATCCACACACACATAATCAATCATTGCCTTCCTTTCATTCAGTTCACCACCCACCCTTCTCATCACTCGCCATGTATACCTGTGGATCATTTTATGCCTGAAGAGGGTATTGGCTATCACCAACCCCCTCCCAGCACAAATGTCCACTAACGCACTCCCATTCTCATCTATCTCAGCAGGCACACCCCACTCACCAACTATGCCATCCACCTTCGCATTCCCAACTTTACCATTCATATCACCAATCAAAAACACTCTCTCATTCCTTCCAAACTTTTCCATGCACACTTTTACATTTGTCCAGAACTCTTCTCTCACTCCTCTAGCACGATCTTGCGTTGGCGCATACACACACACAATCGCCCACATTTGTATTCCAACTTTCAACTTTACCCACACAATCCTTGACCCAACTGATCCATACTGTCTTATGCTCTTCTTCCATCTTTTACTCACAACTATACATACTCCTTCCTTTGCCCTCTCATTCTCACCTACTCCTGCACATATACCCCATCCATACTCCCATTCTCTCACACTTTCTCCTCTCCATTTTGTTTCAGTTATTCCACATACATCCACTTTCGCACCCTCAAGCACCTGCACAATCTCTCTCTCTTTCACCTCATCATTCGCTCCTCTTACATTCCAAGTTGCCATTACCAAGTCCTTTGTCCGGTCCTGGGTCGTCATCGTTTGGTCAGTCCTTGTCCGAGGCTTATTGTTTGTTTTTTTAGTTAGTTGTTTTCCGGGGAGGGGCACTAACCCTCCGCTAACCCTTTTAGTCGCCTTTTACGACAAGCAGGGATAATGGGGGAGTATTCTTGAAAAACCCCCCTACCCCCAGGGGGTGTCTTTCATGACTATGTTATATCATTAAAATAACAAGGGAAGAAGGAGTGATGTTGCGAGAACGTCCTGAGATTCTACTAAAGGCGTCTGGAGTCAGAACCTCGGCTCAGTCAGGGTTCCTTTTTCCTCTCCTTCATTCCCTTTATTTTTTCATTCTCTTGTCCTTAATTTTTTTCTTTTAGTCTCCTTTGTCTCTTGTTTTTATTTCCGTCGTCGATCTCCTTTTCTTTCCTTTGTTTTCGTACTCATGTCCTTCATATTTTTTTTCTTTCCCCTATATGTTTTTTTATAATCATTCCTTCTTTACTGTCTCCTGTATGTCTCCCATTCCTTCTCATTCATATTCTTTTTTAAGTTGCCTTCTGAATCTATTATATTTTTTTCTGTTTCTAATTTCAATTTGTTTCATTTCTTTCTTTTCTTCCTACTTCCTTTCTCCATAGTAATACATCAGAAGCTACAAGAAATGCGGGAAGTGAGATAAAGTAACATTATTAACATAAATTATGACACTGTATATAATCATTTTCATTACGACCACCACCACCACCACCACCATCAGCACCAGCACCACCATCAACAACACAACTCCAGTTGATACACTATAAACATCATCATCATCATCATTTATACAATTATCATTACCATCATCACAATTCACCTCAATTATCTTCACCAATACTAACACCACCACCACTACCGTAATCATCATCATCAGCATCATCATTACTACCACCAAAGTCAACTATATTACATCAATATCATCAATATATTACAGGATCACAGAGTACAAGAGAGGTAGGAGGCGAGATAGAGGAAAGTGTAAGCTCTTTGGACTCTACTGCAGGTGTACCGATTTAACACCTTTACCATTTATCCCTTATTTCTCTCTCTCTCTCTCTCTCTCTCTCTCTCTCTCTCTGGGACTCTACTGCAGGTGTACCGATTTAACACCTTTACCATTTATCCCTTATTTCTCTCTCTCTCTCTCTCTCTCTCTCTCTCTCTCTCTCGTCCTTTCCTTCTCCTTTAATTCATACTTCCTTTCATTTCATCCTTCTATTCTTCCTGCTTTCTACATTTAATATTTTTTCTTTCTTCCTTTTTCTGTTGTCGTTTCAGTTCCTTTTCCTCCTTCCAATTTCCTTTCCATTCTTTCCTGCTTTTTATTTTGTTAATTTCTCCTTTTCCTTTATCCCCCCCCCCTCTCTCTCACTCTCTCTCTCTCTGCTTCCTATCTTCACTATATTATCGTGATATAACAATAAGAGACATAGGAGCGGAGATGATGTATGGTGGAGCCGCCTGGGACTCCAATAAAGGTGTCTCGAGTTCGACCCCTTCGTCTGGGACGGTTTCTTTATTTATATATTTTTTTTTATTTACATTCCTACATTTTTTTCTTATTATACTCTGTAATCTCTGTTTCCTTTCTTTTGTTCTGTCCTTTCTCCTCTTTCTTTCTTCTTTCAACTCTTTATTCCTATCTGCACTGTATATTCTTTTACCCAATTTTTTTTGCTTTCTGCTTTCTATCGCCCATTCTTTGGCATTTACTTTATTAATGATCTTCATATCAATATTACTATTTAAATCACAATTTTCTTTTTCTTATTTTCTTCTTCCTTTATTTGAGGTTTTGCTTCATTCTTTTTTCTTCTCTCTCTCTCTCTCTCTCTCTCTCTCTCTCTCTCTCTCTCTCTCTCTCTCTCTCTCTCTCTCAGCTGGCCTCATTTTTACTTTTGTCCCTCCCTTTTCTTTTTGTCATTTTTGTTCTAAATTCTCTTATCGTTCTACACATCATTTTTGTCACTTTTTTTTTTCGCCTGATTTTCTTTTCTCACCTTCTTTCTTCTGATAACAATACAATAAACTATGAAATATAATAAAATATGGAATACAGTACATGTGATTGTGTGACGATTTTAAGGAATAAAGTAAATACCAATTTTACGATGGTATCATCAACATGATCATGATGATGATCATCATAATGGACCGGTTGGCCAATGTTAGGCAGCTACTGTCAAAGGGTGTGGTAAGTCTGTGAGTATAAAACAAGGAAAATAAAGAATTAATCTAAAGTCTGATGAACCATAGTCACATTTTCATTTTCATTCTCCAGGGCCTACAGCACTGATGGCAGGATTACTACAAATATGACGTAATCGTAGTGGAGGCTTTGATGTGTGACCAGCAGACCTAAAGGGATACGATAATTATAACATTATTCAAAGATATTTCCTTTCAGTCCCTTGAGTTACAGGACTTATTTCTTTGACATAATCTTACTCCCACAAGACGATTGTATTCAGCTGGGAAAGCACACTTTTAATTAGTTCAGGAGTAAATGAAAGTCACAACGATATTTTCAAGGTCAGTAAGTCTTTCCTCAGGTAAATGGAATCACATGAGGGTAGGAAGAATAGCATAAAAGGAGGCCATCGTACTGAAGAAGTTAAGGTGAGGATTCAATATAGTCAAAATATATTAAAACACAGACAAACATTGCACATGGCTTCTCGGGTCATTCTCTCACTCCGCAGTAAATGATCCACAGTGAAATTAAAGAATCATGTCACTCACCCTCTAACCGTGGGAGAGGATGCACGCAGCGGCTGTGTTGTGCTGGATGTAAACTATCTATCTATCTATTGCCAGACGCCTCAATCCCATTTGGGGTGGCCACAAACAAATCGCCTCCAAGTCGCCCTGTCCCCCGCCATTTCACTGCCCTGCTCCCAACTCACACCCCCCTCTCTCATACACCTCTCCACCCCATCCCTCCACCTCATCCTCGGCCTCCCCCTCCCTCTTCCCCCCTCCACCTCACTCACATACACTCTCTTCGTCAGTCTTTCACCCTCCATCCTCTCCACATGGCCAAACCTCCTCAGTGTGTTCCTCATAACGCTTCCTATCACATCCACATCAACACCACAACGCTTCTTTATATCCTCATTCGTCAGCCTGTCTCTCCACGTGACTCCACAGGCTCCTCTTAAATAACTCATTTCCACTGCTCTCACTCTTGACTTGTGTCATTCCAACAATGTCCAAGCTTCACTTCCGTACGTTAGAGTTGGTATCACAATACTGTCATGTAGTAACTTTTTCACTTCCATGCTCACTTCCCTGTTTCTTATCACTGCTTTCAAAGAACCAGCAACCTTTCTTCCCTGCTGTACCCTTTCAAGCACTTCACCCTCCAAACCTCCATCCTTACTCATCACATTACCCAAGTACTTAAACGTACTCACATTTTCCAATTCCTCACCATCCAACCTCGCTGTACATTCACTAACTTCACCTCTCTCAAAGACCATCACTTTACTCTTCCCTACATTCACCTTTAGATTCCGTTTCTTACACACTCTCTCAAACTCATCCACCAAGCCTTGCAGCTCCCCTTCGTCTTCACTCAACAACACAGTATCATCTGCAAACAACAGTACAGGGAGTTTCCAAACACTATCCTCTCTCACCAGGGCCACTCCAACATCCACTGCCCTACCTTGTACGTCTTTTATTACCCCATCCATGTACAGATTGAACAACCATGGAGACATGACACATCCCTGTTTCAAACCAACTTTCAAGGAGAAAAATTCACTTAGTTCACCATCCACACGCACTGCAGCCTTCGCACCATCGTACATACTCTTCACAGCATTCAACAACTTCCCATCTACTCCATATATTCTGAACACTTTCCACAATCCTTGTCTATCCACCCTGTCATATGCTTTCTCCAAATCCATGAAAGCCACATACAACTTCGTTCCCTTCTCTAGAAACTTTTCCACTAAAGATCTAAGAATGAATATCTGATCTACACAACCTCTTCCCTTCCTAAAGCCTCCCTGTTCTTCTCCAACTAATTTCTCTGTTCTTTCTCTAACTCTGTCTATAAGTATCCTACCATACACTTTTCCTATTATACTAAGAAGACAAATGCCCCTATGATTACCACACACTTCTTTTTCCCCTTTTCCTTTGTACAAGGGAATAATTATACCTGACTTCCAATCCTCCGGTACTCTACCTTCCTCCCAGGCCAACCTGCACATCTTCCACATCCATTCTACTACTATCTCTCCCCCATGCTTCAGCATTTCACCACACACTCCATCAATTCCTGGGGCTTTCCCCAATTTAACTTTCTTCATTGCTTCCACAACTTCTATCCTACTGATTTCTTCCTGTCTTCTCACCTCCCTCCTTCTCCCAGCCATTCCCCAGCCACTTATACTCGCATTACTTCCATCCTCTACGTTCAACAATTCCTTAAAGTGTTCTCTCCATCTACTCATTTTTTCTCCCTTCTCCACTAGTAATCTACCATTTTTATCTTTCACTCCCCTGCTAACTTCACTTCCACCCTGTCTTACTCTTTTCACCTCTCTCCAGAACATTTTCTTACAGTCCCTCCACTTTACACTCAAATTCCTTCCAAATTACTCATCCACTCTCTTCTTACTCTCTCTTACTAATCTTTTCACCTCTCTCTTTCTTTCTACATATAACTCTCTCTTCCGCCTCTCAACTTCTTCCACGCCCCTATTTCTCATCCATTTATTGTATGCTTTCTTCTTTTGTGCCACAGCCTGTCTCACCTCTTCAGTCCACCACGCTGTTCCTTGCACCCCCCTCCGTCTTCTCTTCCTTCCACACACCACATCACATGCTGCACATATTTCTTCTGTAAATATCTTACACACACCTTCCACGTCTCCCATCTGCTCCAATTCATATTTGCCCAATCGTTCCTCCACTTCTCTTATACTCCGCCTTTTTCTCATCCTCTTGTAACCTTTCCACTCTCCTTGCAACTACTCCTTCCTCTAGTCTTTCCCTTCTTCTATTTCTCCATCTTACTTGCATTCTAATTCTGGTCACCACCAAGTAGTGGTCAGAAAGTACACTCCCCCAACCTCTATACACTCTTGCATCCTTTACACATCTTCGCATCCTTTCATCCACACACACTTAATCAATCATTGCCTTTATTTCATTCAGTTCACCACCCACCCTTCTCATCACTCGCCATGTACACCTGTGGATCATTTTATGCCTGAAGAGGGTATTGGCAATCACCAACCCCCTCCCAGCACAAATGTCCACTAACGCACTCCCATTCTCATCTATCTCAGCAGGCATACTCCACTCACCAACTATTCCATCCACCTTCACATTCCCAACTTTACCATTCATATCACCAGTCAAAAACACTCACTCATTCCTTCCAAACTTTTCCATGCACACTTCTACATTTGTCCAGAACTCTTCTCTCACTCTTCTAGCACGATCTTGCGTTGGCGCATACACACACACAATCGCCCACATTTGTATTCCAACTTTCAACTTTACCCACACAATCCTTGACCCAACTGATCCATACTGTCTTATGCTCCTCTTCCATCTTTTACTCACAACTATACATACTCCTTCATTCTCACCTACTCCTGCACATATACCCCATCCATACTCCCATTCTCTCACACTTTCTCCTCTCCATTTTGTTTCAGTTATTCCACATACATCCACTTTCGCACCCTCAAGCACCTGGACAATCTCTCTCTCTTTCATCTCATCATTCGCTCCCCTTACATTCCAAATTCCAATTACCATGTCCTTTGTCCGGTCCTTGGTCGTCATCGTTTGGTTAGTCCTTGTCCGAGGCTTATTGTTTGTTTTTTTAGTTAGTTGTTTTCCGGGGAGGGGCACTAACCCTCCGCCAACCCTTTTAGTCGCCTTTTACGACAAGCAGGGATACTGGGGGAGTATTCTTGAAAAAAAAAAAAACCCTACCCCCAGTGGTAAACAATTGGGGTAAAAGATATTCACAGGTTTCCCCATATTGCTGATATAAACAGAGGATTATCCATATACCTAGGCTGTTTCACCTGTAACGGGGGGTGGCCAAGACACGACGACACTCACACCGGAATGCTCATCCACACACACACACACACACACACACACACACACATTTACTCGCATATTAGCCTCTAAGGGGAGAAGGGGAGGTAAGGAGGCAAAATGTTTAATAACTCATTGACTGAAACGATTTCTTTCAGTGGCACCAAATCGTCAGCAGTAGACTGCCAAAAAGAAATCTAATTGTATCGTTATTAGAGGAGGAGTTGACGGAAATGTTTCATAATCGTTCGTTTTTACGACGTCTCTCATCTGAACGAAATTGTCGTGTTTTAGCTTGAATAATAGGCTACCTCCTGGTGATGTTACTAAGCTTTGGGGAATCCTGTCGCAATGAAGGGGTAAATAAATGCTGTAGTGAACGTATGCAGTTTGAAACATCCCTCCAAAACTGAATAAAACAATCAGGAGGCAGCAAGAACGAAATACACAAACCCAAAAATACTAGATGCCGGATTTACAGGACCCCTCGGTTAATGGCTTTGGTGTGTTGTGGTGTGGGAGGCGAGTTTGTGTGGTGTTAATTCCTGTGCTTTGCTGTTACATGAGGCTGATTTTGTGTAGTGATAACTCCTGTGTTATGATGTTATGGGAAGCTGAGTTTGTATGGTGGTAATTCCTGTTCTATGCTGTGTTATGGGAGACTGAGTTTGTGTGGTAATAATTCCAGTGCTGTACTGTGTTATGGGAAGCTGATTTTGTGTGTTGTTGTGTAGTGTGTTCTTATTTAGTGTGGTGTGACTTGGTGTGGTTGTGATTTGGTGTGGTGTGCTGTTGCGTGGTGTGGTGTTGTGTGGTTGTGATTTGGTGTGGTGTGATGTGGTGTGATGTGTTGTGGTGTGGTTGTGATTTGGTGTGCGTGGTGTTTATCACACCACATCACACCCATGGTGTTATTTTCCTCAACACGTTTTTTATTTACCCCATCCATACAAAAGCAATAAAAACCAAAGATTTTGGTGGAATAAACTGTCAATAGCCAAAATCTAAAATACATAATGTATATATGTGACATTCACCTGCTCTTTCTTTTATTACAGGCACTTCATTGTAACTGGGCAGCACGGAAACTACAATGCCACGAACCTACAAACCAAAAACCAAACTGTATACAGAGGCTTCAGTTGCAGCCGCTATTCAGGAGGTTGCAGATGGTGCATCCGTGAGGTCTACAGCAAAGAAATATCATATGTCCACATTCATGCTTCGCCAAAGGTGCCAACACAGTCAGGGTTTGATTACACTCAAGAAACAAGGTGCCAAACAGAGACTGGCACCAGATATAGAGGAAAAGCTTGTTGGGTACATAAAGCGCATGGCCGAGTTAGGATTTGGGCCCACCCTGAATGAAATGATTGAAATTGCTGGAGATTACTTAAGGGCCAACGAACTAAGTTATCTGTTTAATGACAAAAATTCGGGTTATGACTGGGCCAAAAACTTTATGCAGAGACATAATCTCTCCTTTTCATTCCCGTTGTCTTTTTCTCCTTTCATTGTTCGCTCTCTTTGTTTCCTGTTTCTTTCTTTTTTTTTCTTTCTTTTTTTTTGGCATACAGCAATAAAGCAACAAGGCAAGTAGGAGCCAAGGTGAAGTAAGGTGGAGCGACCTGGGACTCTAATAAATGCGTCTGGAGTTCGACCTTGCCTGTTGGTTCCTTTTTCATTTTTTCATATAGATATTCTTTTTACTAACCTTTCTTTCTTTTTTTTTTTTTTTTTGCCAACATTCCATACATTTTTTGTTCCCTTTCTCTCCTTCTGCTAAGAAAGAAGAGACAAAAATAAAATGAAATATTTAGACGGTATAAAATCAATAAAATCAATTTTATGTCCGTGTTTTTATTTTTATTATTTTTCTTTCACTGCTTGATTTGCTTTACTTTGTCCTTTTCATCCCCCATTCTTTGATATTTTCCCTATTAACTCTGACTTTCCTTTTCCTTCTTCTTCTTCTTAATCCTATTCTTTCTTTCTTTCCCATTACTTTTCATCTTTACAGTGTTACTTTTTTTCTTCCTTCCTTCACTGTCCACGACATTACAGCATCGCAAGCTACCACACAGGCAACAGACGAGATGAAGAATGTTTATCATCGTCAATACTAAGCTGTTGCACACCACCACCATTACAGTTACCAATACGAGCACCACCATTACAGCCACCAATACTAGACTAACCCCACCATCATCACCACCACCGTTGGCATTCTTTTTTTCCTTTATTCCACTCTTGTTATTTACACATCTGTCTTTCCTTTCCTAATCCTTTTTCACTACTAATATTTTCTTATCCTGTTTCATTTTTCATTCTTTCCTTATCTTTCCTGTTTTGATTACTCCTATTGTACCTGCTTCTCCTTTCTTAGCTATGTAACAGCAGTAAGGCAACAGAAGTAGGAGTCAAGGGGAAGTAAGGTGTAGCGGACTGAGAATCCAACAAAAGTGTTTTGCGTTCGACCAGTAATCTTGGCGGTTCATATTTATTTTTATTTTTCTTCTTGTTTTCCTTTCCGAATATTTCCTTCCTAGCTTTTCTTTCCTTCATCCATCAATGTTCCTTTTGTTTCTTATTCTTGTATCTTGCATTATAGTTATCACCCTTTTTCTCCCTTACTATATTTCAACATTACAAAATGAAAAAGAAGTAGGGTCCTTTATAAATATGACCAAAAGCCACTTCAGTATTACAGCATCACAAACTGCAGAGAGTGAAAGTATGTTTTATAAATATGACCAATATCACTAGAATATTTCATCAAAAAATACACTTGTCAAACCTGCAGTTTGACAATTTAACTAAATTTCTCTGAAAATCTTATCAAAATGCACCCTAAACAAGTATATTGTAAGGTCTGGTAAAGCTTTGGGTCGCTACAAAGGGTTTTTAGGCCATTACATAGTTAAATTATGGCTGTGGCAGCCCTTTTTCATGGGTCTCATTACTTCACGGAAATTCGTTTGTCGTGGGTGTCCATGTAATGTAACCCCGACGAAAGACAACGCCTTTCATCAGTGTCTATAGCCAGACACATTAATCCCGTAAGGGGTGACCACAAACAAATCGTCTCCATGTCACCCTGTTCTGTCTTTCATATGGTTGCCCTCCCGCCAACCCACTACCCGTACTCTCATACATCATTCTATTCCATCCTTTCATCATACCCTTGGTCTTCCCCTCCCACTCTCCCCCTCCACCTCAGTCATACACAGTCTTCTAGTCTGTTCCCATTCTCCATCATCATCACGTGGTCAGATCATGTCAAGCTAATTCTCTTAACGCTTTCAGTCACATCCAAGTCAATACCAAAACAAGACTTTCCTGTACCTAAATATGAAAACAATCTGCGATTTCATATGTTCATATTTAAAGAATAATTATAGATTAGAAATTGTAGAAACGATAGGACTTAAGGTAATTTTTTCTTTACTTATACAAATTTTCACTTTGGTTCTACTCGTCAATCGTGTTGTTAATGTTTTTTTTTTTTTTCTCCCATTATCCGGAGGGTGTGGTGGACAGAGAAGTGCCTTTGTTTCCTCTCTCCTTTTATCATATAAGTTGGTTTTATCTTTAGAATCAGTTGCTTCCCTAACAGATATCCTTGTTATGGGCCAATAAGCCTCCTGTTATCTGTACTTGCTGTGTGCTGCTACGTACTCCTGTATTGTCTCACAAGCTATAAAAGATGTAGGAGGCGTGATGAAGTTGGGTTATCATCAGAACTGACCTGCATCACCCTCATCAGTACCATCATACTCAGCATCACCATAAAGAGTAGGAGGCGTGATGTAGCAAGGTGGAGCGGCCTGCCACTCTACTACACCTGTACCCACTTAACACCTTTACCCTTTAGTCTTTGTGCTGCTGCTTTATCTTGTTCTTTATCTCCTCCCTCTGCAGTTAAGCTTGGTTTAGTCATGTCCTTCTTTCTCAGTTTCGTTTTTTTGTTTGCTTCCTTTTCTCTTAGCTCTTTCCTTTTTTTTCTCCTTTCTGTTTTTCATGCACTTTATTTTTATCAATTCATTAAGTGTTTTACTTTTCTTTACTTCTCTCTCTCTCTCTCTCACTCTCTCTTCATTATATTTTTACAGCAATAAACCAACAGGACAAGTAGGAGACAAGGTGAAGTAAGGTGGAGCGGCCTGAGATTCTAACAGTTGTTTCTCCACTTCTACCCGTAATCCTCCCACAAGTTTCTTTTTATTTTTATTATTATATTCATTTCTTCTTTTCATTTCTTTTTAATTTTCCTTCCTCACGCTTTTTCTGTTCTTCATTCTTTCTTTCCTCTTGATTTTCCTTTTCTTATTTCTAAATCCTTTCGTCTTAATTATCTTCTCTACATCCCAGTTCCGTATAATATCTCTTTTCCATCTCCTATGATCTATCGTCTTCTTTGTTCACATTTTTCTTCTTTGTATTCATTCACTCATATCTTTCAATCTCATTTTCTTTCTTTTCTCATTCCTTTCATTCATTTTCTTTCTTCTTCTTCTTCTTCTTCATTCTTTCCTGTATTTGTCCACTATCTTCCAGCATGGCAAGCTACAAGAGACGCAGGAGGCGAGGTGAAGCATGAAGGAGCAGAACTGGACTCTACCACAGGCGTACTGTCTTAATGCCATCAACTGAGCTTCATCCTCTCTCTCTCTCTCTCTCTCTCTCTCTCTCTCTCTCTCTCTCTCTCTTCTTCTTCTTCTTCTTCTTCTCATATTAGTGTCATTAATTATGTTCTCCAATCCAATTCAGCAAAATGTACTTTGATTCTCAGGCTGCCATGACTCACTCTGAACTGAATACAATCGTTTGGCGGCAGCTGGAACAGGATACTAGATCTGTGAAGAAAGTGAAAGAGAATATAACACAGAGACAAATACAGCTTTCGCTCTGTTGAGCACCACCTCTCCTCCTCTAAACCTCACCTTCTTTTTCTAACGGAGACTCAGCTGTCTGAGGCAACTGACAGCAAACCCTTTTCTGTATCCTCCTACTTTCTCTATACTCATTTCAAAGCCAAAGGTGGCTGTTGTGTATACATACGCAACGACTTATCTTGCTCTCGTGTTCCTGAACTTGATTCTTCTGAATTCTCCACTCTCTGGCTTCGGCTTTCCTGTCATTCTCTGACTAAATATATCTGTGCTGTTTACTTATCCCCTAATTCTACTGACTATCAAAAATTCTTCGACTATCTTACTTCTACGATGGAACACATTCTGTCCATTTCTCCTTTCTCTGAAATCTCCATTCTTGGAGATTTCAATGTTCACCACCACCTTTGGCTCTCCTCTCCTTTCACGGATCCACCTGGTGAACAAGCCTACATCTTTTCTATCCTTAATGACCTAGAGCAGCTTGTACAGCACCCTACCCGTATCCCTGACCGCCTTGGAGAGAGCTCCAACATACTTGACCTCTTCCTCACAACTAATCCTTCTGCTTACTCTGTTAATCTTTTCTCTCCGTTGGGCTCCTCCGATCACAACCTTATTACCTAAACCTGTCCTATCGCTCCAGTACGGCCTGCGGACCCTCCAGGGAAACATCGTCTCTGGCATTTTGGAGCCGCGGACTGGGAGGCCCTCAGGCAGTACTTCTTTGATTTTCCCTGGAATGATTATTGCTTCCATGGCCGTGAGCCATTTGAGTGTGCCTTGCGCATTACGGAGGTTATTCTCTCGGGCATGGAAGCATACATTCCTTTCTCATATCCTTTGACTAATGCAAGAAAGCCTTGGTTTAATCACGCTTGTTCTAATGCTGTCCGCAACAAGGAGAAGGCCTACAAAAGGTACCGGAGCCAACCCACCCCTGAATCACATAATCTTTACGTTTCTGCCCGGAATTGTGCTAAGTCTGTTCTTCGCTCTACTAAAAATAATTTCATCCATACTAAATGCTCTCAACTCTCCAACTCGAATTCTTCCCGCTCCTTCTGGCACCTTGCCAAAAATCTTTCTAACAACTTTACCTCATCATCCTTCCCTCCTCTTTTCTACTCTGATGGTTCTGTAGCTATTTCTTCTACTGATAAAGCAGATCTCTTCGCACAGACTTTCTCCTCCAATTCCACCTTAAACGATTCCGGTGCTGTTCCTCCATCACTTCCCCCCTCTGACTTCCTCACGGCTGACATTAAAATTTTTCAGTTGATGTATTTTCTGCCATTACTGGCCTCAGTACTAACAAGGCATATGGGCCTGATGGGGTCCCTCCTGTTGTTCTCAAAAACTGTGCTTCTGTGCTTACACCCTGCCTAGGCAAACTATTTCGTCTTTGTCTGTCAACTTGTACCTTTCCTTCTTGCTGGAAGTTTGCTCTCATTCAGCCAGTCCCAAAGAAGGGTGACCACTCCCAACCCTCCAACTATCGTCCAATTGCTTTAACGTCCTGTATTTCAAAAGTTTTCGAGTCAATTCTTAATAGAAAAATTTTAAGGCATCTTTCCTATCACAACCTTCTTTCCGATCGTCAGTATGGGTTCCGTCAGGGACGCTCCACTGGCGATCTTCTCACCTACCTTTCAGACTCCTGGTCATCCTCCTTTCGGGACTTTGGTGAAAGCTTTGCCATTGCACTTGACATCTCAAAGGCTTTCGATCGAGTCTGGCATAAATCTTTAATTTCCAAACTGCCCTCCTACGGTTTCTATCCTTCTATCTGTGCCTTCATCGCTAGCTTCCTTTCTGGTCGTTCTATAGCTGCTGTCGTAGACGGCCATCGTTCTTCTCCTAGATCTATCAACAGTGGTGTTCCTCAGGGCTCTGTCCTATCACCAACTCTCTTCCTTTTATTCATCAATGATCTTCTAAGCTGTACATCTAACCCTATCCACTCATACGCTGATGACTCCACCCTTCACCTTTCCATTCGGTTCCCGCAACGCCCATCTCAACAGTTACTTCAAGAAACAAGGGATGAGGCTATGGCACACCTAATGTCTGACTTGGCTCATATCTCTGACTGGGGTAAAAATAATATGGTTGTCTTTAATGCATCTAAGACTCAGTTCTTACACCTATCAACCCGACAAAATCTTCCACAGGTATACCCACTAATGTTTAATAATATTCAGATTAATCCTGCATCATCCTTGAACATGCTTGGGGTTTCATTTACTCGGGACTTATCTTGGAGAGATCATATTACATCTCTTGTAAAATCTGCTTCCAAGAGATTGGGTGTGCTAAGCCGACTCCGCTCTTTCTTTACCCCTGCACAATTGTTGACTCTATACAGGGGTTATATCCGCCCCTGTGTGGAGTACAACTCTCATGTGTGGGGAGGCTCCCCACATACAGCTCTTCTCAATAGGGTGGAGTCAAAGGCTTTTCGTCTCATTAACTCTCCTCCTCTTACTGACTCCCTTCAACCTCTGTCTCTTCGTCGCACTGTTGCATCTTTATCTCTTTTCTATCGCTACTTTAATGGTCACTGCTCCTCTGAACTGTCTGCTTGCATTCCTCCACCTCTACGACGGGCGCGTAGCACCCGTCTGGCAGCAAACTCTCATCCCTTTTCTGTCCAACTCTCTAATGCAAGAGTTAACCGTTACTCCCAGTCTTTCATTTATGCAACAGGTCAGCTCTGGAACTGTCTCCCTCTGTCTGTATTTCCTTCTGCCTATGATCTCCAGTCTTTCAAACGTAGTGTGTCCAGGCATCTCAAAATGATCGGATCTTGAATTTGGCTCTCTATTGTATTTTGTTTTTCTCTTGGAGGGAACTGTTACTGCGGGCTCATGCCTTTGATTCCTTCTTCCTCGCATTAAAAAAAAAAAAAAAAAAAAAAAGGAAAAGTATGATGAAAGCATTCCATAGTATAACAGAGCTAGCATGACAGAAATAGGTATAATGCAGATAGTAGGATAAAGAATGAAAAATGGATATAATAAAGGCAGTATTATAAGGGAAAGTACAGGAAAGAATGAGTATAATGAAAAGTATATGAACCAAAATAAGAGAAAGTATAGAAGAGTATGATGCAAAAAGTATATTAAAGGGAGGATAATAACCAGAGATTATGATAAGAGAAGGCATAATAAGGGACAGGATGGAAGAGTAGTAAGCAGGAGGCAAAGAAGACTGAGATAGATCGACCTTCAGCTGGAGGTTGGGCGGTCGGGGTACAATAAACAGAGAAATATCCTACCTCCTATAATCAGTTTATTCCTATATTTGCGGTAGGTTGTTGCGACTTTCATCTACTCACTTGATGTAATGCGGCCAACGTCTTCCTTCACCTTCATCATTTTTTTTTTCTATGGTTTCCTCTCTTCATATTTGTCCCATCTCTCCTGTCACTTTCTTTTACAGTTCTTTCATTTTCAGGTGGATTATAGTGAGAGACAAGCAAAATAGTTTCCATAAAGCCAGGAAGCCACTTACAGTTCTGGGTGGTAACCAAGTAACCAACCCATACGTGTTCCATACCCGTCAACAAGTGGGTTGAGTGAGAGTTAGGGCCCCTTCCCGTAAAACAACTAACTCAAAGGCAAACGACCACCCTTTACGGGATTATTGCGTATGGCTATAGATAGATAAACTATTTCTTTATGAATTAATCTGTGTACTTCTATATCTCTTTTTGTACTAATATCTATATACAGGTACACATTAGGCACGAGAGATTAAGTTTACCGCCTCAGTACCGACTCGTTTACCTATTTAAGGTCTGTCTCTCTCTCTCTCTCTCCTATATTGGAGCAATAAAGCAACAAGAAAAGTAGAAGCCAAGGTGAAGTAAGGTGGAGCGGCCTGAGATTCTAACAAAGGTTTCTATAGTTCGACCCACACTGACGTCGAGGCTTCTTTTTATTTTTAGTTTTCTTTCTTTTCTTGCTTTTTCTGTTCTTTCGTTCACTCTTTCCTTTCTCTGTGTCCCCATTCTAGTGTCTTAAATCCTTTAGTCCTTAGTATCTTCTCTTTCTCCCAGTTTCCTATAATTTCTTCCTCTATTCTCCTATTCTCTATCCCTTGCTTACTCACATTTTTCTTCTTCACTGTATTCATCTAATAATTTTTCTCAATCTCGTTTTCTTCTCTCATTTCTCTTCTTCGTTTTCTGTCATTGCAGTGCTCGTTTTCCTTCTTTCCTGCCTCTCGTATTTCTTTACCTACTTTTTTCTGTATACAGTATTTGTCTTATTTTTTCATTGCTTTCTCTTTCCATTTTCCTTTGTTTTTTCTATCTTCTCATTTTAGTTTACCTTTAGTCATTTTCTTTCCCCTTTTCTATCCTCCTCCAGTACGGTATCATACCCTACAGTGGAGGTAAGAGGCGAGCCGAAGTAAATTGGACCGGCCTTGGACTCTGGTACATGTAACCCCAGTTAACACCCTACCATTTATGCTTCATTTTCTTATGTTTTCCCACCTTTCTCTCCTTCCCTCTCCTTTATTTCGCGTGTTGCTTCATTCCCGTTCTTTTTTACCAGTTTTCTAAGCTTACTTCTATGTTTCCCCTTCCTTCCTCTTGTCATGTCCTTTCTTTTTTCCCCTTTCCTTTTTCATTTCCTTTGTCTCTTCGCGTTTTTTCTTTCATTCCTCTCTCTCGTTTTCTTACGGACACCATTTCTTTATTCCTTTCTGCTGTCTTGTTTCACTATATTGCAGCAATAAAGCAACAAGAGAAGTAGGAGTGATTCTAATAAAGGCGTCTGGAGTCAGAGCCTCAGCTTAGTCAGGTTAATATAAGTCTCCTCGTTACTATTTCCTTTTAGTTTCCTTCGCTTGTTGTTTACATTTCCTTCGTCGATCTCCTTTTGTTTCCTGTTTTTCATCCTCATCTCTCTCATATTTTTTATTCCTATCCCCTTTCGTTTTTATATAATTATTCCCCTTTTACTGTCTCCTGTATGTCTCTCATTTTTTCGTACAGTATATTCAGTAATTTTTAAAATTTGATTTCGGAATATATTAATTTCTTTTTCTATTCTATCGCGATTTCTCATTTCCATCTTTTTATTTTTTCATTTCTTTCTTTTCCTTCCTGTTTCCTTTCTCCATAATAATACATCAGAGGCTGCAAGAAATGCTGGAAGTGAAATGAAGTAACGTTATTACTGTCAATTATTACATACTGTATATAATCATCATCACCAGCGCCACCAACAACGACACAACTCCCTTTTCCACCACTATAAACATCATCATCATCATCATCATTTATACAATTATCATTACCATCATAAAAATTCACCTAAATCATCTTTACCAACACTAACATCACCACACCACCGAAAACATCATCATCATCATCATCATCATCATCACCATCACCTTCATGTCCACCACAAACGTCAACTTTATTATACCAAAATCATCACTGTATTACAGCATCACAAGGTACAAGACGGGTACGAGGCGAGAAAAGTAGTGTAACGGCCTGGGACTTCACTATGGGTGTACAGATTTAACACATTTACCATTTATACCTTATTTTCATTCTCTCTCTGGTTCATCCTTTCCATCTCTTATTTCACGCTCCCATTCATTTCATCCTCCTTTTCTTCCTTCTTTATACATTTTCCATTTTCTTTCTCTTTTTTTTTTTTTTTTTTTTGTCGTTTCAGCTCTTTTTCCTCCTTCCAATTTCCTATCCATTCTTTCCTGTTTTATTGCTTTATCATTTTCTCCTACTCTCCTTTATTCCCCTTGTCTTTCTCTCTCTTCTTCCTATCTTCACTAAATTATCGCGATACAACAACAAGAGACGTAGGAGCCAAGGTGATGAAGGTGGAGCGGCCTGGGACTCTGATAAAGGTGTCTGGAGTTCGACTCTGTTCTGTACGGGTTCTTTTATTTATATCTCTTTTATTTCCCTTCCTATATTTTTCTAGTTATACTCTATAATCTCTTTTTCCTTTCTTTTCTCTCCTTTCTCCTCTTTCTTTCTGCTTTCAACTCTTTATTCCTTTCTCCTCCTTATATTCCTTTCACCGTATTTTCGTTTTTGCTTTCTATCGCCCATTCTGTGGCATTTACTTCATTAATTCTTTTATTTCACTTTTAAAATTTACATCGCACTTAATATTCTTTATCTGATTTTACCTTTCTCTCCATTTTACTTAATTTCAAGATTGGTTTCATTCTTGTTCTTATCTTCTCTCGCTTTGTCTCAGCTGGCCTCGTTGTTATTTCGTCCCCTCCCTATTCTTTTTGTCATTTCAGTTCTATTTTCTCCTGTCGTTCTACATTTCATTTGTGCCACTTTTCTGTCTTTTTCGACCCTCTTTCTTTTTCTCCTGTCTTTGTTCTTTCGTGATCATGTAAATAAACTATTTAGTAAAATAAAGTATGGAATAAAATACAAGTTTTTCTGTAGCAATTTTAAGAAATGAAGTACATTCCAATTTTACGATGGTATCATCAACATGATCATAATCAACATCATCATAATGGACCGGTTGGCCAATGTTAGGCAGCTACTGTCAAAGGGTGTGGTAAGTCTGTGAGTATAAAACAAGGAAAATAAAGAATTAATCCAATGTCTGATGAACCATAGCCGCGTTTTCTTTCTTTTTCCAGGGGCTACAGCACTGATGGCAGGATTACTACAAATATGATGTAATCGTAGTGGAGGCTTTGATGTGTGACCAGCAGACCTAAAGGAATACGATAATTATAACATTATTCAAAGATATTTCCTTTCAGTCCCTTCAGTTGCATGACTTATTTCCTTGACATATTCTTATAATATCAAGGTGATTGTATTTACCTGGGAGACACCTTTTTTTTTTTTTTTTTTTTTTTTTTTAGTAAAAGCGTAAATGAAACTCCCTGTACTGTTGTTTGCAGATGATACTGTGTTGTTGAGTGAAGACGAAGGGGAGCTGCAAGGCTTGGTGGATGATTTTGAGAGAGTGTGTAAGAAACGGAACCTAAAGGTGAATGTAGGGAAGAGTAAAGTGATGGTCTTTGAGAGAGGTGAAGTCAGTGAATGTACAGCGAGGTTGGATGGTGAGGAATTGGAAAGTGTGAGTACGTTTAAGTATTTGGGTAGTGTGATGAGTAAGGATGGAGGTTTGGAGGGTGAAGTGCTTGAAAGGGTACAGCAGGGAAGAAAGGTTGCTGGTTCCTTGAAAGCAGTGATAGGAAACAGGGAAGTGAGCATGGAAGTAAAAAAGTTACTACATGACAGTATTGTGATACCAACTCTAACGTACGGAAGTGAAGCTTGGACATTGTTGGAAGGACACAAGTCAAGAGTGAGAGCAGTGGAAATGAGTTATTTAAGAGGAGCCTGTGGAGTCACGTGGAGAGACAGGCTGACGAATGAGGATATAAAGGAACGTTGTGGTGTGGATGTGGATGTGATAGGAAGCGTTGTGAGGAACACACTGAGGTGGTTTGGCCATGTGGAGAGGATGGAGGGTGAAAGACTGACAAAGAGAGTGTATGTGAGTGAGGTGGAGGGTGGAAGAGGGAGGGGGAGACCGAGGATGAGATGGAGGGATGGGGTGGAGAGGTATATGAGAGAGGGGGGTGTGAGTTGGGAGCAGGGCAGTGAAATGGCGGGGGACAGGGCGACTTGGAGGCGATTTGTTTGTGGCCACCCCAAACGGGATTGAGGCGTCAGGCAATAGATAGATAGATAGATAGTAAATGAAAACCACAACAATATTTTCATGATCAGTAAATCTTTTTTTGAGCTAAAAATCACATTAGGTCTCTTCGCTCAGACTTTCTCCTCCAACTCCACCTTAGACGATTCCGGTGCTGTTCCTCCATCACTTCCACCCCTCTGACTTCCTCATGGCTAACATTAAAATTTCTTCAGCTGATGTATTTTCTGCCATTGCTGGCCTCAGTACTAATAAGGCATATGGACCTGATGGAGTCCCTCCTGTTGTTCTCAAGAACTGTGCTTCTGTGCTTACTCCCTGCCTAGGCAAACTCTTTCGCCTTTGTCTGTCAACTTGTACTTTTCCTTCTTGCTGGAAGTTTGCTCTCATTCAGCCAGTCCCAAAGAAGGGTGACCATTCCCAACCCTCTAACTATCGTCCAATTGCTTTAACATCCTGTATCTCAAAAGTTTTCGAGTCAATTCTTAATAGAAAAATTTTAAAGCATCTTTCCTATCACAACCTTCTTTCTGATCGTCAGTATGGGTTCCGTCAGGGACGCTCCACAGGCGATCTTCTCACCTACCTTTCAGACTCCTGGTCATCCTCCTTTCGTGACTTTGGCGAAAGCTTTGCCATTGCACTTGACATCTCAAAGGCTTTCGATCAAGTCTGGCATAAATCTTTAATTTCCAAACTGCCCTCTTACTGTTTCTATCCTTCTATCTGTGCCTTCATCTCTAGCTTCCTTTCTAGTCGTTCTATAGCCGCTGTTGTAGACGGCTATCGTTCTTCTCCTAGATCTATTAACAGTGGTGTTCCTCAGGGCTCTGTCCTATCACAAACTCTCTTCCTTTTATTCATCAATGACCTTCTAAGCTGTACATCTAACCCTATCCACTCATACGCTGATGACTCCACCCTTCACCTTTCCATTCGATTCCCACAACGTCCATCTCAGCAGTTACTTCAACAGGCAAGGGATGAGGCTATGGCACACCTAATGTCTGACTTGGCTCGTATCTCTGACTGGGGTAAAAATAATCTGGTTGTTTTTAATGCATCAAAAACTCAGTTTTTGCACCTATCAACCCGACAAAATCTTCCACTGGTATACCCACTTATGTTTAATAATACTCAACTTAATCCTGTATCATCGTTGAACATGCTTGGGGTTTCATTTGCTCGGGACTTGTCTTGGAAAGATCATATTACATCTCTTGTAAAATCTGCTTCCAAGCGACTGGGTGTGCTAAGCCGACTCCGTTCCTTCTTTACCCCTGCACAATTGTTGACTCTATACAGGGGTTTTATCCGTCCCTGTGTGGAGTACAACTCTCATGTATGGGGAGGCTCCCCACATACAGCTCTTCTCAATAGGGTGGAGTTAAAGGCTTTTCGTCTCATTAACTCTCCCTCTCTTACTGACTCCCTTCAACCTCTGTCTCTTCGCCGCAGTGTTGCATCTTTATCTCTTTTCTATCGCTACTTCAATGGTCACTGTTCCTCTGAACTGTCTGCATGCATTCCTCCACTTCTACGACGGGGGCGTAGCACCCGTCTAGCAGCAAACTGTCACCCCTTTTCTGTCCAACTCTCTAATGCAAGAGTCAACCGTTACTCCCAGTCCTTCATTTATGCAACAGGTCAACTCTGGAACTGTCTCCCTCTGTCTGTATTTCCTGCTTCCTATGATCTCCAGTCTTTCAAACGCAGTGTGTCCAGGCATCTCGAAATGAATGGATCTTGAATTTGGCTCTCTCTTGTATTTTGTTTTTCTCTTGGAGGGAACAGTATTGCGGGCTCATTGCCTTTGGTTCCTTCTTCCTCACATAAAAAAAAAAAAAAGAATAGCATAATCTGAGGCCATCGTACAGAAGAAATTAAGGTTAGGTTTATGTATGGTCAAAATAAAATAAAATAAGGACAAACATTACTTAGTCCGTGACTTCCCGGGTCATTCTCTCACTCAGGCAGTAAATGAACTCCAGTGAAACTACGAATCACGTCAGTGACTTCCCGGGTCATTCTCTCACTCAGGCAGTAAATGAACTCCAGTGAAACTACGAATCACGTCAGTCACCCTCTAACCGTGTGTGAGCGTGAACAGTGTTGTGTTGAATGAAAACTACTGAGTTAAATGATATACACAGCTTCCCCCATCTTGCTGATATAAACTGAGGTAAGAAGCGAAAATGTTTACTAACTCATTGATTGATAAGGTTTCTCACTGGTGAACCAAATCGTCAGCAGTAGTGTGAAGAAAAAAAAAAAAAGGACTAAATGTATCGTTAGTACACATGGAGATTACGGAAATGTTTCGTAACTGTTGGCTTTTACGACGTCTCTCATCTGAACAAAATCGTCGTGTTTTTTAGTGAATAGAATGCTACCTCAGTGGCTATGTTACTAAGCTTTGGCGAATCCTCTGGTAGTAAGCAGTAAATAAAGGTTATAATGAATGTATCCAGTTTGAAATATCTGTCCAAAATTGAATAAAATAGTACGGAGACAGCAAGAACGAAATATTTAAGCACAAAAATACTAGATGCCGGAGTTACAGGATCCCTCGGTTAATGCCCTTGGTGTGAAGTGGTGTGGGAGGCTGAGTTTGTGTGGTGATAATTCCTGTGCTGTGTTATGGAAGGCTTCTAATGTGTACTGTAATGTTGCGTGGTGTGGTCTGGTGTGGTGTAGTGCGGTTTGATGTAGTGTGGTGGGTTGGGGTGTTCTGCGTTGTGGTGTGGTGTGGAGTTTTTTTTCACTCGTCTCTCAGGTCTACGCAAGTGCAACATCTGGCATCCAAAAATCGTCAGCTACAGACGGACAGAACCGCTGCCACAAATGCTGCAGGCTCTATAAATACGTCATAGAAGTGAAGGATATAAGCAAGGCCGTATCCAGGGTCAATGTTCGGAAGAGAGAGAGAGAGAGAGTATTTCTGTGTTTCTTTTGCTGTTTTTTTTCTTGCTTTCTCCTCTTTTGTTCTTTCTTTCTTCTGTCTTTGATATTCCTTTATTTTTATTTTATTTTCAATCCCTTTTATATTTTGCTTTCTTCTCTCTAAGATTCTCTCGCATTTATTTTACGAGGTAAATCATTTTTCCTTTGTCTCGAATTTCTTTCTGTACAATAGATTTCTCAATTTTCCCATTTTTCTTTCTCGATCTTGCTTCTTTCTTCTTTCAGTATATTACAGGAGCAAATGCTATAGCTAAGAGGTAGGAGGTGAAATGAGGTAAGATCGCTGTCATGAACACTGACCTATATCATTATCATCACCATCATCTTCAGCATCACGAAACTCATCTCACTTCAATCATCATCATTATCATTATCCTCCGCAGTCATTTGCACCTCATTCTCTTTCATTCCCCGGTTCTTTCGTTCCTTCTATGCTTCGCCATTGTTTCACCCTTGACTTCCTTATCTCCTTTCGTTCAAATTGTTCACCTTTCTTTTACTTTCCTTATATATTACCCTTTCCTTTTATTTCTCATGTTTCTTTCTCCTTGTCATACCTCCTGTTCCTTTCTCTTTTCTTTGCTCCTTCACTTTTTTTTTAATTGTTTCCCTCTCCTCTATCTTCATTATTTTATAGCTACAAAGCAACAACGGAAGTAAGGGCCAAGGTGAAGTAAGGTGGAGCGGCCTGGGACTCTAATAAAGGTGTCCAAGAGTTCGACCCACATCAGAGCCTTGTCTCTTTTTTTCATTTCTTTTTTATACTCTTTTTTTCATCTATTTTCTTTTCTCAGCACTCCATACATATTATTTTTATTCCATTCCATCGTTTTACGAAGAGGAAAGAGGTAGATAAAATAAAAAAAATTAAAGGTTTTTATTTTTATTATCAGGCAAATACTTTTCTCTGTTTTCCTATTGTTTTTAAAATTTCTCTTTCAGTGCTTGTTTTGTTTTACTTTGTTCCTTGAATCTTTCGTTAATATTTTCTTTATTAACTCAGACTTCCTTTTTTTCTTCTATTTCCATCTCAATCGTGATATTTCTCGTATTTTCTCTTATTTCCTTTCGTCTTTACTGCGTTACTTTCTCTCATTCTTCTTTCCGTCGATGTGCACTCTATTACAGCATCACAAGATACCTGACAGGTAAGGGACGGGATGAAGTAAGGTTATCATCACCAGTACTAAGCTATTGTACATCACCAAATTTACCACCACCAGCATCACCATCAACATCATCATCATCAACACTAATATCCACAAATTTAACATCTTACCAAAGCTAATCTATATCAGTTTCACTATCATCGCCACCTACACATCTTCATCTTCATCAACATCATCTCTATCATCATCACTGTCACCTTCCCTACCAGCATCAGTTTCTTAGATCTGGGCATTATATTGCATTATCACAAGCTACAAGAGATGTAGGAGGCGAGGTGAAGTAAGGTGGAGCGGCCTGAGAATCGATTACACTTGAATCTGGTTCAAAGCTTCACCCCAACATTGAACCTCCTTTTCTTTATTTCCCCTTTTTTCTTCGTTCTCTTTTTCTACCCTCCTTGGTTACCTTTTTTCTTCACATGTCTCTTGTTATTTACATATCTGTCTCTCCTTTCTCAATCTTTTTTCAGTAATTATATTTTCCTCCTCTGTTTCATTTTTCATTCTTTTCTTACCTTCTCCGTTTTACTCACTCCTATTACACTTTCTTCCCCCTTTTTGGCTATTTAACAGCAATAAGGAAACTGGAGAAGTAGAAGTCAAGGAAACGTAGGGTTGAGCGGCTTGAGAGTCCAACAAATGTGTCTTGCGTTCGACCTGTAATCTGGACGGTTCCTTTTTCTTTTCATTTTCGTCTCTCTTTCTTTCCTTTTTTCACTGCGGTTCCCTTTATTTCCTATTCTGTGTTTCATTTCCTTTCGCCTTTACTTTCTTTTCTACTATATTACAGCATCACAGGCTGAAGACAGTTAGGACCCTTTATAATTACCACCGAAAACCACAATTGTATTTCATCACAAGCTTCAAGAGAGTTAGGATCCTTCATAAGTACGACCCAGTCACTATTATATTACGTCACAAGCTGCAAGAGAGGTAGGATGAGAGAAAAAGGAAGCCCAACCCAGCTGTTACTCCACTACATGTGTATTGAGTTCACTCCTTCCGTTTTTTCTCCTTTATTTTTTTCTACTCCATTTTCCTGTATGTTTCTTTTTCCTCCCTTTTTTTTTTTTACTTTACATTTCGTATTTTCCCATATTTTTTCTCGCTTTTTCCTTCTTGTTTCCTTTCCATATTTTTTCTTTCGTTTACACTTTTTTCATGACTTATCTTCCTCCTTTCTTTGTCACCTTTTTCTCTCGCCCTTTCTTTCTTTCTTTTAGTCATTCTGTTCTCTCTTCTTTCGTTACCCATTTGTACGTAATTTTTTTTGTACCTTTTACTCCATTCCCGTCTTTTCATATTCACTTCAGTTTTTCTCTTTTATTTCTTTTTTGTGATATCCCATTTTTTTCACATCTCACTAACGAATGTAAAAGAAGAAAAGATCTATGAGTTATTACCAACGACTTGAAAAATAGTCTGCAGGAAGCAAAATTGTTAAAGATTTTTGTGAAGGCATCAGAAGGAACAGGAAGAATTTGGGTCAAGAGAGTTCAGAGCATTTATGTCGAATGAAATTATTCTTGGTACAGCGAAGAACAGACTAGACATTATTCCGTACAAAAGCATAAAAGAGACGAGATTCAGAGGTGGGTTGGCGCCAGTACCTTTTGTAGGCCTCTTCCTCAATGTCGCCCTGTCCCCTACCGCTTGGCTGCCCTTCTCCAATACACATCGCCTTCTCTCTTACATTCCTCTACTCGGTCCTCTCATCTTATCCTTAGTCTTCCCTTGCCAGTCTCCCCTTCCACCTCAGTCACATACACTCTTCTAGTCAGCTTTTCATTCTCCATCCTCACCTTGTGGTCAAACTATCTCCGAATATTTTTCTTAAAGTCTTCAATCACATTAACATTAATACCAATACAAAACTTCGCTGTACTTATATATGAGAAAATTCTGCGATTTTCTAGGTTCCTATATTCAGAATTATAGATCATTAGTTGCAGACACGATGAACTTTGCTGTTATTTTTTTGTATATGCAAAGTATATGGTTGTTCTCACCAACAATCATATAGTTATTTCTGTCTTTTTCCTGCCGTTATCCGGAGGGTGTGGGGTGAGGGGAGATCCTTCGTCTCTTCTCTCCTTTTTTCATTAAAGTTGGTTATATTTTTAAATCAGTTGCTTCCGCAACAGATAACCTAGTTATGGGCCAATAGGCCTCCTGTTATCTGTACTTACTGTGTGCTGCTACGTACTCCTGTATTGTAACACAAGCTATAAAAGATGTAGGAGGCGTGATGAAGTTGGGTTATCATCAGAACTGACCTGCATCACCCTCATCAGTACCATCATACTCAGCATCACCATAAAGAGTAGGAGGCGTGATGTAGCAAGGTGGAGCGGCCTGCCACTCTACTACACCTGTACCCACTTAACACCTTTACCCTTTAGTCCTTAAGCTCCTTCTTTATCTTGTCCTTTATCTCCTTCCCCTTTAATTTACTTTGGTTTAGGCATATCCCTCTCGTTTTCGGTTTTTCGCCTACTTCCTTTTCTCTCAACCCTTTCCTTTTTCTCTCCATTCTGTTTTTCATGTTCTTTTCTTTTATTATTCCTTTTTTTTTTTTCGTTTCTTTCACCTTCCTCCTCTCTCTCTCTCCCTTTCTTCACTATATAACACCAATAAAGCTACTGGGCAAGTAGGAGCCAAGGTGAAGTAAGGTGAAGCGGCCTGAGATTCTAACAAAGGTTTCTCCAGTTCGACCCGTACTCTCCCCACAGGTTTCTTTTTTTTTTTAATTATTTTTTCTTTTCCCATTTTCATTACTTTTAAATTTTCCTTCTTTACCATTTTTCTGTTCTTAATTCTTTCTTTCTTTTTTTCTTGATTTCCCTTTCTTATTTCTTAATCCTTTCGCCTTTATTATCTTCTCTATATCCCAGTTTCTTATAATTTCACTTTTGCACCTCCTATGGTCTATCCTCTTCTTTGCTTACATCATTCTTCTTTGTATTCACTCAATTATTTCTTTCAATCTCATTTTCTGTCTTCTCATTCTTCTCATTTAATTTCTTTCTTTTCTTGTTTCATTCTTTCCTGTATTTCTCCATTATCTTCCAGCATCACAAGCTACAGGAGAGGTAGGAGGTGAGATGAAGCATGATGGAGCGGACTGGGACTCTACTACAGGTGTACCGAGTTCATGCCATCAGCTGAGATTCTCTCTCTCTTTCTCTCTCTCTCTCTCCCAGCCTTATCTTCCTGTATTAAAAATTAATTTGTTATGGACTCTTCTCTCTCTCTGTCTTTCCTTTCTTTACTATATTACAGCAATAAAGCAACAAGTCAAGTAGAAGCCAAGGTGATGTAAGGTGGAGCGGCCGGAGATTCTAACAAAGGTTTCTCCAGTTCGACCCAGGCTCCCCACAAAGGCTTCTTTTTATGTTTATTTTTTATCTATCCACTCTTCCTTTTACCTTCTCATTTCCTTCGTTTGTCCCTGTATCTGTTCTTTCGTTCATTCTTCGTTTTCTCTCTGTCCTCATCCTTGGTTCTTAATCCTATCGCTTTTATTATCTTCTCTTCATCTCGTTTTCTTATAACTTCTTTTTTCCATCTCCTATTATCTTTTTTAGTCTTTACTCATATTTTTCTTCTCCACTGTATTCATCTAATAATTTGTCTCAATCTCACATTCTTTCTTCTCTCATTATTTTTTCGCTCGCTTTCTGTCACTGAAGTGCTCGTTTTCTTTCTTTCCTGTCTTTCGTATTTATCCTTTTCCTATATGTCTTTTCTTTTCTCATTGCTTTTCCTGTCTTCTCTTTTAGGTTACATTTACTAGTTTTCTTTCCCTCGTTCTGTCTTTCTCCATTACCGTGTCATAACCTACAAGGAGGTAGGAGGCAAGATGAAGTAAGGTGATGCGGGGAATCTAGTATAGGTGAACCAAGTTAACACCTTACCATTTATACTTCATTCCCCCCCCACTTTTTTTCACTTCTCCTTCTTTCCCTCTTCTTTGTTTCAAGTGTTGCTTCATTTCGGTTCTTCTTTCCTGTAGTTTTCTAGATTTACCTCTGTTTCCCCTTCTTCTTCTTGTCATGTCCTTTCTTTTCTCTCTTTTCCTTTTTCATTTCCATTCACCTCAGTTCGCGTTCTTTCTTTCATTCCTTTTTCTCGTGTTCTTACTCCTACCATTGCTATATTACTTTCTACTGTCTTTCTTCACTATATTACTGCAATAAAACAACAAGTAGGAACGATGTAGGGGGAACTTCCTGGATTCTAATAAAGGCGTATGGAGTCAGAACCTCAGCTCAGTCAGGGTTCCATTTTATTCTTCTTCCTCATTTTTTTATTTTCATTACCCTGCCCATACTTTTTCCGATTACTCTCCTTCGTCCCATATTTTCATATCCTTCCTTTAAACCCTTTTCATTCCTTTTTTTTCGTGCTCATGTCTTTCATATTTCTTAAACCTTTCCCCTTGCTTTTTTTTAATAACCATTCCCTCTTTAGTGTCTCCTGTATGTCTCCTATTCTTTAAAAGTTTATTATTTTTTTATTTGCCTTTTAAATGTATTAAACTCATCACTATATTACTGCATCACAAACTACAAGACAGGGAGGAGGGGAGATAAGTGGAACGGCCTGGGACGTCACTACAAGTATACCGATTTAACACCTTTACTATTTATATCTTATTTTCTTTCTTTCTCCCTTTCTCCCTTTCCTTCTTAATTTCACGCTCCCTTTCATTTCGACCTCCTCCTCTTCCGTCCTTCTACATTTCCCATTTTCTTTTCTTTTTTTATTGTCTTCCTCTTCCATTTTCTTTTATTGTTTCCCATTTTTTCTTCTTTCCCTCTCCTTTTCATTCCTTCTGCCATTTTCTTTATTGCTTACTCCTTTCACCTTTATTCTCTTTGTCTTTGTCTCCGTTTCTTCTCTATATTCCAGTGATACAACAACACTAGACCTAGGAGCCAACGTGAAGCCAGGTGGAACGGCCATGGACTCCGATAAAGGTGTCCAGCGTTCGACCCTTGTTCTGGTTTCTTTTGTTTATTTATTTCCATTTTCTTTCCCATTCTACATTTTTTTTATGCTTTTATCCTTGTTTTTCGTTCTTTTGCTTTCTTTCCTGTTCTCGCTTCTTTTTCCCTTTCTTCGTTATTCCTTTCTCCGCTTTATATTTTTTTTATGACATTTTCTTGTTTCTTATTTCTATTGTCCATTCTTTGGCAGTTACTTGATTAATTCTCTCACTCTCCATTCTCCTTATATTTATTCCTTATTACTTACTTTCTCTCCCTTCCCTTCGTCTTTTCCTTCCCCATTACATTAGGGCATTACAATCTACAAGAGAGGTCGGAGGCGAGATGAAGGTGTTCACACTTTTGCTCTTTATATGTTACCTAATTTTTTTTTATTTTATCTTTCTCTACTTTTTCATTTAGTTCACATTTTGTTTCATTATTTTTCACTTCTTGTCTCTGTCTCAACTGCCCTCTTTCGTTACTGTCCTTCATTTTATGTTCATTTCAACTTCGGTTTTAATTTATGTCGTTCTGCTTTTCCTGTTTATCACTTCCTTTCTCTTTTTCTCATCCTTTTTTTCTTTATTTATTTCTATCTTCTTTTTTGACCATATGATAGCAATAAATTAACAGAGAATTAAGAGTCACGGTGAAGTAAAGTGAAGCGGCTGAGATTCTAACAAAGGTGTCTCGAGTTCGACCCAGTGGTTTCTCTCTCATTTTCTTGTCTTTATTTTTCCGGGTACAATGCTGATCTTTGTTTTTATCCCTTTCTTCCGTACCCTCCTTTTCTTTCCTTCTTTCTCTCTCTTTGCTTAATTTCTATTCCTTTCAAATTTCTGACTTTCTATCCTATTTCCTTTTTACTTTCTTATTTGCTTCTATGATTATTTGTCACTTTATTTTACTTCTTCAATATTTCAGTATTAATCCTTCTTCAGTGACCTTCTTTTACTATTTTATTATTTGTCTTTCTCACTCTTTCTTTCCCCATAACATAATTAGCTACAAGAGAAGCAGGCTGTTAGATGAAATAAGGGTTATTATCATCACTACTAACCTACTATACATCACCATCATCATCACTACCATCTCCACTACCACCATCCAAAACAATTATCATCAACACTAACCTATATCAATCACCATCACTTTCACCACCGCTAACATCACCATCGCCACTGTCACCACCACAATAACACCAGGATCATTAACTTCATCAGCATCACAAGCCAGCGGAAAGGTGGTAGTCCTGCAGCCAAATGCTGTTTTTAGGGAGAATCTTTTTGACGTTTTCAATTTTTTTTTCATTGTGGATTTTCCTTGCTGACACCTTCTGTTATACAACTATCTTTACTGGACAGCTGTCAGTATTGAGCAATTTTTGATACAATACAAAGTATGAAATGCTGAAGAGTTTTCGTGGAAAAAAAATAATCGCTTAATATTTCTTATATTTTGTGATTAATTTAATTATTTCTTTCTTCTATAAGTTCAGGCTATGGTCAGAAGTGTATGGACATTGACAACCATGATCGTCTGAGGCACTGGGAACTCTATGGAGGAATTGTTCAGCATTATTCACAAAGTCGCAGTTCAGATAAAGTGCATAACCAAGTCTATTTCCAAGCCTTATTCCAAGATTAGGAGAAATGCATAATTATGCTAATGAGTTTTATTGGTGCTGCTGGAATACCGATGGCAGAATCTGGTCTGGCAGAAATTTTAGAGGCTGTATTTGGAGGTGTTGGAAAAATGCTAAATGGAAAGAAGTTTCCAATGAATATGAGAGCTCTGTGTTTATTGACTGAAGAGCTGCTTACAGATATTGTCAGTCAAGATGAGGTAACTTCTCGTGATGAACTTTTGACTATGTCGGAAGGCCTGACAAATAAAAATCGTACTGCAAAGCTGTAAACTGATGTTTGGATTAAACCAGTACTGATAATGATGCTATTTATGAAGGCACAACGAGAAGGTGTGTGGCCGCTTCACCTGTATGCAGTTGAACTCATTATACGATACTTCTTTGCTTCCAGGCATGTTAACTATGCAAGGTATGGCGTATACTGAGAAGCATGGCATCCTTGCCTGAAAATGCTCTTACCCACTTCATGAAAGCTTCACGTGTGATGAGAAACAAACAAGGTGTTTGGAATGGTATATATATATATATATATATATATATATATATATATATATATATATATATATATATATATATATATATATATATATATATATATATATATATATATATATCGTTCGTTTGTTCGTTTTTAAAGGCTCCAACATGCTTGCATGTGTCGGCCTTGGTCACCTAATGGCGGCTTTCCACGCTGCACGATCCATTGCAGCCTCCCTGTTCAGTCCCTTAACCCTAAGGTCACACTTAATGCCCTCGTCCCATGTCTTTCTCGGTCTACCCCTCATAACCCCACCCCCAATATTAACACTTCTCACCTTCCTCACCCAATTATCATCCCCCATCCTCTCCACATGTCCAAACCACCTCAATCTACCTCTCCTCATCACAACACCAATACACTCCAGTCCCATCCTACCTCTCAACTCTTCCATTGTAAACCAAGCCCCTCCAGGCCTTGGACGCAGGGACGCACTGCACATCCACCTAATCATTGTCATTTCTGTACGTCTGAGCCGGCGAATATCTTCCTCCTTCACTGCCCAGGTCTCACTGCCATACAGCATTACACTCCTAACACATGCTGCATACAAAGACCCCTTAGCACGGAGGGAGAGCCCTCTCAATGTCAGGAGAGGCAAGAGCTCCCTGAACTTCTTCCAACCACTTCTCACCCTAGCCACAGAGCTAGCTCCAGCCCCACCTCCAGCACACAACATGTCTCCCAAATAACAAAACTCTTCCACACACTCAAGAGATTCACCAGCAAGTTCAATCCTTTCACGTCTGACAATCTCCACCTGCTCACCCCGGCACGCCGTACACACAAAATCAGCATTATCTCGCAGTCTACCTCTGATACCACTACATCTCTTATGCACCCATTTATCACACACACCGCACAAGATGGAATTACTTCCCACGCCCTTGTGGCAAACTGCACATGGCCACTCTCCCTCGTCTTTGACAGTACCGCCACCAACCCTAGATATCATCACTTTTGTTTTATCTGCATTTACCCTTAAACCCTTTTGCCCCATACCATCTCTCCACTTCCTAAACCTTTCCTCCGCCTCCCTTTCATTGTCTGCAATCAACACCAAATCATCAGCATACAACAACTCCCACGGGAGTCCGTTTCTAATGTCACGTGAAAGAACTTCAAGTACCATGATAAACAACATGGGACTCAAGACTGACCCCTGATGCACACCAACATTCACGGAAAACTCATCACTCAAATCTCCATTCACTCTCACCTGGGTGTGAGCACCCACATACATGGCCATAACCACCCTAACCAGCCACTCCTCCAAGCCAAGCTTTCTCATTGCCCACTTCACCACCTCTCTAGAGACTCTGTCAAAGGCCTTTTCCAAATCAACAAAAACAAAATAAAGATCCCTTCTCCTACCAAAATATTTTTCCTGAAGCTGTCGAACAATGAATATGGCATCAGTGGTCCCCCTACCTGGCATGAACCCAAACTGCATCTCATCAATATTCACTCTTTCTCTAATCATACCTTCTAAAACTCACTCCATTACCTTCATTATCTGATCTAAAAGCTTTATACCTCTATAATTTCCTCTTTCCAGGGCATCACCCTTCCCTTTATACACATTTACAATTACACTCTTCAGCCAATCATCTGGTACAACACACTCATACATAATCCTATTTATCAGGTCAGTGACTAAACTCACCCCTATATCGCCTGAGGCCTTCAACATTTCGGCAGTCAACCCAGACACACCTGCTGCCTTCCCCACCCTCATCCTGCCTATTGCCTCACTCACAGTAGCAGTATCAATCAAAGGCCAAGGGCCAGACACTGGATCTGCTGGCTCCAAACCTTCCCTGTCCCAGTCAAACTCCTCATTCAACAACCGGTTATAATGCTCTCTCCAAGCATCTTTAATATCCTCACTGTTCACCACTACCCTTCCTTCATCATTCTTCACACACTGCTCACCTATGATATCCCGATTATCCCTCTTCACCTGACCTGCCACCCTAAATATGTTTTTCCTTTCCTCATGATTTAGGTTATCAAGTAATTGTCTCTGTGACTCAGAGTTTACCCTGTATACCTCTCTTCTAGCCCTACGCTTGGCAGCCAAATATTCCTCTTTGCTACCACCCTTCTTCCATTCCCGGAAAAGCCTTCTTTTCTCCTTAATTGCAGCTTCAATACCCTCATCCCACCACCAAGTTACTTTATGTCTTGGTGGTCCTCTTGTCCAGCCGCATGTTACATCAGTAACTCTCAAAAAATTGTTCTTGAGGGCTCTGTACTGTTCATTAACGCCTCTGTCTACAGCTCCCTGTTCAGCCACCACTCTCCTCAACTCGCTATAGAAGGCATCCCTTACTACTTGGTTTTTCAGCTTCCATATTTTCCTCCTAGGTACATAAGTCCTCTTTTTCATCACTTGTTCTTTAAGCACCATATCACAAATCAACAGTTTGTGCTGCTGTACATATATATATATATATATATATATATATATATATATATATATATATATATATACTGTATATTATGTGAGGAAGAAGGAATGGTATATGGAGTAATATGTTAATAGAAACTACCTTCATGCGTTTTGGTAACGGTAAAGTTCGAATAATAGGAAATACACTGAGACCTGAAACACTGAAGAGCTGGGTACTTAGTCTGCATGTATGTGGTAAAGTTGTTGAAGCTATATCAAACATACGAGAGCATGAACCTTCACCTAGCATGCAAACAGTTCACAAAGAGGAAGCCAACGCAAGAATCACTGCTAATAAAGCTGACAGAGAAGGATTAAGGTGAAAACAATCTCTGATTCGCCCCAGTAAACCCTGAACAACATCCAAAGGGCATCATTAATGTAGTGAATGGAATTATTGCACCATCATCAGTAAATGCTGACAGAACAATTGAAATTGATACTAGACAAATGGAGGAAATTGAAAGGAAACTGCCTTAAGGATTCTAAGATACCATACCAAAGAAAACAGAAACAATGGCAGTCACAAAGAAGACTGCCAATGCAGATGGGTGTCACGTGTATGATACAAACTTAATATACTTTAGAGTAATAGAACTTGATGCAAGCTAGAGAGATATGAATAGTGAAGAAATTATCTTATATGAGCTCTCTCCTGCTCATACATCAGTTTTCACTGACTCAGGAGATTTGCATTTATCCAGGTCAAACTCAGTCTTAAAGAATCAGACTAGGGTAGAGCAGTCAGCTAGATATGCTGCAAGAGATGCCTTGTACAGTATAACTGATGGTTCAGCTCTGTTGTGGATTCCCCGCTGGCCATCATCCTGTTCTTCCCAACAGCTTATTGTCCAGGACTTTGCGCGTAAATTCAAAGACCTGATAAAAGTGAGACTAGAAACAGGGGATGTCTACTTAGTCTTTGACAGATATCATGATTTTATCACCAAAAGTTCTACAAGGATCTCAAGATGAAAAGAAGGCATCAGAGTGTTTCAATTGAGTCCCATATCACCTTTGCCCTCACAAAATCATACCCTAACTGTAACACAGAATAAAAAGTAGTTGTTTGATATCATTTGCAAAAGCCTCCCTCAGGATGTTGATTTCCACTAAGCTAAGAACAAACTTGTTGTAGCAGGACAAGAAGAAATTCCTGTAGAAATTGGACTGGGTGGTTTCACACCAACAACAGATCTTTCAACAAGTCATGAGGAAGCAGATAACATAATTGTGCAACAGGCTATACATCTTGCAGTTACTAATCATATATAGGTCATTTGTGATGACACCGATGTGTATGTCATTTTACTATATCACTATCTGCAGCAAGGTGTACTGTACAGACACCAATGGTAATGGACTCACCAGTCAAGGGCAGAACTATCGCTGACAACAAATCAACTGTGTTAAAACACCACTCTATTATTCCCAAAATGCTTGCAGGTCATGCATTAACTGGTTGTGATACTGTTGCAGAGGTTGCGATACTGTTGCCAGTGTTGTGATACTGCTGCCATATGTTTTGGTGTAGGGAAAGGAAAAATGTTGAATGTAAAACGTGGTGCATCATCTCTGGGTCTTACTGATAATGTTGAAGCTGAATGGTCTGATGTCTTAGAACAGGTAACAAAGTTCATATGTGCATGTTATGGACAGCCAATGACTAAACCTGTCAGAAGCCAGAGTCAAAGTTTGGACGGAAAAGATTGGCAGGAGTGGAGCAACAGATACTCCTCCACTAGCCACACTGCCCTCTATGACGGAATCTTTTGTTGAGAATGTTAAGCGTGCTCACCTGCAGACTTTTGTTTGGAAGAATACCCCTCAGTTTCATTCACCAAAGCTGGAGGCCACTAACTATGGGTGGATAAAAGATGACAAGACAATGTCATTGATGCCAAGAATTTTACCCACAAAAGTCAGACTTGTGCCTGACAAGATTTTGAAGCTGATCAAGTGCAGCTGACATGTGGAGGTGCATGGTATACAGGAGGACTACTGGGCCTTGGGAGCAGGCCGTGAAGCCTGTTTCCAGAGTCGGACCAAAGTGGAAAACCATGTACAGTATATTTTCAAAATGCAGATTCAACGTGGAAAATTATCATGCACAGTATATTGTTCATGTCATGCATCATTCACATGTTGTAATGATCATAATTATGTATCAGATGAGGAGGAGGATGAAATATCATTCTAATTAAAGAAAGTCAACTTTGTTTTACTGTTTATGATTTTGTATTTCTTATACTAATGGTGCCCCTGGACTCAGATTTAAGGCTGGCAAAGAGATCATCTCAAATTCAAGGTGTTAAAACCATTTAAATGAAATATTAATTATTATGTTAATTTTAAAACTTTTTAAAAATATTCCCGAATGCTTAATGCTGACAGATGTCCAGTAATGCATTTCTTCAAACTGATGATCTGGGGAAGCAAAAACCATAATAATAATAATAATAATAATAATAATAATAAAAATAATAATAAAAACTTACGTCAAACGACGGTGGATTCCCTCGGCTGCCGGACTAAACCCAGCTGTCACTCCACTACATGTGTATTGAGTTCATTGTTCACAACTTTCATTTTTCCTCCTACTTTTGTTTTACTCCATTTTCCTGTAAGTTTCTTTTTCCCCAATTTTTTTTTTTTTTTTTTACTTTACATTTCTTGTTTTCTCAATTTTTTTTTCTCAATTTTTCTTTCGTGTTTGTTTTCCATTTTTCTTTTCTTTTCTCTCGCGCTTTTTTTGTGGTTTAACTTTCTCCTTTCTTTGTCAACTTCTCCTCTCGCCTTTTCTTTCTTTCTTTCTTTCTTCTGGTCATTCTGCTCTCTCTTCTTTCCTTATCAATTTGTTAGCTATTGTTTTTAACCTCTTACTCCTTTCCCGTCTTTCCACATCTACTGTAGTTTATCTCTTATTTTCTTTCTTTTCTGTGTTATCCCATTTTTTCACATCCCACTAACGGACGTAAAGGACAAATAGATCTAAGAGTTACTATTACCAACAACTTGAAAAATAGTCTGCAGGAAGGAAGGATGTTGAAGAAAAATTGTTAGAAAGGTTTTTGTGAAGGCGTCAGAAGGAGCAGGAAGAATTTGAGTCACGAGAGTTCAGAGTATTTACTACGAATTATAATATTCTTAGTATAGCGAAGAACAGACTTGGCATGATTCCGTACAAAAGCATCAAAGAGACGAGATTCAGGGGTGGGTTGGCGCCAGTACCTTCTGTAGGCCTCCTCCTCCATGTCGCCCCGTTCCCTAACGTTTGGCGGCCCTTTCTCCAACCCACATCACCTTCTCTCATACATTCTTCTACTCCGTCCTTTCATCTTATCCTTAGTCTTTCCTTACCAGTCTCCCCTTCCACCTCAGTCACATACATTCCTCTGGTCAGTTTTTCATTCTCCATCCTCCAACACCAATACTAAATTTTGCTGTACTTATATATGACGAAATTCTGCGGTTTTATAGGTTCCTATTTTCAGAAAAATAGATAAGAGATTGAACAAACAATAAAATTTGCTGTTATTTTTCTTTTTTTGTTTATGAAAAATAAATGGTTGTTTTCACCAACAATCATATCGTTATTTTTGTCTTTTCCCTGGCGTTATCCGGTGGATGTGGGGGGAGAGGAGAGCCTTCGTCTCTTGTCTCCTTTTTTCATACAAGTTGGTTATATCTTTAGAATCAGTTGCTTCCCTAACAGATAACCTCGTTATGGGCCAATAGGCCTCCTGTTATCTGTACTTGCTGTGTGCTGCTACATACTCCTGTATTGTCTCACAAGCTATAAAAGATGTAGGAGGCGTGATGAAGTTGGGTTATCATCAGAACTGACCTGCATCACCCTCATCAGTACCATCATACTCAGCATCACCATAAAGAGTAGGAGGCGTGATGTAGCAAGGTGGAGCGGCCTGCCACTCTACTACACCTGTACCAACTTAACACCTTGACCCTTTAGTCTTTAGGCTCCTTCTTTATCTTGTTCTTTATCTCCTTCCTCTGCAGTTAACTTTGGGTTAGTCATGTCCTTCATTCTCAGTTTCGGTTTTTCGTTTACTTCCTTTTCTCTCAACTTTTTCCTTTTTCTCTCCCACCTGTTTTTAATGATCTCTTATTTTGTTATTCCTTCAAGTTTCTCTCTCTCTCTCTCTCTCTCTCTCTCTCTCTCTCTCTCTCTCTCTCTCTCTCTCTCTCTCTCTCTCTCTCTCTCTCTCTCTCAAAACGACGTTTTTCTATCCTGCAAGGTATTATTTCCTCTCTTATTTCCTGTACGGCAAAAGCCGGAGGGTCTTGAGGGTGGGGGAGAGAGCTTTTTCCTGTGCTATCCTTTTCCTCTGTTCCAATAATTATATCATTGTATTATAGTACTCAGGCCAGACCGCTTCGTAGGGACCGTATGGTCTGAGTAGTCTGTGTGTCAGTTAACACACTCTCTCTCTCTCTCTCTCTCTCTCTCTCTTCCTTTCTTCACTATATTGCAGCAATAAAGCAACAAGACAAGTAGGAGCCAGGCTGATGTATGGTGGAGCGGCCTGAGATTTGAACAAAGGTTTCTCCAGTTTGACCCGTGCTCCGCTCACAAGCTTCTTTTTACCTCGCTCGGACGGAGTCCGACGAGGTATTGTTTCTGGTAGAGTTTGTTTGTTTGCTTCTTTCTTCTTTTGTTTGTTTGCTTGTTTGTTAGGAACATTAAGGAAAAACGGCTGAATGAATATACATGAAACATTCAGGATATGTGGGCATAGGACTTCAAAGAAAGCAGTTATATTTCGAAGGTAATTGAGTGACCTTGAAAGGTCAAAATCAACGTCATTGATTTTCAGAGGGCTATAACTTGAAGACGGGTGAAGATAGCGATATTTTCTATTAGGAATATGCAGGACCTCGTAATATGGGCTTTCAAGTGGCACTAAGACCTTTGACCATGAATGACCTTGAAAGGTCACACTCAACTCAAGGATATTCAGGGGGTTATAACTCGATATTGGTTGAAGACAGAGAGATACTTTTATCAACATGCAGGAATTCCCTTATGGGTTTTTAATTGGTACCGTCACCTTTGACCGTAAGTGACCTTGAAACATCAAAGTCAAGGTCACATAAATTCAGGAGGCTGTAACTCAAAACTCGTTGAAGACAGATACTCTTACTATTATCAAGATATAGGAAGTCTCATAAGAGTTTTCCTTTGGCAGCTTGACCTTTGACCTTGAGTGACCTAGAAAGGTCAAACGCAAGATCACGGATTTTCAGAGGGCGTAACTTGAAAACATTTGGGCCATTATCTTAGACTTTAATTGTGCACTGATGCTAAATGGCAGAAACGAGTCAGCATTTAATAGCAATAAAATAACTGCTGTCGGGCGAGGCTTGTTGTGCCTGGCACCAGCTGTTATTTTTATATATATATTTTTTCTCATTTCGCCTTTCCGTTACTTTATAATTTTCTTTCTTAACCTTTTTTCTGTTCTTCATTCTTCTTTATTCTTTCTTGTTTTTCCCTTTCTTGTTTCTTAATCCTTTCGCCTTTATAATCTTCTCTACATCCCAGTTTCTTATAATTTCTCCTTTCCATCTCCTACGGTCTATCCTCTTCATTACTCACATTATTGTTCCTCCTTATATTCATTCACTAATTTCAATCTCATTTTGTTTCTGTTCTAATTACTCTCATTCATTTTCTTTCTTTTCCTGTTATATTCTTTCCTGTGTTTTTCCATTACCTTCCAGCATCACAAGCTACAGGAGAGGTAGGAGGCGAGATGAAGCATGACGGAGCGGCCTGGACTCTTCTACAGGTGTACCGAGTTCATGCCATCAGCTGAGATTCTCTCTCTCTCTCTCTCTCTCTCTCTCTCTCTCTCTCTCTCTCTCTCTCTTTCATACCCTTTCCTTTCTCTGTTCAAAATTTCTTTGAAATGTACTCTCTCTCTCTCTCTCTCTCTCTCTCTCTCTCTCTCTCTCTCTCTCTCATTTCTTCACTATATTATAGCAATAAAGCAACAAGACAAGTAGGAGCCAAGGTGAAGTAAGGTGGAGCGGCCTGAGATTCTAACAAAGGTTTCTCCAGTTCGACCCACGCTCACAAGAAGCTTCTTTTTATTTTTCATCCATCCACTGTTTATTTTAATTCCATTTTTTCTTTCTTTTGTTCTCTTTTCTGTTTTTTGTTTCATTCTTTTCCTTGTCTTTGTCCCCATTCTAATTTCTCAATCTTTTCGTCTTTATCTTCTCTTCATATCAGTTTCTTATAATTTCTTTTTTCCATCTCCTATTGTCTATTCTCTTCTTTATTCACATTTTTCTTCTTCATTTTATTCCCCTTATATTTTTTCTCAATTTCACTTTCTTTCTTCTCTCATTTCTCTCATTACAGTGCTCGTTTTCTTTCTTTCCTGTCTTTCATATTTCTTTATCTACTTCTTTCTTTATATACGTGTTTTCTTTTTTTTCGTTGCTTTTCCTGTCTTCTCATTTAAGGTTATCTTTACTAATTTTCTTTCCATCTTTCTAACTTTCTCCAGTACCGTGCCATTGCTTACTGTCGAGGCAGGAGGCAAGATGAAGTATGGTGGAGCGGCCTGGGACTCTAGTACAGGTGATCCGAGTTAACACCTGCACCATTTGTGATAAATTTTCTTCTTTTCTTTTCTTTTCTTTTTTTCCCTCTCCTTTATTTCACGTGTTACTTCATTCCCGTTCTTCTTTCTTCCAGTTTTCTCAGTTTACTTCTATGTTTCCTCTTTCTTCCTCCTGTCATGTCCTTTCTGTTTTCCCTTTTCTTTTTTTCATTTCCATTCACTGTCTCTTCTTGTCCTTTGTTTCATTCCTTTTTGTCATTTTTTACTCACTCCGTATTTTTCTTTCTTTCTGCTACATTTTTCAATATACGGTAATAAAGCAACAAGAGAAGTAGGAGTGATGCTGGGGGAATGTCCTGCGGTTCTAATAATGGCGTTTGGAATCGGAACCTCAGCTCAGTCAGGGTTCCTTTTTACTCCTGTTCCTCATACCCTTTATTTTTCATTCTCTTGTCCTTAGTTTTTCCTTTTTTTTTTTTTTAATGCGAGAAAGAAGGAACCAAAGGCCATGAGCCCGCAGTAACAGTTCCTTCCAAGAGAAAAACAAAATACAATAGAGAGCCAAATTCAAGATCCGATCATTTTGAGATGCCTGGACACACTGCGTTTGAAAGACTGGAGATCATAGGCAGCAGGAAATACAGACAGAGGTTGAAGGGAGTCAGCAAGAGGAGGAGAGTTAATGAGAAGAAAAGCCTTTGACTCCACCCTATTGAGAAGAGCTGTATGTGGGGAGCCTCCTCACACATGAGAGTTGTACTCCACACAGGGGCGGATAAAACCCCTCTATAGAGTCAACAATTGTGCAGGGGTAAAGAAAGAGCGGAGTCGGCTTAGCACACCCAATCTCTTGGAAGCAGATTTTACAAGAGATGTAATATGATCTTTCCAAGATAAGTCCCGAGTAAATGAAACCCCAAGCATGTTCAAGGATGATCCAGGATTAAGCTGAATATTATTAAACATTAGTGGGTATACCTGTGGAAGATTTTGTCGGGTTGATAGGTGTAAGAACTGAGTCTTAGATGCATTAAAAACAACCATATTATTTTTACCCCAGTCAGAGATACGAACCAAGTCAGACATTAGGTGTGCCATAGCCTCATCCCTTGTTTGTTGAAGTAACTGTTGAGATGGGCGTTGCGGGAACCGAATGGAAAGGTGAAGGGTGGAGTCACCAGCGTATGAGTGGATAGGGTTAGATGTACAGTTTAGAAGATCATTGATGAATAAAAGGAAGAGAGTTGGTGATAGGACAGAGCCCTGTGGAACACCACTGTTGATAGATCTAGGAGAAGAACGATGGCCGTCTACAACAGCGGCTATAGAACAACCAGAAAGGAAGCTAGCGATGAAGGCACAGATAGAAGGATAGAAACCGTAGGAGGGCAGTTTGGAAATTAAAGATTTATGCCAGACTCGATCGAAAGCCTTTGAGATGTCAAGTGCAATGGCAAAGCTTTCGCCAAAGTCCCGAAAGGAGGATGACCAGGAGTCTGAAAGGTAGGTGAGAAGATCGCCAGTGGAGCGTCCCTGACGGAACCCGTACTGACGATCGGAAAGAAGGTTGTGATAGGAAAGATGCCTTTGTCTCTTGTTTTTATTTCCTTCGTCGATCTCCTTTTCTTTCCTTTGTTTTCGTACTCATGTCCGTCATATTTTTTTCCTTCCCCTCTCAATATTTTATATTCATTCCCTATTTCCTGTATCCTCTACGTCTCCCATTCTTTCTCATTCTTATTCTTCTTGTTTTTAATTTGCCTACTGAATCTATTAATTTTTTTCTGTTTGTTCTCAGGTTCTAATTTCATTTTCTTTTTCTTTTCTTTTTCATTTCTTCCTACTTCCTTTCTCCATAATAATTCATCAGAAGCTACAAGAATATGCAGGAAGTGAGGCAAAGTAACGTTATTACCATTATTATGACTTACCGTATATCATCATTATCACTACGACCACCACCACGATCACCACCACTACCACCCGCAACAAAGGAGCTCCATTTTCCACCATTATAAACATCATCATCATGATCATCATCATCATTTATACAATCATCATTACCATCATCAAAATTCACCTCAATTATCTTCACCAGTACTAACACCACCACCACTGCCGTAATCATCATTATCATCATCATTACCACCACCGAAGTCAAATGTATTACATCAAAATCATCACTATATTACAGAATTACAAGGAACACGAGAGGTAGGAGGCGAGATAAAGTGTAACGGCTTTGGACTTTACTATAGGTGTACCGATTTAACATTTACCATTTATACCTTATTTTCATTCCCTCTCCGATTCATCCTTTCCTTCTCCTTCATTTCACGCTTCCTTTCATTTCATCCTCCTTTTCTTCCTTCTTTCTACATTTTCCATTTTCTTTCTCCTTCTTCCTTTTTGTCGTTTCAGCTCTTTTTCCTCCTCCCAATTTCCTTTCCATTCTTTCCTGCTTTTTTGCCTTATTAATTTCTTCTTTTCCCCTTTATTCCCCTTGTCTTTCGTTCTCCACTTCCTATCTTCACTGTATAACAGGGATACAACAGCACGACACACAGGAGCCGAGGTTAAAGGTGGAGCGGCCTGGGACTCTGATAAGGGTGTCCCGAGTTCGACCCTGCCGTCGACGGTTCCTTGATTTATATCGTTTTTATTTCCCTTCCTACATTTTCTTTTTATGCTCTATTATCTCGTTTTCCTTTCTTTTGTTCTTTCCTTTCTGCTGTTTCTTTCTGCTTTCAACTCTTCATTCCTTTCCCCTCTTTATATTCCTTTCATCCCCTTGTCATTTTTTCTTTCTGCTTTCCATCGCTACTTCTTTGGTAGTTATTTGATTAATTCTCTTTAATTTTTCAGTTTTACTATATACATCACACTAAATTTATTTTGTTTTGTCTGTCCTCCTTTCATCATTTGAAGTTTTGTCTCATTCTTGTCCTTCTTTTCTCTCAGTCTCAGCTGGCCTCTTGTTTTATTTTCGTCCCCTCACTTTTCTTTTTGTAATTTCTTATTTCATTTCTATTGTTCTACAAATCATTTTTGCTACATTTCTTTGTCTTTCGCCTCTTTTTCTTTTTCTTTTGCCTCTTTCTCCTTCATTAACCGTATGATAATAAAATAAACTAAGGAATACAATATAATATGGAATACAGTACAAGTGTTTGTGTGACGATTTGAAGGAATGAAGTACATACCAATTTTACGATGGTAATCATCATGATCATGATCATCATCAACATAATGGACCGGTTGGCCAATGTTAGGCAGCTACTGTCAAAGGGTGTGGTAAGTCTGTGAGTATAAAACAAGGAAAATAAAGAATTACTAATGTCTGATGAACCATAGCCGCGTTTTTTTTTTTTCCAGGGCCTACAGCACTGATGGCAGGATTACTACAAATATGACGTAATCTTAGTGGAGGCTTTGATGAGTGACCAGCAAACCTAAAGGGATACGATAATTATAACATTATTCAAAGATATTTCCTTTCAGTCCCTTGAGTTACATGACTTATTTCCTTGACATATTCTTACTCCTGCAAGACGATTGTATTCAGCTGGGAAAGACACCCATTTTTTTAGTGAACGAGTAAATGAAAACTACAACAATATTTTCATGGTCAGTAAGTCTTTCCTCAGGTAAATAAAATCACATGACGGTAGCAAGAATAGCATAAAAGGAGGCCATCGTACTGAAGAAGTTATGAGAAGGTTTCAGTAGAGTCAAAATATAATAAAACATACAAACATTACTTAGTACGTGGCTTCTCTGGTAATTTTCTCACTCCGGCAGTAAATGAACCCCAGTGAAACTACGAATCACGTCACTCACCGTCTAACCGTGGGAGAGGGTGCACACCAGTGTTACCGTTTTGTGCAATATCGTCTGTTAATGTGGAAAAACAAATGAACGACGAGTGGACCCGCGGACGTCTTTCCACACTATAGTAGTGTAGATTTTTTTTTTTTCCACACTACTCGTTCATGTTATTTTTTATAAATAAGGGGGATTTTATCATGGATGGGAGGCTTTAATATGTACTGTTATTCAGACCGCTCGCTATTAAACTAATGAATATGTAGCGTTTGTCTACAATACTGCCATTTATAACAAGGAAGAATACGCCGTGGAACAGTTTACCTGCACCCACCCGGCGATATCATTACTTCTTACTAAAAAAATAAATTATTTAACAATTATTTACACGGCATATACCAACCATTAGAAGTCCACACTTACTTATTAGCTAACAGTAAAGAACCACTGAAACAATGTTGTGATTCGCGTACAGTTGATCAGCTAGAAAACTTGGATGTGGACAAACTTACTTGTCTCTTAGTTGGTTATTAATAAGGATTTGCTGAATTATTAACGATCTTAATCGTTTGACGTCCTTACACTTAAATCATAATAGGTCTGCCCTCACTAATAACACCTCTCAACCAGTAATCACAGCATAGCAAATTTTATGTTAGTTGTACCAGGAGTATGTGATGGGAGGGGTAACGACAATTTTGACCAACTTAATCCGTTTGGCGTTACGGTTTGACCAATAAAATAGATATAAACAAACCTAATTTATGAGAAAGTAATTTTTTTTGTAACAGACACAGTATATCCTGGAAAGTAATTTATTTACTGGTGACAGGGGGTCCAGGTCCAGTCACCTTGATTAATTACCGTATGGTACTTGATTTTGGTAGATTATTCCCCTGACAGGAAGGAAACTAGAGTATTTTGTATTTTGTCCTCTCTCTCTCTCTCTCTCTCTCTCTCTCTCTCTCTCTCTCTCTCTCTCTCTCTCTCTAAAGAAAAACGTATGTAAAAAAAAAAATATTTGCTCCTCCTGGAGACCTCTCCTTTCATGTAAAAAAAAAAAAAAGTCTCCACTCTCCATTTTTGACCAACCCACCCCTCCGCGGTCGGGCCATCCCAGAGTTGTACCAATAACACATTTTTCTGTCATCCTGGTGACTAAACGAGAACGTGTGGAATAATGACGTCACAGCTAGTGTGGAGAATTCACGGCATCTCTGGTGCACACAGCGGCGGTGTTGTGATGGATGATAACAACTGAGATAAATGATATACACAGCTTTCCCCATATTGATGATACAAACAGAGGTCTATCTATCTATATACCTAGGCTGTTTCCCCTCTAACGGGGGGTGGCCAAGACAGGACAACACGCCAAAATACTCATCCGCACACACACATTTACTCGTATCTTAGCCCCTACGGGAAGAAGGGGAGGTAAGGAGGCAAAACATTCAATAACTCATTCACTGATACGATTTCTCTCAGTGGCACCAAATCGTCAACAGAAGACTGCAAAAAAGAAATCTAATTGTATCGTTATTAGAAGAGGAGTTAACTGAAATCTTTTATAATCGTTATGTTTTACGACGTCTCTCATCTGATCGAAATCCTCGTGTTTTAGCTTGAATAAAATACTACCTCAGTGGCTATGTTACTAAGCTTTGGGGAATCCTCTCGCAGTGAAGGGGTAATGACTATGATGAATGTATTCAGTTTCAAACATCGGTCCAAAACTGAATAATATAATCTGGAGACAGCCGGAACGAAATATATAAGCATAAAAATACTAGATGTCAGCGTTAAAGGGCTCTTCGGTTAATACCCTTGGTGCGTAGTGGTGTGGGAGGCCGAGTTTGTGCGGTGATAATTCCTGTGCTGTGCTGTGTCACGTTAGCTGGAGTTTGTGTGGTGATAACTTCAATGCTGTGCTGTGTTGTGAGGTGCTAATGATGTGTGGTGAATTCTTCTTTTGTGCTGTGTTATGGAAGCCTGAGTTTGTGTGCTAATAATCCCTGTGCTGTGCTGTGTTATGGGAAGCTGATTTTGTCTGATGTGGTGTGTTGCTTTGTGGTGTGGTGTTTGTGGTGGTGTGGCGTGGTTTGATGCGATGCTGTGTTTCGGTGTGGTGTGTTGTGCGGTGTGGCGGTGTGGTGTTCTGTGTGGTGCGTCGGTGTGGCTTGCTGTGTGGTGCGATGTGGTGTGGTTGTGCAGTGTGGTGTGGTGTGGCAGTTTGGTGTGGTGTAGTGTTGTGTGTTTGGGTATTTTTTCGCTAGTGTCTCGGAGTTGAGGGAGAGCAGCTTCTATCATCCAAAAATCGTCAGCTATAGATGGCCAGAGCCGCTGCAAGAGATGCTTCAGGCTCTATAAACATATCATATGAGTGAAGAGTGTAAGCAAGGCCGAATCCAGGATTTGTGCTCGTATGTGTGTGTGTGTGTGTGTGTGTGTGTGTGTGTGTGTGTGTGTGTGTGCACGATAACTTCGCAGCCGCTCAAGGTATCATTAAAGAATTATACAAGTGTGTTGTAGGGAAAGAAAGCAATCACGAGTTCGAAACTGGCGAAAGTAGGTCAAGGTTCGTCTGTCTGTTACCACGATTACATCACAACCGCTCAAGATACCATTACAATATTTTACAGGTGTGTAGTAGGGATGAAAATATCCTACAAGTATTGTTTTCATTTTGTCTGTCTGTCTGTGTGTCTGTTAGCACGATAACTTCGCAACCGCTCAAGATATAATCACAAAATTAATCACAAAATTTTTACAGGTGTATAGTAGTAGTCCCCCCTGTGGGGGGGGGACACAATCTGGCCGCACTATGGAGTGGTACTACAACACTGCGGCCAGGTTGTGTTAGGAAGAATATTGCCACCGGATTCCCTGCGTGTCGTAAAAGGCGACTAAGAGGGGCGGGGTGAGGGGACTAGGGACCCCCTCCTCTGTTTTGTAGTTCCTAAAAGGAAACAGGCCAGAGAAAGAGATGGGGGATGGAGTTATCCCCGTACCCTGAAGGTTGGGTCTATGAATATGCGTGGATGTAGTACGATTGAGGCTAAAAGGGAGGAGATTGGGAGAATGTTTGTGAGAAGAAAGTTGGATGTGTTAGCTTTGAGTGAAACGAAGATGAAAGGGAAGGGTGAGTCTATGTTTGGAAGTGTGAATGGAAGATTGTCAGGTGTTGATAGAAGAAGGGCAAGAGAAGGTGTGGCCTTGTTAGTGAGTCCGGAAGTAAAGCAGTGTGTGATTGAATGGAAGGAGGTGTCATCGAGACTGATGTGGGTGAAAGTGAAAATTGAATGTGAGTTGTGGGTGTCTGTGAGTGCATATGGGCCTGGTAGAGAAAGAGATGTGGAAAAGAGGGAGTCTTTCTGGAATGATGTAGATGAGTGTCTGCAGAGCTTTGGAGCGAATATGAATGTGGTAATGATGGGAGATCTGAATGCTAGAGTGGGAAATGTAGCATTTGAAGGTGTAGTTGGTATGCATGGTGTGCCTGGAAGAAATGAATATGGGGAACGAATGATAGGGATGTGCGTTGAGCGAGAGATGGTGATTAGAAATACTCTGTTTGAGAAGAAAGATATTTATAAGTATACATGGGTGAGACAGGAGGGTGGAAGGGTTGTTGATAGAGCTTTGATGGACTATGTGGTTGTGTCCAGGAATGTAATAGGAAGATTGTTGGATGTGAGAGTTCTGAGAGGGGAGGGTGAAGATATGTCTGACCACTACCTGGTGGAGGGAAAGTTAAGAGTACGTAAGAGATGGGTGAGAGCTAGGAGGGTTAGGTGTGGCAGGGAGGTTTTGAAAGTGAGTGAGTTGGATAAAAGAGAGAAAATGATAGAGTATCAGGAGAAATTGAAAAATGAGTGGAACGCAGTGAAAGATCAGGAAAATGACAGTGTGGAGGAGGAATGGCAGTTGTTTAAAAGTGCTGTGGTGGGGCATGCAGAAGAGGTGTGTGGTGTTAGACGTGTGGGTGGTGGTGTAAGAAAACGAAGTGAATGGTGATGCGAGGAAGTAAGTATGGCTGTGGCTGAGAAGAGACGTGCATATGAAGTGTGGCTGCAGAGGAAAGATGAGGTGTCATATGAGAGGTATAAGGAAAAGAGGAATAGGGCAAGAAGGGCTGTTCATGATGCTAAAGTGGCAGCAGATGAGAGGTGGGGTAGGCGGCTGACTGAGAATTTTCAAGAGAATAAGAAAATGTTCTGGAAGGAGGTGAAAAGAGTGCGAAAGGGAGAGTCTGGGAAGGAAGAGCGAGTAAAAGCAGAGGATGGAAGGCTGTTAATTAAGATGGATGCAGTAAGGAAGAGATGGACAGAGTATTTTGAAAGATTGTTAAATGTAGAGGAGGAAAGGGTGGCTGAGATTGTGGTGGATGGAAGGGTGCAAGGAACAATTGTGTTCGGAGAGTTGAATGATTCTTTGATAACGAAGGAGGATGTGGAGAAGGCAGTAAAGGAGATGAAACCAGGGAAAGCTGCAGGAATGGATGGGTGTGCTGTGGAATGCCTGAAGGGTGATGGAGTGACTATTGTTGACTGGTTAGTAAGATTGTTGAATGTGTGCTTTGTGAAAGGTATGGTGCCAATTGACTGGGCAAGTGCCTGTGTGGTCCCTTTGTATAAAGGCAAGGGTGATAAGTATGAATGTACTAGCTTTAGAGGTATAAGTCTCTTGAGTGTTGTAGGTAAGGTGGATAGTAGAGCGTTAATTTAGAGAGTTAGAAAGGGGACAAAGGGAGTGATTGGTGATGAGCAATGTGGCTTTAGGAGAGGGAGAGGATGCGTGGGTCAGGTGTTTCTGTGAGACAAGTGTGTGAAAAGTTTTTAGCGAAAAGCAAGGATGTGTTTTGGGCATTCATGGATTTAGAGAAAGAGTATGATAGAACTGATAAGGAGACTTTGTGGACTGTTTTAAGATTGTATGGACTTGATGGTTACTAAAAGGGGTGAAGAGTTTTTATGTAAATAGTAGAGCGTGTGTAAGAATGGGAAATGCTGTGAGTGGTTTCCCGTGAGAGTGGGGCTGCGACAGGGATGTGTGATGTCGCCTTGGTTGTTTAATATTTATATGGATGGTGTTGTAAGGGAGGTGAATGCAAGAGTTTTAGGTGGAGGGCTGAATCTGGTGAATGTTGATGGTGGAGAGTGGAATCTGCAGCAGCTGCTCTTTGCAGATGATACTGCACTGGTGGCTGATTCAGAGGAGAGATTGAGACAGTTGGCAGAGGAGTTTGGAAGGGTGTGTGAAAGGAGGAAATTGAAAGTATATGAGAATAAGAGTAAAGTGATGAAGTGTACGAGGTTGATAGATGGTGGGAGGATGAATATAGTTTTGAATTGTGAGTTGCTTGAGGGGGTAGAGTGTTTTAAATATTTAGGGTCACATGTTGCTGTGGATGGAAGAATAGATGCAGAAGTGAAGTTTAGAATGAATGAAGTAGGAAGGTGCTGGGAGGAATGAAAAAGGTGTTTAGATGTCGATTGCTTCGAATGGATGTACAGAGAAGGTTGTATGAGGGTGTTGTGGTACCGACAGCATTATATGGAGCTGAAACATGGAATATGGGTGTAGCAGAGAGGAAAAGTTTGAATGTAATGGAGATGAGGTGTCTGAGGAGTATGTGTGGAGTGACGCATGTGGATCGAGTGCGAAATGATGAAGTGCGAAGGAGAACTAGAGTTGTTCAGGAGATGGCTGATAGAGTTGAGCAGAGGGTGTTGCGATGGTTTGGGCATATGGAGAGAATGGATAATGAGCGATTGGTGAAAAAGATAACTAGATCTGATGTGAGATGTGTAAGGCTGAGAGGGAGACCATGAATAGGATGGATGGACAGTGTGAAGAGAGCGCTGGATGTGAGAGGGATGTCTGTTGAGCAAGGAAGAATGGCTGTGCGTGACAGAAATAAATGGAGAGAAATTGTGAATGAATAAGTGATGACGCAGCCCTGAGAGGATATTCTCCCGCATTTGGTCTGATCAGCTAGTCAGATCAGGTGCGGGTAAGGGGATGGGTCTATTATGATGTGGCAGGGGTAAACCAGCTCTGCTGTCGGGCCCTGCTGAGGATGTCACTGATTGCACTGTGCAGTTGACCCTTCTGCGGTGTAGTGCGGTGAGGATCTGTCCCTTCTTCCCTTTGGGGCCAAGATGCGAATGAATGTGTTTGAGTGGATGAGTAAATGGGGAGTGTGTCGTCCTGTCTCGGCTACCTCTCTTTCCTTGGGGGAAGCGGCCTAGGTATATAGACAGATAGATAGTTGTAGTAGAGATGAAAGTCTCGGACGAGTTCCAAGTTGGTGAAAATAGGTCAAGGTCAAAGCCATATTGCCAACCGCGCTAGATATGTATCGGCACGGGGCTGGTTTGATTCCCCACCTCCCCTCCGGGGTCTCTAATTCATTTTTTTTTTTTAGTAACAGTATAAATGAAAGCCACATCAAACTTTTCAAGGACAATACGTCTTTTATAAACTAAATAAAATCGTTTAAGGATAGCAGGAATAACACAAAGAGGATGCCATTACTGAAGAAGTTAAGGTGAGATTTTAATATAGACAATATATAATTTAAAAAACAAACAAACAAACGGTCATTCTCTCACTCCGGCAGTAAATAACTCGAAACTCCGAATCATTTCAGTCACCCTCTGACCGTGAGAGAGGGTGGACGCAGCGGCAGTGTTGTGATGGATGTAGACAACTGAGGTAATACACAGCTTTCCCCATCTTGCTGATATAAACAGAGGTAAGGAGGAAAAATGTCTACAAATTCACTGACTGATATGATTTCTCTCCGTTAAACCAAGTCATCAGCAGTAGTCTGGTAAAAATCTATTTGTATCGTTAGTAGAGGAGATAACGGAAATGTTTCATAAGTGTTCTCTTTTACGACGACTCACCTGAACAAAACTGTTGTGTTTTAGCTTAATGAAAATGCTACCTCCTGGCGATGTTAACAAGCTTTGGGGTTTCCTCTCGTAGTGAAGCCGTAATTAAGGCTATACTGAACGCATCCAGTTTCAAACATCTCCAAAACAGATTAAAAAAAAAAAAAAAAACTTCGGGAACCGAATGCTAATCGCCCGTCAGAATATGCTGTTGGCCAAGTTACAAGCTGCTTACAAACCAAATGCGAAGAACATTCGCAAAACTCAACGGATCTCAGTCACCGCGGTTCACAAAAAGCAATCCATCTTAGAATAAGTTGACCTTTGGCAGACACTTTGGTGACCTTGACCCTGACCCCGAGTTCCCATTTTCGAACTCGTACAAGATTTTGGCCATATCTTGATACCCTGAAAGTTTCATGTTGATAGCTCAAGCCGTTCATGAAATATAGTAATAACACACACACACACACACACACACACACACACACACACACACACACACACACTGGCAAAAATATTATCGCTCCGCCTTTTTTTTTTTTTTATGCGAGGAAGAAGGAACCAAAGGCCATGGCCCGCAGTAACAGTTCCTTCCAAGAGAAAAACAAAATACAATAGAGAGCCAAATTCAAGATCCGATCATTTTGAGATGCCTGGACACACTGCGTTTGAAAGACTGGAGATCATAGGCAGCAGGAAATACAGACAGAGGGAGACAGTTCCAGAGCTGACCTGTTGCATAAATGAAAGACTGGGAGTAACGGTTAACTCTTGCATTAGAGAGTTGGACAGAAAAGGGATGAGAGTTTGCTGCCAGACGGGTGCTACGCGCCCGTCGTAGAGGTGGAGGAATGCAAGCAGACAGTTCAGAGGAGCAGTGACCATTAAAGTAGCGATAGAAAAGAGATAAAGATGCAACAGTGCGGCGAAGGGACAGAGGTTGAAGGGAGTCAGTAAGAGGAGGAGAGTTAATGAGACGAAAAGCCTTTGACTCCACCCTATTGAGAAGAGCTGTATGTGGGGAGCCTCCCCACACATGAGAGTTGTACTCCACACAGGGGCGGATAAAACCTCTGTATAGAGTCAACAATTGTGCAGGGGTAAAGAAAGAGCGGAGTCGGCTTAGCACACCCAATCTCTTGGAAGCAGATTTTACAAGAGATGTAATATGATCTTTCCAAGATAAGTCCTGAGTAAATGAAACCCCAAGCATGTTCAAGGATGATGCAGGATTAAGCTGAATATTATTAAACATTAACGGGTATACCTGTGGAAGATTTTGTCGGGTTGATAGGTGTAAGAACTGAGTCTTAGATGCATTAAAGACAACCATATTATTTTTACCCCAGTCAGCGATACGAGCCAAGTCAGGCATTACGTGTGCCATAGCCTCATCCCTTGTTTCTTGAAGTAACTGTTGAGATGGGCGTTGCGGGAACCGAATGGAAAGGTGAAGGGTGGAGTCATCAGCGTATGAGTGGATAGGGTTAGATGTACAGCTTAGAAGATCATTGATGAATAAAAGGAAGAGAGTTGGTGATAGGACAGAGCCCTGAGGAACACCACTGTTGATAGATCTAGGAGAAGAACGATGGCCGTCTACAACAGCGGCTATAGAAAGACCAGAAAGGAAGCTAGCGATGAAGGCACTGATAGAAGGATAGAAACCGTAGGAGGGCAGTTTGGAAATTAAAGATTTATGCCAGACTCGATCGAAAGCCTTTGAGATGTCAAGTGCAATGGCAAAGCTTTCGCCAAAGTCCCGAAAGGAGGATGACCAGGAGTCTGAAAGGTAGGTGAGAAGATCGCCAGTGGAGCGTCCCTGACGGAACCCATACTGACGATCGGAAAGAAGGTTGTGATAGGAAAAATGCCTTAAAATTTTTCTATTAAGAATTGACTCGAAAACTTTTGAAATACAGGACGTTAAAGCAATTCGCCTTGCTAAGGGCAGGCGAAAAATCAGGAGGCAGCAAGAACGAAATTTACAGGAACAAAAATACTGCATGCCAGAGTTACAGGGGAACCCCAGTTAATGCCTTTGGTGTGTAGTGGTGTGGGAGGCTGAGTTTGTGTGGTGATAATTCCTGTGCTGTGCTGTATTATAGGAGGCTGATAATGTGGTGTGGTGTGGTGTCTTGTGTCGTGTGGTATGGTGTTTTTTTCACTCGTCCCTCAGGTCTACGATAGTGCAACATCTGGCATCCAAATATCGTCACCGATAGACGGACAAATCGCAGCCAGAGATGCTCGAAGCTCTATAAATACGTCATGGGAGAGAAAGGTCTAAGCAAGACCGGATCCAGGATTAAAGTTCGGGAGAGAGAGAGAGAGAGAGAGAGAAAGAGAGAGTTTATGTTTTTCTTGTAATAATTTTTTTCGTTCTTTTTTCTTCTTTCTTTCTCATTTCTTTGGTATTCCTTTCTTTTTCATGTTATTTTCAATCCCTTTTATTTTTTGCTTTCTTCTATCAGGATTCTCTTGCATTTACTTTATGAACTAACTCATTTTTCCTATGTCTCGTATTTCTCTCTTTCTATACTGATAGATTTCTCAATTTTTCCATTTTTCTTTCTCGTTCTTGCTTCTTTTTTCCTTCATTATATTATAGGGGCAAAAGCTATAGCTAAGAGGTAGGAGGTGAAATGAAGTAAGATCGCTGTCATGAACACTGACCTATATCATTATCATCACCATCAGCAGCAGCATCACGAAAATCATCTCACTTCAATCATCATTATTATCATTATCCTCCGCAGTTATTTAGACCTCATTCACCTTCTTTCCCCCATTCTATAGTTCCTTCTATATTTCTCCTTTGTTTCTTTCTTGTTTCCTTTGTTTCTTTCTTGTTTCCCTATTCTCCTTTCAAATTTTTCGTCTTTCTTTTCCATACCTTATATATTACCTTTTCCTTTCTTTTTCCTGGTTATTCCTTCTGTTTCTTTCTCCTTCCATTGCTCCTTTTTTCGATTCTTTCCCTCTCCATTTTCTTCACTTTTATACAGCAATAAAGCAACAAGGGAAGTAGGGGCCAAGGTAAAGTAAGATGAAGCGGCCTGGGACTCTAATAAAGGTGTCTAGAGTTCGACCCTGTTCAGAATGTTGCCTCTTTTTAAATTTCTCTTTAATATTCTTGTTTCATCTTTCTTCTTTCCCCTATACTCCTTATATATTATTCTTATTCCATTCTATCGTTTTACGAAGAGGAAAGAGGTAGACAACAAAATTAAAATGTGTGTTATTATTATCAATCAAATACTTTTTTCTCTCTTTTCCTAATTTTTACAATTTTTCTTTCATTACTTTTTTTTTTTTACTTTCTCTTTGGTATCTTCCTTTTGTTGATATTCTCCCTATCAACTTAGATTTCCTGTTTCCTTCTATTTCCACTAGTCCAAATATTTCTGGTCTTCTCCGTCTCCTTTCCTTCTTCTTTCCTTCATTATCCACAATATTACAGCTTCACAAACTACCTGACAAGTAAGGGACGGGATGAAGTAAGATGTCATCATCAGCACTAAGCTATTGTACATCACATCCATTACCACCACCACCATCACTACGAACACCATCATCATCATCATTAATATCCGTAAAGCTAACATCTTACCAAAGCGAATTTACATCACTTTCACTATCATCACCACCAATACATCATCATCATTTTCACTATCATCATCACTGTCATCTCCATTACCAGCATCAGTTTCTTAGATCTGGACAATATATTGCATCATCAAAAGCTACAAGAGAGGTAGGAGGCGAGGTGAAGTAAGGTGGAGCGGCCTGGGACTCGACTACACCTGAATCGGGTTCCAACCTTCACCCCGACATGGAACATCCTTTTCTTTATTTCCCTCTGTTTTTTCTCTCTCTTTTTTTCCTTTCTCCTTCGTTATCCTTTCTTTTTTTTTATTCCACTTTTGTTATGTACGTATTTGTCTCTCCTTTCTTAATCCTTTTAAAGTTATTTTATTTTGCCCTTCTGCTGCAGTTTCCATTATTTCCTTACTATCTCTGTTTAATTCACTCCTATTGTACTTACTTCCCCTCTCTTAGCTATGTAACAGCAATAAGGCAACAAGATAAGTAGGAGTCAAGGAGAAGTAAGGTGGAGCGGTCTGGGCATCCATCAAAAGTTTTTGGGTTCGATATGAAATCTTCCCGGTTCCTTTTCATTTATATTTTTTTGTCTTTTTTTTTCTTTCCTTATTTTTCTTTCCTTTTACACTGACGGTACATTTGTTTCTTATTCTATGTTTCATTCTGTTACTTATCGTTCTCCTCTTCCACATAAAAGCATCATAAGCTGCAGGAGAGTTAGGATGCTTTATAAGTCCGAACCAAAGCCACTATTATATTACCTCACATGCTGCAAGAGAGTTAGGATCCTTTATAAGTACAACCCAAAGCCACTATTATATTACATCACAAGCTGCAAGAGAGATAGGATCCTTTATAAGTACGACACAAAGCCACTGTTGTGTAACAACACAAGCTGCAAGAGAGGTAGGCGGCGAGATGAAGTAAGCTCACTCCACCTGCCGCTCTGCTACAGGTGTATTGAGTTCACACCTTTGATTATTCCTCCTACTCCTTTTCCTAACACGTTTGTGTTCTTCCCTTGTTTACTTTGCCTTTCTTATTTTCCCATATTTTTTCTCGCCTTTCCTCTGTTCTTCGTATTTCATTTTTTTGTCTTTCTCTCACCACCCATTTTTGACTTGCCTTCTGCTATTTCTTTTCCACTCACCGTTTTTTTCTGTCTCCTGGTCTCTGTTCCCTCTCTTCTCTCCGTTTCCCTTTGGTCGTCTCTCTCTCTCTCTCTCTCTCTCTCTCTCTCTCTCTCTCTCTCTCTCTCTCTCTCCCCTTCTTCTTCATCATCTTCTTCTTCCTTCATTCCCGCCTTTCAGCTTTCTATAGTTACTTCAATTTTCTCTTCTTTTATTTCAATTTTGTGATATCCCAGGTTTTAACATCTCACTAATGAAAGAAAAGGACGAATAGATCTAAGAGTTCTTATACGACTTGAAAAATATGAATATGAGGGAAGGAGGATAAAGCAAAATTATTAGAAAGGTTTTTGTGAAGGCGTCAAAAGAAGGATGAAACATTTGGGTCAAGAGAGTTCAGAACATTTAGTACGAATGAAATTATTCTTAGTATAGCGAAGAACACACTTGACATGATTCCGTACAGAAACATAAATGAGACGAGATTCAGGGGTGGGTTGACGCCAGTACTGTACCTTTTGTAGGCCTCCTCGTCCATGTCCCCTTGTCCCTTACCTTTTGGCTGCCCTTTCTCCAACTGACATCACCTTCTGTCATACATCATTCTACTTATTACCCTTCATGTTATTCTTAGTCTTCCCCTGCTGGTCTCCCCTTCCACCTCAGTCACATACACTCTTCTAGACAGTTTTTCATTCTCCATCTTCTCCACGTGGTCAAACTATCTCCAACTATTTTTCTTAACATTTCAATCACATTAAAATTAATACCAATACAAAACTTTGCCGTACCTAGGCCTATATATGAGAAATCTTGGCGATTTTATAGGTTCCTATTTTAAGAACAATAGATCAGAGATTGTATACACAATAAAATTTGCTTTTTTTTTTTATCAACGAAAAATACTTCTTGGTTGTCACTAACAATCATATCGTTATTATTGTCTTTTTCCTGCCCTTATCCGGAGGGTGTGGGGGGGAGAGGAGAGCCTTCGTCTCATCTCTCCTTTTCTCGTACACGTTTGTTGATCTTTCGATTCAGTTGCACCTCTAACTGGTAACCTGGTTATGGGCCAATAGGCTTCCTGTTATCTGTACTTGCTGTGTGCTGCTACATACTCCTGTATTGTCTCACAAGCTATAAAAGATGTAGGAGGCGTGATGAAGTTGGGTTATCATCAGAACTGACCTGCATCACCCTCATCAATACCATTATACTCAGCATCACCATAAAGAGTAGGAGGCGTGATGTAGCAAGGTGGAGCGGCCTGCCACTCTACTACACCTGTACCAACTTAACACCTTGACCCTTTAGTCTTTAGGTTCTTTATCTTGTTCTTTATCTCCTTCATCTGTAGTTAACTTTGGTTTAGTCATGTCCTTCATTCTCAGCTTCGGTTTTTCATTTACTTCCTTTTCTCTCAGCGTTTTTTTTTTTTTTTTGTCTCCAGTTTTTCATGTTCTATTGTTTTATTATTCCTTTAATTTTTTTACTTCTCTCTCTCTCTCTCTCTCTCTCTCTCTCTCTCTCTCTCTCTCTCTCTCTCTCTCTCTCTCTCTCTCACAACTATATTACAGCGATAAAACAACAGGACAAGTAGGAGCCAAGGTGAAGTAAGGTGGAGCTGCCTGAGATTTTAACAGAGGTTTCTCCAGCTCGACCCGTACTCCTCTCACAGGCTTCTTTCCGTCCGAGAGAGGTATTGCTTTTGATAGAGTTTGTTTTGTTTGTTTGTTTGTTTCTTTCTTTCTTTTTCTGTTTCTTTGTTTTTAGCAACATTATGGAAAAACGGCTGAATGAAAATACATGAAACATTCAGGATATCTGGGCACTGGTTCTCAAAGAAAGTTATTTTGAAGGTAATCGAGTGACCCTGAAAGGTCAAAATGAAGGTCACGGATTTTCAGAGGCCAATAACTTGAAAACGGTTGAAGATATAGATATTTACCATTAGGAACATACAGGAACTCGTAATATGGGCTTTCATTTGGCTCTAAGGCCTTTGACCTTCAATGATCTTGAAAGGTCAAACTCAAGGTCACGGATATTCAGGGGGTTTTAACTCGAAATTGGATGATAGAGAGATATTTACTTTTACCAACATTAGGAATTCCCAAATGGGTTTTTAATTGGTACCTTGACCTTTGACCGTAAATGACCTTGAAATGTCAAACTCAAGGTCTCGCATATTCGGGGGGTACAACTCAAAACTCGTTGGAGATAGAGATAGTTACTAATACAAGATATAGGAAGTCTCATATGAGTTCTCGTTTGGCAGCCTGACCTTTGACCTTGAGTGACCTAGAAAGGTCAAACGCAAGATCACGGATTTTCTGATGGCGTAACTTTAAACATTTGGGCTGTTACCTTAGACTTTAATTGTGCACTGATGCTAAATGGCACAAACGAATCAGTATTTAATAGCAATAAAATAACTGCTGTCGGGCGAGGCTTGTTGTGCCTGGCACCACTTGTTATTTTTATATTTTCATTTTATCTTCATTACATTATAATTTTCATTCTTTGTCCATTATTTTGTTCCTCTTTCTTGTTTTCCCTTTCTTATTTCTTAATCCTTTCTCCTTTATTATCTTCCCTACATCCCAGTTCCTTATAATTTCTCTTTACCATCTATGGTCTATCATCTCCTTTACTCACATTTTTGTTCTTCTTTGTATTCATTCACACATTTCTTTCAACCTCATTTTCTTTCTTTTCTAATTCCTCTCATTTATTTTCTTTCTTTTCCTGCTTCATTCTTTCCTGTATTTGTCCATTACCTTCCACCGTCACAAGCTACAGGAGAGGTGGGAGGCGAGATGAAGCATGATGGAGCGACCTGGGACTCTACTACAGGTGTACCGAGTTCATGCCATCAGCTTAGATTCTCTCTCTCTCTCTCTCTCTCTCTCTTGGCTTTTTCTTCCTACATTCAAAGCTTTTTTGAAATGTACTCTTCTCTCTCTCTCTCTCTCTCTCTCTCTCTCTCTCTCTCTCTCTCTCTCTCTCTCTCTCTCTCTCTCTCTCTCTCTCTCTCTCTCTCTCTCCTATGTTACATCAGTAAAGCAACGAGACAAGTAGGAGCCAAGGTGAGGTGAGGTGGAGCGGCCTGAGATTCTCATAAAGGTTTCTCCAGTTCGACCCACCCCTTCGTACAGGCTTCTTTTTATTTTCATTTTTTTTCATCCATCCACTCTTTTCTAACCTTTAATTTTCTTTCTATTGTCTTTCTTTCCGTTTTATCTTTAATATTTTTCTTTTCTCTCTGTCCCCAACCTAATTTTTAATCCTTTCGCCTTTATTATCTTCTCTTCATCCCAGTTACTTATAATTTATCTTTTCCATCTCCTATTATCTATCCTCTTTTTTACTCACAGTATTCATCTTTACTGTATTCATTTAATAATTTTTCTAAATCTCTCTTTCTCTCTTTTCTCATTTCTGTCATTCACTTTGTCATTGCTGTGCTCATTTTCTTTCTTTCCTGCCTTTCGTGTTTCTTTATCTACTTTTTCCTGTATATTTGTCTTTTCTTTTTTTCATGTTTTTCCTGTCTTCTTCTTTTAGGTTACTTTTATTAATTTTCACTCCTTCTTTTTCTCTTTCTTCATTTCCGTGTCATTACCCACAGTAGAGGTAGAAGGCAAGATGAAGGAAGGTGGAGCGGCCTGGGACTCGAGTGCAGGTGAACCGAGTGAACACCTTACCATTTGTGATTCATTTTCTTTTTTTCCCTTTTCTTTTTTTTTTCTCTCCTTTATATGAAGTGTTTTTTCCTTTCTTTTTTCTTCCAGTTTTCTCAGTTTATTTCTGTTTCCCCTTTCTTCCTCTTATCATGTCCTTTCTTTTTTCTCTTTTTCATTTTCATATCCATTCAGTGTCTTCTCGTGCTCTTTTTTTCATTTCTTTTTCTCGTTATCTTACTCATCCTATTTGTTTATTTCTTTCTGCTGTCTTTTTTCACTATATCACAGCAATAAGGCAACAAGAGAAATAGGTGTGATGCAGGGGAACGTTCTGGGAGTCACAGCCTCAGTTCGGTCGAGTTCCATTTTACTCTTCTTCCCCATTACCTTTATTTTTCATTCTATTGTCTTTATTTTTCTCCTTTTAGTCTCCTTCGTCTCTTGTTTTCATTTCTTTCGTCGATCTCTTTTTTTTCCTTTTTTTCGTTCTAATGTCTTTCATATTTTTTTTTCTTTCACCTTTCTATTTTTTTAAATTCATTTCCTTTTCTCTGTCTCCTGTATGTCTCCCATGCTCTTTCATTTGTATTAATTTCTGAAATTTGCCTTCTGTCTGTGTTAATTTTCTTTTCTGTTATTTCACAGTTACTCATTTCTATTTTTTCTTTTTCTTTCTTTTACTTTCTGTTTCCTGTTTCCATAATAATACATCGCACGCTACAAGAAATGCAGGAAGAAAGATGAAGTAACGTTATTACCATCAATACTAACTCATTGAATATCATCATTATCACCAGCGCCGCCGCCACCACCACCACCACCACCACAACAACAACAACATCAATGCAACAACTCCCTTTTCCATTATCGTCATCATCATCATCATCATCATCATAATTGTGCGATTATATTAACTGTCATCAAAACTAAATAATATCATCTTTTGAAATACAAACATCATGATCATCATTACCATCATTTTCTCTATTGACATAACCACATTCAACTACATCACATCAAAATCATCACTATCTTACAACACCGCAAGGCACTGTGCAAGAGATGTAGGAGGAAAGATCAAATAAAGTGGAAAAGCCTGGAACTTTACTACAGATGTGCTGATTAAACACCGTTAATTTTCTTTTTCTCTCACTTTCTTCCTTTCCTTCGTCCTTTTTTTTCACGCTTCCTGTCATTTCTTCCTCCTTTTCTTCATTCTTCCAACATTCCCCAATTTTTTTCTCATTTTTTCATTTGTCGTTTCAGTTCTTTTTCCTCCTTCCAATTTCCTTTCTATTCTTTCCTGTCTTTTTGCTTTATTTCTTCCTCCTTTCTCCTGTATTCCCTTTGTCTTTCTCTATTTCCTATCTTCACTATATTGCATCGATACAACAACAACAAGAGACGTAGGAGCCGAGGTGAAGTAAGTTGGAGCTGCTTGGGACTCTGATAAAAGTGTTAGTTCTACCCTGTCATCTAGTTATTTCCTTTATTTATATCATTTCAATTCTTCATATGCTCTATTATCTCCATTTTTTTCTTTTATTCTCTCGTTTTTTCCTTTTCTTCCTGCTTTCAGTCCTTTATTTCTTTCTCCTCTTTATGTGCCTTTAACCCCCTTTTCCTTTTTGCTTTCTGCTTTACGTCGTCCATTCTTTGGCATTTACTTGATTAATTCTCTTTTCTTTTAATTTTACTATTTAAATCGCACTTAATTTTAATTATTTTATATTATCTTTTTACCCTTCTTCCATCACTTGAAGTTTTGTTTCATTTTCTTGCTTCTCTCCCTCACTGTCTCAGCTGGCCTCTTTTTTTTTTATACTCACATCCCCTCACTTTTCTTTTTGTCATTTCTGTTTCAATTTCTCCTGTCGTTCTACACTTCATTTGTGTCACTTTTCTGTCTTTCTCGCCTCTTTTTCTTTTTCTTTTTCGCATTTCGTAACCATATGATAAAATGTAAATAAACCATTTAGCAAAATACAATTCGGAATACAAGTTTTTCTTTGGCAATATTAAGGAATGAAGTGCATACCAATTTTACGATGGTAATCATTAACATGATCATGATCATCATCATAATGGACCGGTTGGCCAATGTTAGGCAGCTACTGTCAAAGGGTGTGGTAAGTCGGTGAGTATAAAACAAGGAAAATAAAGAATTAATCCAATGTCTGATGAACCACAGCCGCATTTTTTTCTTTTTCCAGGGCCTACAGCACCGATGGCAGGATTACTACAAATATGACGTAATCGTAGTGGAGGCTTTGATATGTGACCAGCAGACCTAAAGGGATACGATAATTATAACATTATTCAAAGATATTTCCTTTCAGTCCCTTGAGTTGCATGACGTATTTCCTTGACATATTCTTACTCCTGCAAGACAATTGTATTTTCCTGGGAAAGTACCCATTTAATTATTACATGAGTAAATTAAAGTCACAACAATATTTTCAAGGTAAGTCTGTCCTCAGGTAAACAGAATCACATGAGGGTAGCAAGAATAGTATAAGAGGAGGCCATCGTACTGAAGAAGTTAAGGTGAGGTTTCAATATAGTCAAAATATAATATAACACAGACAAACATTACTTAGTACGTGGCTTCTCGGGTCATTCTCTCACTCCGGCAGTAAATGAACCCCAGTGAAACTGCGAATCACGTCAGTCACCCTCTAACCGTGGGAGGGGATGCACGTAGCGGCAGTGTTGTGATGGATGTAAACAAATGAGGTCAAGGATATACACAGCTTTCCCCATAATACTTATATAAACAGAGGTCTCTCTATCTACTGTATATACGTAGGCTGTTTCTCCTGTACCTGGGGGTGGTCAAGACAGGAGGACACACCAAAATACTCATCCACACACACACATTTACTCGAGTCTTAGCCTCTAAGGGGAGAAGGGGAGTTAAGAAAGCAAAATGTTAATAACTCATTGACTGATACGATTTCTCTCAGTGACACCAAATCGTCAGCAGAAGACTTCAAAAAAGAAATCCAATTGTACCGTTATTAGAGGAGGAGTTAACGGAAATGTTTCATAATCGTTCGCTTTTACGAGGACTCTCATCTCAACGAAATTGTCGTGTTTTGGCTTGAATAAAATGCTACCTCCAGGGAAGGGTGGAGTACGGTACGGTACGGTACGGAATTACTGTACGGTTTGGTATTTTTTCACCTGTAAGTACGATACGAAATTACGGTACGATATTTCTTTTAAGTAAAGTACGGTAAAAAATTAAGTTATATTTTCCGTACCTTTTCCGTACACATTCCGTACTTATTTATTCAAATGTGACTGTCCACTGTCCACAATAATCCAGATGACAAATTTTGACTTTTAGATAAGGTAACCTATTAATTTCCTTGACGAATGTTCTATTTGAAGATATACCCTTATGTTTTAGCGTGTGTGTGGGGGGGGGGGTACAGTCCAAGGTCGGTACGACTGTACAGGTACGGCCCGGGAGAGGTGTACTGTCGCTGACCGAATAATCGCGTCCAGTTCCTGTCCATAGTCCACATACTCTGTTGCAGCCAGTGGGCCCCAGCGCCAGCTCATTAATTTGGTGGGACGGCAGTAGGCGCCAAGCAGCTGGCAGGGACAGATGTGCTACCTAGGTTGCTTATTGAAATTTGGTGAAGTGTGCAAGTTTGTCTATCACCTGCAATTTGGTAAGCTTTAATTATCTTGGTGGTGCAGTGGATAAGGTGTTTTGTACATTTAATGTGAGATTGAGGGTTCGAATCTTCTTCGGTTACCTCATAGAAAAACTAATATTATTGCATTCATTGACTAAAGAGATTTGGTGGGTTGGTGGAGTTAAATATTTGATCATGTCCATGGTAAATAGCTTATTGCCGTTTCAGTTTTTATTAGGTTATATTGGGAGTATAAGTTGCCAAAAATGAAAGTATAGTAATTGATTTTTCATTATACAATTGTATAGGCCTACACGGTTTTGTTAACCTCTTAGAAGGTGTGAACGTAAGTCGCATTTTGAACACCTTATTTTGGTTATCAAACTTATCAGACGATTGTATGGAGCTTAAAGGATCTGTGTGACTGACTTTAAAGGGTAAAAACTTCCCTAATATTGTCTGCATCAAATTATAATTTTTGGCCAAACTATAATGAACATAGAATTGTGTTTACTTTTAAATGGGAGACATGTAAGTAATTACGAGAAATATATGGTAACGGTTATTATAACGGCCATACCACGTTGAGTACACCGCTTCCCGTCCGATCAGCGAAGTTAAGCAACGTTGGGTTTGGTTAGTACTTGGATGGGTGATCGCCTGGTGTAGTGCCACAAATCTAATATTCCTGTATGTGTTTAGAAGTACTGTAATTTTAAGTTAGATAGGGTGTAACCTGAATATTAGTCTACAAATTCCTATCCTAAGTAGTAATTCATATGCTAATGATTAATGTAGGGCTAACTTTATTTTTATATGTATGTATCTCTGTACCTATGCATTGGGTGATGTAATTGTGGATGTTGAGCTATGGGAATTCCCCGTCTGGTCGAGTAATGAATAACAGATGCACGCAGCTTTTCCTCTTTGTGCGTTGCTATTGGGCACCGAGTTCAAACCTTAAACAGAATAATGATGAATATACAATTCTTTCCTTAACCTAGTTGTGAAAATGTTTACTAAAGAAGCTGCTAGAACCCAAATATGTGAGATTAACAGTCCAAAAGGCCTAAATAATGTCATTTGTGAGGATTTAAAGGTCCCGTTTGTCTTGGCCGTCACTAGATGGCATGGGCTGCCCCAAAATTCAAAGCGAGACAGTGATAGAATCAGTATCTAAATTAAGTAAGGATTAAATCCCAAATTTTCCCCAATTCAATCAAAAGTCCTGGCATCATGGGTACACTGCTAAATAAATTGTAAAGAGAATTGAAACCCACCATATTTCAAAAACACCACCTCATTTGACTTAGCAGTGGCGTCGCTAGCGTACCCTAAGAAGCCCAGTTGAGGCCCAAAAGTCGTATATAATGGACGTTCGTTCAGGTGAGCTGTCCACATTTCTCCTTCTCCCCCCCTCTTTTTCTTTGTTTAATCCTTACTTGTCATGGACTATATGAAGTAATATTGTTGAAAGTTTAACGTAGACTCACTCGAGGTCTGGACGTCGTATATAATGGACGTTCGTTCAGTCCCCAGACACCAGCGACGTCAGTGTGAGCATGAGGCCTCTTCGTGGTATTGTCCCTAGACGAGAACATACACACTTACACTACCCATGAATTATTATATAAACCAAATGTAATTGTAATAGTATTATTGATCTATCAAGTGAATTTTTATTTTTTGTAAATAAGAAATAGAAATTTGAAAGTGATGTAATCTGGTAACGGAAGAGCGAAATTCAAAACCATTAACCGTTTTCTTTCTTGTAACTAAGGTTAGGAAGTTAGAAGCGTGCAAGGGAACTTAGTGACTGTGAGCAATGATATAATTTTGAAATGAACCTCGAGGCTAAACAAACCCGAGTGATTATGTATTCTTAGTGATTATGCAATGTCTGAATTGTACCTCGAGGCTAAACAAGCCCGAGGGATTACGAATTCTTGGTGATTAAACAATTACTTTTTTTTTTTATTGTACCTCGAGGCTACACAAGCCCGAGTGATTATACATTTTTGGTGATTATGTAGTAATGATTATGAACCATAAATAATCCTGAACTGATATTGGATTCTAGAGAATTACATGATGAGAGTATATTATATGGACGAAAATGAACACGAGTAATCATCCTTATTGGTTCGAGGCTATGCCAGCCCGAAAAGACAACCCATGCTCGTAAAAAGGTCCCTGTCTTGAGGCTATTGTCGAGCCCAAGAGTAACTGACAAAAAGAAAGTAAGGTACAACGACCTCATACATCGCTTGTATGTATCAAATTGTTTTCGCCTGGTAATAATGTTGGAGGAATGATCATCGAAACCCTGATTTTAATGTACAATCTCCTTTCATACTAAAAAGGGTCATGTAATTAAAAATGTTTTGTGGAAACTAGCATCAAGTTATTAAAGTAGAGTAAAGTATATATCATTTTCTTTTCTTTCTTGGTGTACCTAATCAAGGAAATTATGTCCTCAAGCCTAATTCACTCCCCTTCCAATTCAAGATTCCTTCGCTGAGGGAACGACGACCACCTGTGGTACTGACTAAATCTAAGCTCGGCCAAAAACTACAAACGCTACCACAATGTTTCTTAAATTACTATCAACTATTATACTAAGTCGAGTACCACCTGGATTATCCATGGGTAAGTTAACCAGTATATACCAACAACCGGTAAGATTATAAATATCCGTCCTTACACTGATTGAAGAATACCGGTGGGATAAAATCACTAGCTTTACACTGGATGAACAATAACGGTGGGGACAGTAAACTCATACCGTTACACTGGGAACACCAGATGCTGTTGGTGTCAAGTGGGGTTGGGGGAGGATTAGTGCCCCTCCCTGTAGAAACAATTAACTCTAAGCCCTTGGCCACCCCGTTCGGGATACATGGCGTCTGGCAAATGAATCATGATGATATTTCTATTATTTGAAATTTGTTTTGCTCTATGTATCTCGTATATTCATTGCCAACTGTAGGCTTACAGAGTTAAGTGATTAATTTATAGATTTGTTTATACAGTAGTATATAAATAATGATTTGGATTAGGTATTTACTGTAGGGCCGGATGCATCATTGCTGCTTGACTCATTTATTTTTGATAGTTTGATTTAAGAACATTTTTTTCAAAGAAAATTCTAGTACAATAAAAGTCAGTATTCCTTATTTATATTTAATATCATTGCCATATGAATGTAAATCAAATGTTAGGTCAGTTATCACACACACACACACACACACACACACGCTTAATATATTTACAGTAATTTCCACTAACAGCAAAAAACACAAATATAATGAGTATTGAAACTGGACTAAGAATTGCTTGCAAAGATAATTTTTATTATCGATTCATTTTCACTGAAACGTAACGGCAGAGCTACGAAATTAGATACGAAATTACTGTATGAAATTTTATTTTATCGTGCCAGTACGGTACGGTTCTTTAGGTACGGTACGAAATTACGGTACGATATTTGAAACCATCGGAATTACGATATTTTTTCCGTATCGTACCGTACTGCCACCTTGCCTCCAGGTAATGTTACCAAGCTTTGGGGAATCGTCTCGCAGTGAAGGGGTAAGTAAAGGCTATGATAAACGTATACAGTTTGAAACCTCTCTCCAAAACTAAGTAACATAATCTGGAGGCAGCACGAATATACAAGGACATAAATACTAGATGCCGGAGTTACAGGGCCCCCTCAGTTAATGCAGGTAGTGTTTAGTGGTGTGGGAGGCTGAGTTTGTGTGTGATCATTCCTGTCCTGTGCTATGTTATTGGAGGCTGATAATGTGTACTGTAATGTGGTGTGGTGCAGTGTAATTCGGTTTGGTGAAGCACGGTTTGGTGTGGTTTGGTGTGGTGTGATATGGTGTGCTGTGGTGTGTTTTTTCACTCGTCTCTCAGGTCTACGGTAGTGCAACATCTGGCATCCAAAAATCGTCAGCTACAGACGAACAGAACTGCTGCCAGAGATGCTGCAGGCTCTATAAATACGTCATGGGAGTGAAGGGTCTAAGCAAGGCCGTATGCGGGATTAATGTTCGAGAGAGAGAGAGAGAGGGTTTCTTATGCTCAATTTTTTCATTCTCCTCTTTTCTTGTTTTTCTCTTCTTTCTTTGACAGATTTTTCCTTTTTCACGTTGTTTTCAATCCCTTTTATATTTTTGCTCTCTTCTTCGTATCTCAGATTCTCTCGCATTTACTTTATGGATCAACTCATTTTCCCTTTGCCTTGTATTTCTTTCTTTCTCTGTTGATATATTTCTCATCATTCCCATTTTTCTTTCTTCTTGCTTCTTTCTTCATTCACTATATTACAGAAGGAAAAGCTATAAGAACACGAGATGAAATGAAGTAAGATTGCTGTCATGAACACTGACCTATATCATTATCATCGTCATCCTCAGCATCACGAATATCATCTCACTTCAATCATCATCATTATCATTCTCCTCCGCGATTGTTTATACGTCAATCTCTTTCTCTCTCCCAACCGTTCATTCCTTCTAAAATTTATCCTTTGTTTCTTTCTTGTCTTCCTATTCTCTCTCAAATTTTTCACTTTTCCTTTCCTAATACGTTACCCTTTCCTTTTATTTATCATGTTTCTTTCCCCTTGCCATTCCTCCTGTTTCTTTCTCCTTTTATTGTTCCTTCACTTTTTTTCATTGTTTCCCTCTCCTTTTTCTTCACTATCATACAACAATAGAGCAACAAGGGAAGTAGGGGCCAAGGTCAAGTAAGGTGGAGCGTCCTGGGACTCTAAGAAAGGTGCCTAGAATTCCACCCAACTCAGAGCCCTGTCTTTTTTTTCATTCCTTTTTTATATTGTTTTTTAATCTTTCTTCTTCCTCTATACTCCTTATATATTATTCCTATTCCATTCTATCGTTTTATGAAGAAAGAGGTAGACAAGAAAATTAAAAGGTTTTTATTATGATTATCAATTAAATACTTTTTTCTCTTTTCCTGTTTTTTATCACTTTTCTGTCATTACTGGTTTTACTTGTCTTTTTTATCTTCCTTTTGTTAATATTTTTCTGATAAACTCAGACTTCCTTTTTCCTTCTATTTCCATCTCAGCCCAAATATTTCTGGTCTTTTCTGTCTCATTTCCTATCGTCTTTACTTTGCTGCTTTGTCTCTTCCTTCCTTCATTGTCCACTATATTACAGGATCACAAACTACCAGACAGGTAAGGGACGGGATGAAGTAAGATGTCATCATTGGTACCAAACTATTGCACATCACCGCCATTACCACCACCATCATCACTACCAACACCACCATCATCCATAAAGTTAGCATCTATACCAGTTTCACCATCATTACCACCAACACATCATCATTATTATCACCATCATCATCATCACTGTCACCTCCATTACCATCATCAGCTTCTTACATCTGGACATTATATTGCATCATCACAAGCTACAAGAGAGGTAGGAGGCGAGGTGAAGTAAGGTGGAGCGGCCTGAGACTCGACTACACCTTAATCGGGTTCAAACCTTCACCCCGACATTGAACCCCCTTTCCATAACTTCCCTTGTTTTGTGTGTGTGTAATTCTTCTTATTTTCATTCTTCTTTTCACCTTGGCTGTCTTTATATTTATTCCACTCGTGTTATTTACAGATCTGTCTTTCCTTTCTTAAACTTTTTTCACTTCATATATTTTCTTATTATATTTCAGTTTTCATTTTTTCTTTTTCTTTCTCTGTTTTACTCCTGTTGTACTTACCTTCCCTTTCTTTGCTATGTAACAACAGTGAGGCAACAGGATAAGCAAGAGTCAAGATGAAGTTAAGGTGCGAGGCCCGAGAATCCAACAAAATTGTCTCTTGCGTTCGACCTCTAATTTTGGCGGTTCATATATATATATTTTTTTATGTTCTTCTTTCCTAATAATTCATTCTTATTTGTCTTTTCTTTTTCCATTGATGTTCATTTTGTTTCTTATTCTATCCTTCATTGTAATTATCACCTTTTTACTTCTCTACTATGTTACATCACAAAATGAACGAGGTAGGGTCCTTCATAAACATGACTAAAAGCCACAACAATACATTATTAAAGCAACACACACTGCAGAGAGTGGAAGTATGTTTTATAAGTATGACTAAAGTCAGTACACTATGACATCACAAACTATACCAGTTTAACCTGTTTTTTGGCATAATTTAACCAAATTATTCGATATCTCAAAATACACTTTAAGCAAGTATATATCTGGTGATGTTTTGGGTTTTTAAGCCATTACGTATTTAAATTAAGGCTGTGGCAGCCCATTTTTTAAGGGTTTCATTACTTTACGGAATTTCGTTTTTCGTGGGTGTCCGTGTAAGGTAACCCCCACAAAAGGCAATGTCTTTCGGCTCCACAAAAGACAACGCCTTTCATCCATGTCTATGCTAGGTTGGGTCAGAAATTTAAAATTCGATGAAACATAGCAATTTGATAACCTATAGTATGTTTTAACATGAAATTATTGTATTTTTTTTAATGAGTCAGCGGTACTCCAGCAACTTTCAATTTATTAGATCTGACGGCACTGGCACTCCAAGCATTCAGTGATTACCGATGATTGGCAATACTGTAAATGATAACCCACTGTTTTACATTTCCTTTACCATCTACATGCACTGGTATTGGTTTACAGTTTTGAATTTTGTATGAATTTGCGTAGTTTACTGGAATCATGGCCAGTTTCAGCACACGAGAAAGCACGAAAGACTGTTTTCGGCTCATCAGCAGTCTTCCGGTATATCAGTTGCCTATTAGCTGTGATGTCATAAGGGGATATTTGAAACATAAATCCACAAATCCGTCATTGAGCTTAGCCTATGCTGAAACTGTTGCACTTGAAGTAGCAGGAATTTACGAGACAGCTTCCATCTCAACTATTGATCACACCAGTGTTGTTATTCGTGTGGAATGCTTGACAGCAAAGGCACAGGAGCTTATGAAATATCCAGTGAGCAAAAGGACTTTCCAACACCTACAATAGAGAAACTCGCCAGCTTTGACACCTTATCTGACAGTCGTTGCAAATGTTTCAAACACTTCAATGCACGTGAGAGGTCTGAGTGTCAATGCGCTAGAGCAGACGAGATATCGCCTGAGGAGTGACCTTCCTGGGTTGACCAAAATAGTTGCAGAAAAATGTATAATGGTGGAAAAGACCGGAAGAAGACAACACAAAATAAGTGTGCAGCAAATAGAGTGATGAAAAGGAAGCTCTGTGAAGAGTCCACTAGAGATACTAAGCAAATTAATGAAGATATAATGACAGCATGTATGTTAATGATGATACTGCAGAAGTAGATGGAAGCAAACAGTCAGAACAGTGCCAGAATTGATCAGTCTATCCTGAGCTGAGTCATGTAGCTGATCAATGTCAAGTAAGCAATAGAGACGTCTGCGCCATTGTGAATGCAGACTGAAAGATATGAATATTCTTTGTGAAGAAAATAAAGTTGATCCCTAAACTCCGCCGTCCGAGAAAATACTGGAGATATGTCACATTGCAACAGCATAAAAATGACTTGAAGGAGATCATTTGCATCGGTTTTGGTGGAAAAATCGATCAGAGGCTCAAGAAAACCCCAGATGGTCAAAGAATCGTGACGAAAGATTGTTAGTGCTGTCAACGCCCCTTGACGCCAGATGTAGGTGAAGACAAAGTGTAGGAGTTAGTTTTCTGACAATATATTAAACACCGTCTTGAATTTTTGTACAACAACAGGGGACAGTATCCGTGTCCAACCCCAGATCCTTACAGACAGCTACTGATCGCCGGCTCCCTCCAGCTAGAGAGGCGGTGCTACTACGGAAGTCGTGATTCACCCAAATCCCAGACATAATATAAGTGCTCGTAGACATAACACTGGGCGGTGACGCCCTACTTGGATTCTACTTACAACTACTTACATACTATATTTACATACAGTACTATATAATATTTACAAAGGGTTACAAACAATTTTCCCCCTCATCGAAAAGTGTGTCTCCTGACACAGTGGTGAGGCATTAGAGTCTGAGTATAGTCAACCGGGACTACATGGGAGTATAATAACAAATGAGATATTACTACATAATTCACAAAGCTGGATGTAAGAAGGGAATAATATATTTACAGTACATGGCCATGTTGGAAAAATAGCATAAACATATAGGTTTGGTTAATTTACAAATATATATATATGTAATCACAGAATGAGTTTTACGCCGAACTACCATTTTCCAGGTCTTTTGGTTGTCGCACTAACCTTGTTGCTACACGGATCTCATGCAACCTTTTGTCCATTCGCTTGAGACAACAATACAGGATACAAACAATTGCAATAAAACCTAGAAAACATAAGACAACCGGAGGAAATACAAAGACTGGATGTGACCAGGATCGGTTAAAAGCTGAAGAGAACTGGTTCATAATAAAATCAGACTTGTTTAGATAGTTCAACATACGTAGGTTCTCAGATGTGATAGAAAGATTGTCTGTTGGTAGATGAAAGGTAGTATTAATAGGTTTGAAGATGTCATACTTGTGGGAGCGAAGTGCGAAGTGATAATGTGTGGCATGGGCTATTATAGACTCAGACTTTACTGTACAGTAATCAGGGGCCTTATATAAACCAATTGCGGATAGTGAACGGACAGGGGTCCCTGGACAAATAAGACTGACAGGAGTTGAGACACTAAAGAAGAAATAGCGGATGTGATTTAGACGAGCATGGTGTACCTGGCCTTTGGGGGCAGGAACAAAGGTACAGACAGGTTGTACTGAGAAGTTACGGACTAAGGCAGATTCGCAAGGAGCAACGCTGCCAGGAAAAATTGTTAGGAGGTACGCAGCACAAACTCGAGAGTTGGGTGTGAGAAGGGCACATCTACAGAGGTCACTTGAGGAGAGGAAGGCAATATAGAGATGATCATGGGAGAGAAGAAAGTACTCTGAGGAGACAGAGGCTTGTACCAGGGAGTTATTGTACTAGAAGGGAAAAGGAATGATGTGAAAGAGATCGAGTATGATGGAAGAACAAAGAGGAATATGAACAATTATATTTTTAGTAAGGAATGTGGCTTCTAGTATTGGGTAGTAGTGTTCTAAAGAGGAAAATGGAATCATAGGAGACAAACCGAATGTTGAGTGAGCCCATTCCAAAGTAGAACGAAGGTCAGAGAGAGATACTAAATCTAGGGTCACACGACTATCAACAGCATTGACTAAAATACGAATTAGGCTAGAAACTTGGGAGACAAGAGAGTCCAGAGGAACCTGCAAATTATCAACATGTAATTTAACATACATCAACTCTGATATGATATTTGTCTTTGATACTTCACGCTTAAGAAGAAATGTAAAATTATTTACAGTATTGGTAACATCATGTAAATGGTGGCTCATCTGTTGCAGCATAGAATGTTGAACACGTAACACTTAGTGTTGTGACTCTAGGGCATTTACTATTTTAAGTAAGTCCTTTTTTAATCCAGAAATTTCACGGGTAGTCGCTACACCAAATAACCCACTGAGGATTTCTCTTCCAAGGTCAAAAAGTCCACCTTTCACTCGTGAGCGACCCACAGGCGTTTGGTGAGGGAAGGAATCTTGAAGATGGTTGAACTGGTAACGAATATAATCTAATTTCCAGCAGATGGGTAGGTAGAGTGGGTACAAAAATGTGTCAGCGTGATGTCGACTTTTAATATCTGACAGGAGTCCCTGCAGGTCGTCTAGCTGACGTGCAAGGTCAGGCAGGGCGATGGCCACGGCGGCCAGCGGCTCTAGGTCGTAGCGCAAGGAGATTACATTTCACTACCATTACCTCGTCTTCTGCGCCAACCAAGGCCCCGGGCCATACGGCACCATCATCCTCACCCGATCCAGACCTAACCAGAGTCAACACTGTCAGCACGTAGACACACAGCATCTTTCCTATAAAGTGAAGTGATCTTAGAGGTGATGTTGATACAGATGGTAACGACAGTGTGAGATGATAACGTTATGCAAGAGACTTAGTGGCAGAACGCAATTTGGCACGATAGTCATTAACAGTAGGGGAAGGCTGAATAGTAGTGTCAGAAGGAAGATTTAGAGAAGAGGAAGAAGGCTGAGTAGGAGTTTGTTGTGAGGATGTGGATTCTCTTAGTGGTTCCTTCAAGACTATGCATTTTGATGCACGTTTGAGATGATTTGCATGCACCCATGTCGTCTCTGCTTTGTGTGGATCTCTTAATTCGAATTAATCCCACTTGCTTTCCACCAAATGTTAATGCTGTCAACGCCCCTTGACGCCAGACGTAGGTGAAGACAAAGTGTAGGAGTTAGTTTTCTGAAAATATATTAAACACCGTCTTGAATCTTTGTACAACAACAGGGGACAGCATCCGTGTCCAACCCCAGATCCTTACAGACAGCTACTGATCGCCGGCTCCCTCCGGCTAGAGAGGCGGTGCGACTACGGAAGTCATGATTCACCCAAATCCCAGACATAATATAAGTGCTCGTAGACATAACACTGGGCGGTGACGCCCTACTTGGATTCTACGTACAACTACTTACAACTACATACATACTATATTTACATACTATATAATATTTACAAAGGGTTACAAACAAGATCACTACTCAGTAGCTGCCTTTCCTGACGTCGTTTACATCGACCACGTTTCTCCCGAAAGTGGAAGAGCAGCAGATATTGCCAAGGAAGTCATGTCTGTCATTCGAGAAACAGATTCAACCGATTCGTTGCAAGCTATCGTCTGTGATGGGACAAATGTCAATACTGGCAAGAGAAATGGAGTGATCCGTGAGCTCAAAACACAGCTTGGCAGACCACTTTTTTTTTTTTTTTTTTTATGTGTCCGACTCTGGGCATAGGCTTCACAGCCTGCTATCAAGGCCTAGCAGTCCTCCTACATACCATACACCTCTACATGTCACTGCAGTGGCTTGTTTATTTGTTGCATCTTGTTGATATCATTTTCCGAAGGTATTTCGAGGACGTTGATGGTTCGACAACAGGTCCACGAGGCTGCAAAGGAGAAGTAGGTCAATCGCTTGAATTTGACCCAAAAGATCTTCCAGTGTTGGTTATGAATGTGTTGCTGGAAAAACTTGCATTTTACCAGAAGGATTTGTAAGTGATATAAGCAAAGATCAGGGCTACCTGTACCGTGTATGTTTGGCAGTGCAACTGCCAAGTGGAGATGCTAATGAAGGTGTGGGACCATCTGCACAACCAGGACCGCTATATCACGCCAGGTGGCTTACGAAAGCTAATCGCGTACTGCGACTTTACATGTCAAAGGAGCAACCATCACCAACCGTAAAACGTCTCGGTTCATTCATTGTGAACTACTATTCTCCTGTGTGGTTCAGGGTGAAAGCCAACAGCTAGCGTCAGGATAGAGCCAAAAATTTCTTCTTCATGATGGAGCCTCTTCAAAAGCTGCCGTTGGAGGATCAGGCGATCATTCGTCCTGTGCTTACCAATAACAGCTACTTCTGTCATCCAGAGAACATCCTGTTGTTGGATGTTGCTGATGAAGATGTTGGTGTACGCTCGATGACGATCAAGTTGATGAAACAATCACAGATGAATGAGAATGATGACCAAATCTCAGGTAGACTATTTGAAAATTTGACACTGAAGATAAACTTCGATGCCAAGAAGTATACTGGGCTGGTAGAGCTTTTTTCTGCCACAGTTCCTTCATTGCTGAAGAACAGACTGGACCAAATGGACGGATCCAACCCATCGTACTGGACGTGTGTCCTTGTCATTCCCAAGGAGTGGAACGCTGCGTTAAGGACGTTACATCCACCACAAGTAAAGTATTTGGGCATGAATCACGTCATGGTATGCTCGTCCAATATAAGCGACCTCGCAGCTTGTTCCCGAAGCGGAAAGTAAACAAGACTTTTGATGTGTTCAACTGTTCATGCCATTTCTACTGTTCTTTTTCTTTTTCATGAAATAATGCCTTTCATATGATTGGAATACATTTATTTCAACTGTTACTTTAATTTTTTTTTTAATTGAAAAGTAACACAGTAATTCCATTTTAGTTCATCCGAAAAAAATAGCAGTTTCTAAGTTTTTTTGATAAATAACTTTAGTTTTAGATCCAAGTTGCTGGAATGGGTACGTATATATCGAAACATTTTTTTCGTAATGTTATTGTCATTGTAAAGGAACACTATTCTGACTATGTTTCAGCCTGGCAGCCCTAAGTTGGTTCCTTTTCGACCCGCAGTAGTCTATACCCTGGTGCATTAATCCGGTAAGGGGTGGCGACAAACAAATCGCCTCCATGTCGCCCTGTCATCTGTCACATGGTTGACCTCCCTCCAACCCACACCCCGTACGCTTATACATCATTCCATTCCTCGTCAGCATATCCTTAGCCTTCCCCTCCCACTCTCCACCTCCACCTCAGTGATGATTAACACTTTACTAGTCAGATTCCCATTCTCTGTCATGTTCACGTGGTCAAACCATCTCTGACAATTTCTCTTCACGGTTTCAGCTACATCCATCAATACCAAAAAAGACTTTGCTGTACTTAAGTATGAATACATTGTGCGGTTTTATATGTTACCATTTTAACAATTATCGATTAGAGATTGTAGACACGATAGGATTTACTGTTATTTTTTGCGTACGTATACACATTTACAGGATTGTTCTCTCCAACAGTCATGTTATTTTTTGCCTTTTTCCTGCGGTTATCCGGAAGGTGTGGTGAGCAGAGAAGAGCCTTCATTTCTTCTCTCATTTTCTCACATACGTTGGTTATATCTTTAGAATCAGTTGCTTCCCTAACAGATAACCTCGTTATAGGCCAATAGGCCTTTTGTTATTTGCACTTGCTGTGTGCTGCTACGTACTCCAGTATTGTCGCACAAGCTATAAAAGATGTAGGAGGCGTGATGAAGTTGGGTTATCATCAGAACTGACCTGCATCACCCTCATCAGTACCATCATACTCAGCATCACCGTAAAGAGTAAGAAGCTTGATGTAGCAAGGTGGAGCGGCCTGCCACTCTGCTACACGTAATACATTATCCTTTATATTTATGCCCCTCCTTGTATATAGCCGGGGCCTATAGTGCTGGTCATATTCGTCCTACCGCCATTCCATCTTTTCGTCCTTCTGTCCGTCCGTCCCGTTTTGCGTTTAGCTTAGTTTCGAAGTAACTGTTAAAATACCTTAATTAAACTTCATACACCGATACATACTGGTGAGAGCATTTCAACCATGCCAAACTCTGATGACCTTGACCTTCCGGATGACCTTGACCTCACATTTCTTGATTTTGCGATTAGCTAATTTTCTTGATAACCCAAGGCGTGCCATTCATGTCCCTTGAACATATTTCTAGTTAAGTTTACATCTTTATTTTGTTCTTTATCTCTTGCCCCATTACTTTAAGTGATATCTTTTGGTTCTGGATTTTGGTTTTTGCTTTCCTTTCTCAGTTCTTTCCCTTTCTCTCCCTTTTCCTTTTCATTTTTTTACTTTTCCCCTTCTTACGCTTTTACTTTTTTGCCATCCTCTCTCTCTCTCTCTCTCTCTCTCTCTCTCTCTCTCTCTCTCTCTCTCTCTCTCTCTCTCTCTCCACTATATAACAACAGTAAAGGAACAAGACAAGTAGGAGCCAAGGTGAAGTAAGGTGGAGCGGGCAGAGATTCTAACAAAGGTTTCTCCAGTTCGACCTTACCTCTGATGATCGGCTTCTTTTTATTTTTTTAATTTATTTATTCCCTATTTTTGTTACTTCTCCCTTTTCTCTCTCTGTCCTCTTTTCTGTCCATTCTTTCGTTCGTTCTGTTTTTCTCTCTTTCACCTTCCTCATTTCTTAATCATTTCACCTTCATTACATTTCCTTCATCCCAGTCCCTTACAATTTCTATTTTTCATATCCTATTATATATCCTCTACTCACATTTCTTCTTCCTTGTATTCACCCACTCATTTTTTCAGTATCTTTTTCTCTTTCTTTCCATTTCCTTCATTCATTGTCTTTCTTTTCCTGGTTCATTCTTTCAGCTTCTTCCTGTATTTTTCCATTATTTTCCAGCATCACAAGCTGCAGGAGAGGTAGAAGTCTCTCTCTCTCTCTCTCTCTCTCTCTCTCTCTCTCTCTCTCTCTCTCTCTCTCATATTCGTGTCATTAGTATGTTCTCCAAGCCAACTCAGCAAAATGTACGTTGATTCTCAGGCTGCCATGACTCACTCTGAACTGAATACAATCGTTTGGCGGCAGCTGGAACAGGATACTAGATCTGTGAAGAAAGTGAAATAAAGAGAATACAACACAGAGACGGAAATATAGTAAGGGAGAGAGAGGGGGGTATAATGCAGTTAGTAAAACAAACAATATCAAATGAACAGAAAGACAGTATCACATGGGAAGGTATAGGAGAGAGTGAGAATGATGAAAATTATAATATGAATCATAATAAGAGATTGTACAGCAGATTATGATGCAGTAAAGAGAAGATAATAAAGGACGAGTATGATAAGAGAATGCACAATAAGAGACAAGATGGAGAAGTGGTAAGCAGGAGGCCAAGACCGAGATAGATCTGTCATAAAATGACTAAATGTGATAAAAGACTTTGTGGTTCCTTTTGGTTGAGTTATATATATATTAGACTTATGGACGAGCGGTGTTTATATCTTGGCGTAGCTTCCCATTTGTCATGTAGTGACAGGAGAGGTAAAGAATAGTATGGGACTATTTTTATTTGTCTTGGAAATATTAACAAGTCTCTCACACGGAGCGGAGTATAGAGTCCAGTCCCGCTAGCTATCTCTCTGTTTCTCTCTCTCTGTCTCTCTCTCTCTCTCTCTCAAGTTGCCAAGCCCTTCCTTTTTCTGACCTGCCTGTTCTAAGGCTTGTCTCCTTCTGAGCTCTCTTTCCTAAATTCTGGTGTAGCAGGGGTGTGTCACGTGTGTTCCTTGTGAGTGGAAAATTCTAGCAGCCTGTGTGTGAGTATGTGTGTATGTGTGTGTATGGTCACTAGGTCTTTGTTCACGGTTGGACTGCTGACAACTAACTGCATCATCATCTGTCGTCAGCTTTTCCTCAGTGTAACTTGCAAGCTCATTTCCTTTTCCCAGGCTCGCATAGGGCTGTCTATCTATCTATTTATCTATCTATCTATTATGATTTGTAATTATAATACAGATCGACACCAAGCAAGACTTTGGGCTGTCAAGACAATCAACGGACACTATCCCACCTCCTATTATATATCAATTTATTTCTGTGTTTGTGGTGGGTCGTGGCAACCATCATCCACTCACTTGATTTAGTGCTGCCTTCTACTCCCTTCTCCTGTATAATTTTTTTCTGTGTCTCCCTCCTCTATTCATATTTCTCCCATCTCTCCTGACACTTTCTATTACACTTCTTTCCTTTTCAGGTGTATTATATTGAGAGACAAGCCCAAAGTTTCCTGTAAGCCAGAAAACCATTTACAACGCTGGGTGGTAACCATATAACAAACCTATACGAGCTCCTAACGTGTCAAAAACTATGTTGGCTGAGGGTTAGCGCCCCTTCTGGTAAAACAACTAACTCAAAGACAAACGAACACCCGTTACGGGAGTTTGGCGTATGGCTATAGATGTATAAATAGATTGTTTCTGTATATATTTATCTGTATATTTCTATATCTCTTTTCTACCTATATCTATATACAGGTAGACATAAGGCATAAGAGATTAAGTTTACCGCTTCAGTATCGACTCTCTTTTTACCTATACGAGGTCTCTCTCTCTCTCTCTCTCTCTCTCTCTCTCTCTCTCTCTCTCTCTCTCTCTCTCTCTCTCTCTCTCTCTCTCTCTCTCTCTCTCTCTCTCTCTCTCTCTCTCTCTCTCTCTCTCTCTCTCCACTATATTACAGCAATAAAGCAACAAGACAAGTAGGAGCCAAAGTGAAGTAAGGTGGAGAGGCCTGTGATTCGAGCAAAGGTTTCTCCAGTTCGACCCACATTCAAGTGAAGGCTTCTTTTGTTTTTTTTATTCAGCCAGTCTTTTTTAACTTCTAATTTTCCTTCATTTTTCCGTTTTTCTATTCATTCGTTGATTATCTCCTTTCTCTCTTCCCCCATCCCAGTTTCTTAATTCTTTCGCCTTTATCTTCTCTTCATCCCAGTTTTATATAGTTTTTATTTTCCATCTCCTATTGTCTATTCTCTTCTTTACTCACATTTTTCTTATTCAGTTTATTCCCCTCATAATTTTTCTCAATGTCACTTTCATTCTTCACTCATTTCTCTCATTCGCTTTCTGTCATTGCAGTGCTTGTTTACTTCTTTCCTGCCTCTCGTACCCCTTTATCAACTTTTTCCTGTATTTTTGTCTTCTCTTTTTTCGTTGCTTTCCCTGTCATCTCCTTTTCAGTTACCTTTACTGATTTTCTTTTCCTCTTTCTATCTTTTTCCATTACCGTGTCATTACCTACAGTGGAGGTAGGAGTCGAGATGAAGTAAGGTGGAGTGGCCTAGGACTCTAGTTCAGATTAACCGAGTGAACACCTTACCATTTGTGATTCATTTTTTTTTTTTCCCTTACTTTTTCTTTTTTCCCTCTCCATTATATGAAGTGTTTCTTTATTTCCGTTCTTTTTTCTTCCAGTTTCCTCAATTTGTTTCTATGTTTCGCCTTTCTTCCTCTTATCATGTCCTTTCTTTTTTCCCTTTTTCATTTATATTTCCATTCAGTGTCTTTTCGTGTTCCTTTTTCATTTATTTTTCTCGTTATCTTACTCAGTCTATTTGTTTATTTCTTTCTGCTTTTTTTTCACTATATTCCAACAATAAAACAACAAGAGAAGTAGGAGTGATGTAGGGAGAACGTCCTGGGATTCTAATAAAGGCGTCTGGAGTCAGAACCTCAGCTCAGTCAGGGTTCCATTTTACACTTCTTCCTCATTACTTTTATTTTTCATTCCGTTGCCCTTACTTTTTCCGTTTAGTCTCATTCGTATTTTGTTTTCATTTCCTTCTTCGAGCTCCTTTTACTTCCATTATTCGTACTCTTGTCTTTCATATTTTTTTCCCTTCTCCCTTTCTATTTTTTTATAATCATTCCCTAATTACTGTCTGTTGTATGTCTCCAATTCTTTCTCGTTCTTATTAATTGTTCAAATTTGCCTTCTGAATCTACTAATTTCTTTTTCTGTTATTTCGCGGTTTCTCATTTCTATCTTTTTTCACTTCTTTCTTTTCCTTCCCACTTCATTTCTCCATAATAATATATCAGAAGATACAAGAAATGCAGGAAGTGAGATGAAGTAATGTTATTACTGTCAATTATGACTTACTGTTTATCATCATTATCATCACCACCACCAACAACAACAACACAACTCCTTTTTCCACCACTATAAACATCATCATCATCATCATCATTTAAACAATAATCATTACCATCATGAAAATTTACCTAAATATTCTTCACAAATAGTAACGCCAACACACCACCGTAATCATCATCTTCATTACCACCACCAAAGTCAACTATATTGCATCAAAATCATAACTATATTACAGCATTACAAGGTACACAAGAGAGGTAGGAAGCTAGATAAGATGTAGCGGCCTGGGACTCTACTACAGGTGTACTGATTTACCTGATTTACCATTTATACCGTATTTTTTACTCCCTCTCTTTCGTCCTTTCCTTTTCCTTTTTTTTCCACTCTTCATTTCATTCCATCCTCCTTTTCTTCCTTCTTTCTACATTTCCCATTTTCTTTCTCTTTCATTCTTTTTCATTTGTCGTTTCAGTTCCTTTTCCTACTTCCAATTTCATTTTCAATTTTTCCTGCCTTTTTGCTTTGTTACTTTCTCGTTTCCTCTTTATTCTCCTTGTCTTTCTCTCATTGCATCCTACCTTCACTATATTACCTCGATACAACAAGAGACGTAAAAGCCGAGGTGAAGTAAGGTGGAGCGGCCGGTGACTCTGATAAAGGTGTCCCGAGTTCGACGCTGACGTCTATTATAGTTCCTTTATTAATATTCTTTTTTATAGTCATTTCTACATTTTTATTTTTCTGCTCTGTTATCATCTCGTTTTCCATTCTTTTGTTCTCTCCTTTCCCTTTTATTTTTTTCTCCTCTTTGTATTCTTTTCATCCCCCTTTCCTCATGTCTTTCTTCTTTTCTATCGCCCATTCTTGGCAATTAATTAATTCTCTCTTTTTCTTTATTTTACTTTATAATCGCACATAAGTTTCTTAATTTTATTTTATGTATTCTCTCTCTCCTTTATTTCAAGTTTTCTTTCATTCTTGTTCTCATTTCTGTGTGTGTGTGTGTGTGTGTGTGTGTGTGTGTGTGTGTGTGTGTGTGTGTGTGTGTGTGTGTGTGTGTGCTTCCTTTCTTCACTATATTACAACAATAAAGCAACAAGACAAGTAGGAGCCAAGGTGAAGTAAGGTGGAGCGGCCTATGATTCTAACAAAGGTTTCTCCAGTTCGATCCACACCTCCCACGAAGGCTTCTTTTTATTTTTATTTTTTATCCACGCTAATTTTTTCACTTCTAATTTTCCTTCTTTTGTCCCTTTTTCTGTTCTTTCGTTCACTCTTTCTTTTCTCTCTGTTCCCATCCTAATTTCTTAGTCCTTTCGCCTTTATTATCTTCGCTTCATCCCAGTTTCTTATAATTTCTGTTTTCCATCTCCTAGCATCTGTTCTCTTCTTTACTCAGTTTTATTTTCTTCACTTTATTCATCTAATAATTTTTCTCAATCTCATTTTCTTCTCTCATTTCTCTCATTCGTTTTCTGTCATTACGGTGCTCGTTTTCATTCTTTCCTTCCTTTCGTATTTCTTTATCTACTTTTTCCTGTACTTCCGTCTGCTGTTTTCTTCCCTTTCCTATCTTCATCTTTTACCTTACCTTTACTAGTTTTCTTTCCCTCTTTCTTTCTTTCTCTATTACCGTATCATAACCTACAGTGGAGGTAGGAGTCGAGATGAAGTACTGTAATGTGGACCGGCCTGGGACTCTAGTACAAGTGAACTGAGTTAGCACTGTACCATTCATGCTTCATTTTCTTATGTTTTCCTACCTTTCTCTCTGTCCATTTCCTTTATATCACGTGTTGCTTCATTCTCGTTCTTTTTTGCCAGTTTTCTAAGATTACTTCTATGTTTTCCCTTTCTTCCTCTTGTCATGTCCTTTCTTTTTTCCCTTTTTGTTTTTCATTTCCATTGATTGTCTCTACGTGGTTTTTCTTTCATTTCTTTTTCTCATTACCTTACTCACTCCATTGCTTTATCTCTTTCTGTCGTCATTTTTCCCTATATTATAGCAATTAAACAACAAGAGAAGTAGGAGTGATGTTGGGGGAACGCCCTGGGATTCTAATAATGGCGTGTGGAGTCAGAACCTCAGCTCACAGTTCCTCATTTGATTATTTTTTCATTTTCTTCTCTTTACTTTTTCCGTTTTGTCTCCATCTCTTGTTTTCAATTTCTTCGTTGATCTCCTATTCTTTCCTTTCTTCGTACTCATGTCATTCATATTTTTTATTCCATTCCCCTTTATAATTTTACAGTCATTTTACTGCCCCCTTTATGTCTCCTAGTCTTTCCCATTTTCATCATTTGTATTTACTTTCTGACTGTATTAATTTCTTATTATTATTTCGCTAATTCTCCTTTATATCTTTTTTCACTTCTTCCTTTTTCTTCCTATTTGCTTTCTCCCTAATAATACATCTGAAGCTACAAGAAATAGAGGAATTGAGAAGAAGTAACTCTATTACCATGAATTATGACATACCGTATATCATCAATATCATCACGACCACTACCACAATCACCTCCACCACCAGCAACTCCAACAACAACACATCTCCCTTTTCCACCGCTATATACATCATCATTATTTATAAATTCATCATTACCATCTCTCTTCACTCTTTGGGGCTAAGATACGAACAAATGTATGTGTGTGGATGAGTAAATTGGGAGTGTGTTGTCCTGTCTCGGCTACCCCCCTTTTCTTTGGAGGAAGCAAGCTAGGTATATAGAAATATAGATCTTCAAAATTCACCTGAATCATTTTCACAAATTCTAACACCACCACCACCACCGTAATCATCATCGTCATCATCATTACGACCACCAAACTCAACTATATTACGTAAAATCGTCACTATGTTACAGCATCGCAAGGTACAGTCAGGGAAAGTTCCGTATTATCCTCATCTCGAAGTACCAGTGTCAGACGGGTGACTGTAAATCAGCAGCCAGACCTCATGTGTCTGGTAACTGAGTGAAGGATGGGGAGGCGAGGGATTGCGGGCAGAGGAGGGTTGGGAATCATGTGTAATTTTGCAATGTATGACTTCAGTAGTGTGTATGACTTAATTTAGTAAGGATATATGACATTATGGTACTAACATTTTATTTAAAATTTACGTAGATGTTTGTATAGTTAGTAAAGTTATGGAAGTGTGCTGGGTTAGGACAGAGGTTTGAATGTTTTCATTCCCTCTCGACTTTAACATGAAACGTTTCCCCACCAAAAACCAACTACCAGAAACCAGTGGAAGCAAAGAGAAACCAATTACAGTGAGAACCCAGCTCCTCGCCCCACCAGAAAGCAGCAGAAAACCGAGTGTGAGGCCGGATTTTCACGCCACCTCATTCCAGGAGTCTATCCACGAATATGGCTGGGTGGGTGGCAGGGTTGAGGTCTGTGGGTTGCGTTGGATGGGTTGAGTGGGTACGTGGATAAGTAGGTGAGTGTATATGTGGCTGTTCACATGACAAGGCAAGAGAGGGACTTACCTGGCCATATAACTTTTAACTGTTACTTGGATTTTAGTCTATCGCTTACAACACGTTGGATAACTATTTGGAAACCAGACCCTATACATTAAGGTCATTGTATTGAAATCTGCTAAAACATCGATATAATCACTTCTCATGGAATTGAAGATGGATCTATGCACTTGATAATACACCTAATAGTAAGATAAATGAAAGTAACATTACATGCAGCAAGACGTGAGAGTGAGCGAAGCTTCATAGCTCCGATCCAACCGCCTAACAAATCAGTGTTTTGGTGGGGGTAAGGAGGGGGAGTTGGGGGGGTAGACGTGAGCGATTAACCTGACCTCTGGTGGCAGATTACCCTATATCACGAATTTGTGTCCATCATCATCATCATCATTAATATCCGTAAAGCTAACATCTTACCAAAACTAATCTACATCACTTTCACTATCATCACCACCAATACATCATCATCATCATCGTTTTCACCATCATCATCACTGTCACCTCCATTAGCAGCATCAGCTTCTTAGACCTGGGCATTATATTGCATCATCACAAGCTACAAGAGAGGTAGGAGGCGAGGTGAAGTAAGGTGGAGCGGCCTGGGACTCGACTACACCTGAATCGGGTTCAAACCTTCACCCCGACATTGAACATCCTTTTCTTTATTTCCCTCTGTTTTTTCTTTCTCGTTATTATATCTTTCTCTTTCGTTATCTTTTTTGTTTATTCCACTTTTGTTATTTACGTATTTGTCTCTCCTTTCTTAATTCCTTTTGTAGTTATTTTATTTTGTCCTTCTGGTGCAGTTTCCATTCTTTCCTTACTATCTCTGTTTAATTCACTCCTGTTGTACTTACTTCCCCTTTCTTAGCTATATAACAGCAATAAGGCAACAAGATTAGTAGGAGTCAAGGAGAAGTAAGGTGGAGCGGTCTGAGCATCCATCAAAAGTTCTTGGGTTCGATCTGAAATCTTCCCTGTTCCTTTTTATTTAAAATTTTTTGTCTCATTTTTCTTTCCTGATTCTTCTCCTCTTCCACATAAAAGCATCACAAGCTGCAGGAGAGTTAGGATGCTTTATAAGTCCGAACCAAAGCCACTATTATATTACATCACAAGCTGCAGGAGAGTTAGGATGCTTTATAAGTCCGAACCAAAGCCACTATTATATTACATCACAAGCTGCAAAAGAATAAGGATCCTTTATAAGTAAGACCCAAAGCCATTATTATATTACATCACAAGCTGCAAGAGAGATGGGATTACGATACAAAACCACTGTTATGTAACAACACAAGCTGCAAGAGAGGTAGGAGGCGAGATGAAGTAAGCCCACCCCACCTGCCACTCTACTACAGGTGTATTGAGTTCACACCATTGATTTTTCCTCCTACTCCTTTTCCAAACACCTTTCTCCTGTATATGTTTGTGTTCTTCCATTGTTTGCTTTGGCTTTCTTATTTTCCCATATTTTTTCTCACCTTTCCTCTCTTGTTCGTTATTCATTTTTTTGTCTTTCCCTCACCACTCTTTATTGACTTGCCTTCTGCTACTTCTTTTCCACTCACCATTTCTTTCTGTCTCCTGTTCCCTCTCTTCTCTCCGTTTCCATTTGGTCGTCTCTCTGTCTCTGTCTCTGTCTCTGTCTGTCTGTCTCTCTCTCTCTCCCCCCCCCTTCTTTTTCTTCTTCTTCTTCTTCTCCCTTCATTTCCGCCTTTCAGCTTTCTATAGTTACTTCAATTTTCTCTTCTTTTATTTCATTTTTGTGATATCCCAGGTTTTAACATCTCACTAATGAAAGAAAAGGACGAATAGATCTAAGAGTTCTTATACGACTTGAAAAATATGTATTTGAGGGAAGGAGGATAAAACAAAATTGTTAGAAAAGTTTTTGTGAAGGCGTCAAAAGAAGGATGAAATATTTGGGTCAAGAGAGTTCAGAGTATTTAGTACGAATGAAATTATTCTTAGTATAGCGAAGAACACACTTGGCATGATTCCGTACAGAAGCAAAAATGAGACGAGATTCACGGGGGGGTTGACGCCAGTACCTTTTGTAGGGCTCCTCCTCCATGTCGCCCTGTCCCTTACCGTTTGGCTGCCCTTTCTCCAACTGACATCACCTTCTCTCATACATTATTCTACTTATTACCCTTCATGTTATCCTTAGTCTTCCCCTGCTGGTCTCCCCTTCCACCTCGGTCACATACACTCTTCTAGTCAGTTTTTCATTCTCCATCCTCTCCACGTGGTCGAACTATCTCCAACTATTTTTCTTAACGTTTTCAATCAAATTAACATTATTACCAATACAAAACTTTGCCGTACTTATATATGAGAAATCTCTGCGATTTTATAGGTTCCTATTTTAAGAATTATATATCAGATTTTGTATGCACCATAAAATTTGCTATTATTATTATTTTACTTTTTATGAAAAATACTTCTTTGTTGTCACCAACAATCATATCGTTATTTTTGTCTTTTTTCCTGTCGTTATCCGGAGGGTGTGGGGGGTAGGGGAGGAGAGCCTTCGTCGTTTCTCTCCTTTTCTCGTACACGTTTGTTGTATCTTTCGAATCAGTTGCTTCCCTAACAGATAACCTCGGTAAGGGCCAATAGGCCTCTTGTTATCTGTACTTGCTGTGTGCTGCTACGTACTCCTGTATTGTCGCACAGGCTATAAAAGATGTAGGAGGCGTGATGAAGTTGGGTTATCATCAGAACTGACCTGCATCACCCTCATCAGTACCATCATACTCAGCATCACCATAAAGAGTAGGAGGCGTGATGTAGCAAGGTGGAGCGGCCTGCCACTCTACTACACCTGTACCCACTTAACACCTTGACCCTTTCGTCTTTAAGTTTTTTATGCTGTTTTTTATCTCCTTCATCTGTAGTTACATTTGGTTTAGTCATGTCCTTCTTTCTCAGCTTCGGTATTTCGTTTACTTCCTTTTCTCTCAGCTTTTTTCTTTTTGTCTCCTGTTTTTCATATTCTATTGTTTTATTATTCCTTTAAGTTTTTTACTTTTCTTTCACCTTCTTCTCTCTGTCTCTCTATGTCTCTGTCTGTCTGTCTGTCTCTCTCTCTCTCTCTCTCTCTCTCTCTCTCTCAACTATATTACAGCGATAAAACAACAGGACAAGTAGGAGCCAAGGTGAAGTAAGGTGGAGCGGCCCGAGTTTTAACAGAGGTTTCTCCAGCTCGACCCGTACTCCTCTCACAGGCTTCTTTCCGTCCGAGCGAGGTATTGCTTTTGGTAGAGTTTGTTTGTTTGTTTGTTTTTTTCTACTTTTGTTTCTTTGTTTTTAGCAACATAATGGAAAAACGGCTGAATGAAATTACATGAAACTTTCAGGATATGTGGGCTCTGGTCCTCAAAGAAAGTGATTGAATTTTGAAGGTAATCGAGTGACCCTGAATGGTCAAAATCGAGGTCACGGATTTTCAGAGGCCAATAACTTGAAAACGGTTGAAGATAGAGATATTTACTATTAGGAACATACAGGAACTCGTAATATGGGCTTTCATTTGGCACTATGACCTTTGATCTTCAATGACCTTGAAAGGTCAAACTCAAGCTCACGGATACTTAGGGAGTTTTAACTCGAAATTGGATGACGTTAGAGATATATTTACTTTTATCAACAGATAGGAATTCCCATATGGGTTTTTAATTGGTACCTTGACCTTTGACCGTAAATGACCTTGAAACGTCAAACGCAAGGTCTCGCATATTCAGGGGGCTATAAATCAAAACTCGTTGGAGATAGAGATAGTTACTAATACAAGATATAGGAAGTCTCATATGAGTTCTCATTTGGTAGCATGACCTTTGACCTTGAGTGATCTAGAAAGGTCAAACGCAAGATCGCGGATATTCTGATGGCGTAACTTTAAACATTTGTGCCATTACCTTAGACTTTAATTGTGCACTGATGCTAAATGGCAGAAACGAGTCAGTATTTAACAGTAAAAAAATAACTGCTGTCGGGCGAAGTTTATTGTGCCTGGCACAGCTTGATAGTTTTATAATTTTTTTCACTTTACCATTTCATTTCAATTTTCATTCTTTATCCATTTTTGTTCTTCATTCTTTCTTTCATCATTCCTGTTTTCCCTTTCTTATTTCTTAATCCTGTCGCAATTATTATCTTCTTCTTGTAATTTATCTTTTCCAATTCCTATGGTCTGTTCTCTTCTTTGCTCCCATTTTCTTGTTCTTTGTATCCGTTCACTCAATTATTCAGTCTCATTTTCTTTCTTTTCTAATTCCTCTCATTTATTTTCTTTCTTTTCCTGCCTCATTCATTCCTGTATTTGTCCATTAACTTCCAGCATCACAAGCTACAGGAGAGGTAGGAGGCGAGATGAAGCATGATGGAGCGGCCTGGGACTCTACTACAGGTGTACCAAGTTCATGCCATCAGCTTAGATTTTCTTTCTTTCTCTCTCTCTTTCTTAGCTTTTTCTTCCTGCATTCAAAACTTCTTTGAAATGTACCTCTCTCTCTCTCTCTCTCTCTCTCTCTCTGTCTTCCCTTTGTTTTTACTATATTACAGCAATAAAGCAACAAGGTAAGTAGGAGCCAAGGTGAGGTGAGTTGGAGCGGCCTGAGATTCTAACAAAGGTTTCTCCAGTTCGACCCACTCCTTCATGCAGCTTCTTTTTATTTTTATTTTTCATCAATCCACTTTTTTTTTTAATCTTTAATGTTGTTTCTTTTGTCCTGTTTTCTGTTTTATCTTTAATTTTTTTCTTTCTCTCTGTCCCCAACCTAATTTTCAATCCCTTCGCCTGTATTATCTTCTTTTCATTCCAGTTTCTTATAATTTCTCTTTTCCATCTCCTATTGTCTATCCTCTTTTTTACTCACATTTTTAATCTTTATTGTATTCATCTAATAATTTTTCTAAATCTTTTTCTTTCTTTCCTCTTTCATTTCTGTCATTCGCTGTCATTGCAGTGCTCATTTTCTTTCTTTCCTGCCTTTCGTATTTCTTTATCTACTTTTTCTGGCATATTTGTCTTTTCTTTTTTCATTTTTTCCTGTCTTCTCCTACCTTTACTTATTTTCTTTCCCCTTTTCTATCTTTCTTGATTACCGTATCATAAGCTACAGTGGAGGTAGGAGAGAAGGTGAAGTATGATGGAGCGGCCTGGGACTCTAGTATAGGTGAACCGAGTTAACACCTTACCATTTATGCTTCTTCCTTTTTTTATACTTTTCAATCATTTTCTCCTCTGTTTCATATGTTGCTTCATTCCTGTTCTATCTTCCAGTTTTCTCAATTTATTTCTGTTTCCACTTTCTTCCTCTTGTCATGTCCTTTCGTTTTTTCCCCTTTCCTCTACCAGTTGCATTCACTGCCTCTTTGCGTTCTTTCTTTCATTACTTTTCCTCGTCTTCTTACTCCCACCATTGCTTTGTTCCTTTCTGCTGTCTTTCTTCATTATATTACAGCAACAAAACAACAAGAGAAGTAGGAGTGATGTAGGGAGAACGTCCTGGGATTCTAATAAAGGCGTTTGGAGTCAGAACCTCAGCTCAGTCAGGGTTCCTTTTTACTCTACTTCCTCAAATCCTTTATTTTTCATTCTCATGTCCTTAGTTTTTCCATTCAGTCTCTTTCGTCTCTTGTTTTCATTTCCTTCGTCGATATTTTTTTCCTTCCTTTTTTTTCTCACTCATGTATTTCATATTTTCTCCCTTTCCCCTTTCTATTTTTAATAATCATTTCCTTTTTACTGTCTCCTGTATGTCTCCCATTCTTTCTCATTTTTATTAATTGCTCAAATTTGCCTTCTGAATCTACTAATTTCTTTTTCTGTTATTTCGCGGATTCTCACTTCTATCCTTTTCGCTACTTTCTTTTCCTTCCTACTTTATTTCTCCATAATAATATATCAGAAGCTACAAGAAATGCAGGACGTGAGATGAAGTAACGTTATAACCGTTAATAATGACTTACTGTATATCATTACTATAATCACCACCACCACCAACAACAGCACAACTCCTTTTTCCACCACTATAAAGATCATCATCATCATCATCATCATCATCATCATCATCATCATCTCAACAGTTATCACTATCATCATGAAAATTCAGCTAAATCATCTTCACTAATACTAACGCCACCACACCACCGTAATCATTATCTTCATTACCACCACCAAAGTCAACTATATTGCATCAAAAACATAACTATTACAGCATTACAAGGTATACAAGAGAGGTAGGATGCGAGATAAAGTGTAGCGGCCTGGGACTCTACTACCGTGTACTGATTTAACATCTTTACCATTTGTACCTTATTTTTTTATCCCTCCTTTTCGTCCATTCCTTCTCTTTTTTTCACTCTTCCTTTCATTCCATCCTCTTTTTCTTCCTTTTTCCGACATTTCCCATTTTCTTTCTCTTTCATTCTTTTTCGGTTGTCGTTTCAGTTTCTTTTCCTACTTCCAATTTCCATTCCATTCTTTCCTGCTTTTTTGCTTTGTGATTTTCTCCTTTCCTCTTTATTCCGCTTGTCTTTTTCTCTCTGCTTCCTATCTTCACTACATTACCGCGATACAACAACAAGAGACGTGGAAGCCGAGGTGAAGTAAGGTGGAGCGGCCTGGGACTCTGATAAAGGTGTCCTGTGTTCGACGCTGTCAACTAGTATGGTTCCTTTATTTATATTCTTTTTTATTTAACTTTCTGCATTTTTATTTCTATGCTCTATTATCTCGTTTTCCTTTCTTTTGTTCTCTCCTTTCCTCTTTATTCCTTTCTCCTCTTTGTATTCTTTTCATCTCCCTTTCCTCTTTTCTTCTTTCTATCGCCCATTCTTGGTGATTAATTAATTCTCCAATTTTTTTTTTTTACTTTTTACATCGCACATCAGTTTCTTTATTTCATTTTATGTGTCCTCTCCCTCCTTTATTTCAAGTTTTGTTTCATTCTTGTTCTCATTTTCTTCTCTCTCTCTGTCTCAGCTGGCCTCTTTCTTTCGTCCGCTCCCCTTTCTTATTGACATTTATATTTCTCCGTTCCTTCTGCAGATCATTTTTGTATTGTCTGTTTGTTTCGCTTCTTTTCCTTTATCTTTTCTCTGTTTTGCCATTCTTAACCATATCATAATAAAATAAACTATGGAATGAAATAAAATATGGAATACAGTACAAGTGTTTGTGTGACGATTTTAAGGAATGAAGGACATACCAATTTTACGATGGTATCGTCAACACGATCATCATCATAATGGACCGGTTGGCCAATGTTAGGCAGCTACTGTCAAAGGGTGTGGTAAGTCTGTGAGTATAAAACAAGGACAATAAAGAATTAATCCAATGGCCGATGAACCAAAGGCGCATTTTTTTCTTTATCCAGGGCCTACAGCACTGATGGCAGGATTACTACAAATATGACGTAATCGTAGTGGAGGCTTTGATGTGTGACCAGCAGACCTAAAGGGATAAGATAATTATAACATTATTCAAAGATATTTCCTTTCAGTCCCTTGAGTTACATTATTTGTTTCATTGACATATCGTTATTCCTGCAAGACGATTGTATTTGGCTGGGATAGTGCCCATTTTATTAGGACACGAGTAAATGAAAGCCACAACAGTATTTTCAAGATCAGTAAGTCTTTCCTCATGTAAACAGAATCACATGAGGGTACCAAGAATAGCATAAAAGGAGGCCATCGTACTGAAAAAGTTAAGGTGAGGTTTCAATATAGTTAAAATACAACACAGACAAACATTATATAATTAGTACGTGGCTTTTCGGGTAATTCTCTCACTCCTGCAGTAAAGGCACCCCAGTGAAAGTTGAACTGTTGAAACTACGAATCACGTCAGTCACCCTCTAACACTGGGAGAGGATGCACGCAGCGGCAGTGTTGTGATGGATGTAAACACCTGAGGGAAAAGATATACACAGCTTTCCCCATATTGTTGATATAAACAGAGGTCTATCTATCTATATACGAAGGCTGTTTCTCCTCTATCGGGGGGTGGCCAAGACAGGACGACACACTCACCAAAATACTCTTCCACACACACACATTTATTCGTATCTTAACCTCTGTGGGGATAAGGGGAGGTAAGGAGGCAAAATGTTTAATAACCCATTGACTGATACGATTTGCCTCAGTGACACCAAATCGTCAGCAGAAGACTTCAAAAAAGAAATCTAACTGTATCGTTATTAGAGTAGGAGTTAACGAAAATGTTTCATAATCGTTCGCTTTTACGAGGGCCCTCATCAGAAGGAAATCGTCGTGTTTTAGCTTGAATAAAATGCTACCTCCTGGCGATGTTACTAAGCTTTGGCGAATCCTCTCGCAGTGAAGGTATAAATAAAGGCTATAATGAACGTATCTAGTTTGAAACATCTCTCCCAAACCAAGTAAAATAACCTGGAGGCAGCACGATCGAAGTATACAAGCACAAAAATACTAGATGCCGGAGAGACAGGGCCCCTCGGTTAATGCCCTTGGTGTGTGGTGGTGTGGGAGGCTGAGTTTGTGTGGTGATATATTCATGTGCTGTACTGTTATGGGAGACTAATAATGTGCTCTGTGATGTGGTGTGATGTGGTGTGGTGTAGTGTGGTGTTGTTCACTCGTGTTTCAGGTCTACGGTAGTGTAACATCTGACATACAAAAATCGTTAGCTGGTGATGGTTAGAGCCACTGCCCGAGATGCTCCAGGCTCTATAAATACGTCATAGGAGTGAAGGGTCTAAGCAAGGCCGTATCCAGGAGTAATGAGAGAGAGAGAGAGAGAGAGAGAGAGAGAGAAAGTGTGTGTGTGTGTGTGTTTCTCGTGATCATATTTTTCGTTCTTTCTCCTCTTTTCTTCTTTCTTTCTCCTTTCTTTTCATGTTGTTTTCAATCCCTCTTGTTTTCTTCTTGCTATCTCAGATTCTCTGGCATTTATTTTATGGATTAAGTCATTGTTCCTTTGCCTTGTATTTCTTTCTTTCTATATTGATAAATATATAATTATTCCCATTTTTCTTACTTCTTGCTTCTTTCTTCCATCATCTTTATTATAATGATCCGGTTTCTGTATGTTTGTTGGTTTGTTGGTTTTTCCGTTGCATAATGTAACTCAGCAAAAACGGTGTATTGTAGTGCAATTTTTGTTAGAGCAAGGTACTGCTGAAAAGTTCTAACTTCAAGAAAAAAAACAATTTCCAGTCCAATCTGGCCACCGGTTCCAGTTATGACTCATTTCTTGCCTTTTGAGTTTGAGCGAAGGCCGCCGAAGGCGGGATTTAGGCGAATCACTTTCTTTTCGGGCATTAAAGTTACCGTAACATAGTAAAAACCGGTACATGAAGCGCAATTTTTGTTTTAGCAAGGTACAATTAAAATGCTCTATCTTAAAGACGAAAACAATTCCCAGTCCAATCGGGCCACCAGTTCCCAAGTTATACTTCATTTCAGGCCTTTTGCCATCGAACGCAAGGCCACCGAAGATGGCCTTTAAGCGAGTTTTACTACAAGAGCAAAAACTACAAGAGGTAGGAAGTGTCATAAACACTGGCCTACATCATCATCACCACCATCATCCTCAGCATCACGAATATCATCTCACTCATCATCATCATCATTATCCACTGCAACCATTTATACCTCATTCTTGTTCTTTCCCCTATTCTTTCGTTCCTTCTATATTTTGTCTTTCATTCTCGTCTGTCAATTCTAATTTCTTTCAAATTTTCAATCTTTCTTTTTCTTTCCTAATATATTACCATTTTCTTTCTTTTTCACATTTCTGTCTCCTGGTAATTCCTTCTGTTACTTTCTCCTTCTATTGCTCCTGTTTTTTTTACTCGATATATCCCCTCTTCCATTCCTTTCACTATTATACAGCCATAAAGCAACAAGGGAAGTAGGCGCCAAGGAGAAGTAGGGTGGAGCTGCCTGGAACTATATTAAAGGTGTTTAGAGTTCGACCCAACTCAGACTGTTGCTTTTTTCGTTTTTTTTTATATTTTTGTTTCATCTCCCTTTTTTCTCCTACACCCCTTATAGTTTTTTTTTTTTTTTATCTCATTCTCTTCTTTTACGAGGAACAAAGAAGTAGACAAAAAAAAAAATAATAAAAGAGTATTATTGTTATTAATCTAATATTTTTTTCCGTGTTTTCCTAAATTTTATCATTTTTCATTCCATGGTTCTTTGTGTTCCCTTGTCGTTTGTATCTTCGTATCGATGATATTCTCCCTATTTACTCAGACATTCTCTTTCCTGTTATTTCGATCTATGTTCTAATATTTCTTTTTTTTTCTAATTTCCTTTCATCCTTACTGCGTTACTTTCTCTTATTCTTCCATTCATCACTGTCCACTATATTACAGCATCACAAGCTGCCTGACAGGTAAGGGACGGGATGAAGTAAGGTTATCATCATCGGTACCAAGCTGTTGTACAGTACATCATCACATTTACCACCACCACCATCACCATCACCATCATCATCTACCACCACCATCATCATCAACACTAATAACCATAAATTTAACATCTTACCGAAGCTAATCTGTATTAGTTTCACCATCATCACCATCATCATCATTGTCACCTTCACAACCAGCATCAGCTTTTTATATCGGGCATTATAATGCAGCATCACAAGCTACAAGAGAGGTAGTAGGCGAGGTGAAGTAAGGTGGAGCGGCCTGAGACTCGACTACACCTGAATCAGGTTCAAACCTGCACCTCCACACCGATCCTCCTTTTTTTTATTTCCCTCCATTTTTTGTTCTCGTTTTCATTCTTCCTTTCTCCTTCGTTGTCTTTTTATTTATTTCACTCTTGTTCGTTACATATCTGTTTCTCCAATCTTACCTTTTTTCAGTTCTTATATTTTCCTTTCCTGCCTCAGGTTTCATTCTTTTCTTACGTTCTCTGTTTTACCCATTCTCATTGCACTTACTTTCGCTTTCTTAACTATATAACAGCAAAAAGGCAACAGGAGTGGTAGGAGTCAAGGTGAAGTAAGGTGGAGCGGCCTGAGAATCCAACAAAAGTGTCTTGCGTTCGACCTGTAATCATGACGGTTCCTTTGTATTTATATTTTTTGTCTCGCTTATCTTTCCTAGTTTTTGTTCCTTTTTCCACTGACGCTCCTTTTGTTTCCTATTCTATCTTTCAGTTTGTCACTTTTCGTTCTTCTCTACTACATAAGAACATCAGAAGCAGCAAGAGAGTTAAGATCATGTAGAAGTACCACTTCAGTACTGACTACTTTTTACTTAAGGTCTCTCTCTCTCTCTCTCTCTCTCTCTCTCTCTCTCCTTCCTTTCATTACTATATTTCATCAATAAAGCAACAAGACAAGTAGGAGCCAAGGTGAATTAAGGTGGAGCGGCCTGAGATTCTAACAAAGGTTTCTCCAGTTCGACCCTCAGTCACACGACGACTTCTTTTTATTTGTATTTTGTATCCATCCATTTTTTTTAAACTTCTAATTTTCTTCTTTTGTCCCTTTTTCTGGTGGTGGTGGTGGAATATTAACCTCAGCGCACTGAGGTACGGGCAAACATGAGCCCGTTAAGTGGGATGCCTTGCTTGCATCATCATAAAATTAGCGAGGAGGAGGGTAGTTGGACACCACCCGGAGCAGCGTGGAGAGTGGCACTCTTGATAAAATCTCTGGGGCATCAGTGATGTCCACCCCTGTACGTATAAAGTCGGTACCCAGTCGCGAGCGGATGGCATGTGTGACTGGGCATCTCAAGATATAATGTAAGAGTGGCTCTTCCTCCACTTCGTGACAGTGCTCACATGGGTCTGGTCGGGTATGAGCAATTTTATTGTAGGACAGGTATCCTAAACGGAGGCGGCGCAGATGCACGAGAACATTATTGGGGACGGCAGACAGAGATGGCAGTGGCTCATATCTCGTGGCTACCGCGTACCAGGTAGCTGATCGGGAGGCTTCCGTGACACAGAGACGATGGTCATCTCGAGCCCACTGCCACACTGTTGCCTTAGCTGTATTAAGTGTTCTGCGTGGACCTTCCCTAAGAACAAAAGTGATCTCTGGGAGGGAGCACGCAGAATGCGCCGCCTGATCTGCACGCTCATTACCCGCCAGACCAACGTGCCCTGGCACCCAGTGGAGGATTACCTTATTTCCACGGCTCGCTATGCGAGCTGCATATTTGTGAATGGAAGACAACAAGAACTGATTGTCCTCCAGGGAGCGTCAATGGATGGTCTGGATCGCTGAGAGTGAGTCAGAATGAATCACCACGCTGTCATATTTCTGTCTGTAGGCATGCTGTAAAGCCTGCAGAATAGCTGCAAGCTCCGTCTGGAAGACAGATACATCCCGTGTAAGGCGCCACGACGCCACCACATTCTTACAGACGAAGGCTGCCGCAGCAGCTCCGCCTGCAGTAACTGAGCCGTCGGTGTAGAAGTCTACGGTCCTTTCATGCCGCAGCCCTTCTACCCGCTCAAGAGCCCGTTGCCGAAGGAGAGCAGGGACGGAATCCCGCGCCCTGCCCCCCTCTGGACAAACAAAATCAAAAGAAGGTGGTGACCAAGGTGGTGGGTCAGTGTAGCCCACACAGGGTGCATCTGGTTCCTCGCAGATACCAGCAGCCACTCCCAGCCCGTGCATCGCAGCAACCAGCCCACGGACCCAGTCTCTATCAGGTGTATTATCTGGAGGTCGGGCAAGCAACCGTGTCAGCAGAGCTGAGACCACAAGCTGGGGTCTACGCTGCACAAGCTGGAGGACAACTGCTGTAGCCCGGAGTACGACCCTACCTCTCAAAGAGGGAAGGCCGCCTTCCAGACGGAGGTTTACTATTCTGGTCCACATGGGGGCGCGGAGCATGATGCGTAGTGCTTCATTCTGAATCACCTCCAGCGATCCAGCCACTTTCGGGGGCAAGCTTGTCAGACAGATAGCGCTGTAGTCGACCATCGACAGGATGGCGTGCACATAGAAGGTGCGGAGGACCCCAAAAGAGGCCTCCCAGTCCCTTTCTAGAAAGAAATCGATGTGCTGCCATCCGAGTCTTAGCCTTCTCTCGCAGGTACCTGATATGACTTGTGAACTTTAACCCCGCGTCCATCCACACTCCCAGATACTTATGTGTAGTCACACACGTCAATGGTTGCCCTCCCAGCAACAACGGAAAAGCCGCTGGGCGGAGACCAAAGGGCATATAGCGAGTCTTCGCCATATTGACCTTTAGCCCCAGTTCCGCCGACTTCCTGTATAGTCGTGAGAGGGCTTCATTGGCTTGTGTGTAGCAGTCTCTTCTCGGGAAAACTAGAACCAGATCGTCCGCATATGCAAGAAGCGTGACTCCCCGGCCGTAATTCACATCTAAAAGCCCCTCCATCAAGATGTTGAAGAGGATGGGGCTTAGGACACTGCCCTGAGGCGTGCCGTTTTCGTGTGAATACGACGGGGAGACACGTCCTTGGAAGCGGACGCTGGCAGTTCTCTCGAGGAAGAAGTCCTGAATCCATTGTAGGAGTTTGCCTCCCACCCCTCGAGCCGCAAGGGCACTAAGAATAATCAGGGGGCTCGCCAGCTCAAAAGCTTTTTCTAGATCGAGGAAGACCGCCATCCCCACTCCACCCCGAAGCTCCCCGAGGAAAGACGCCAAGCAGTGTGCAGCACTGCAGCCGTGATGGTAAGCAAATATCCTCGGGTGTAGTGGACCCAGACGCCATGTAAGTCTTGCCCTCACTACCCTCTCAGCTGTCTTTCCTATACAACTGAGCAGGGAGATGGGACACATGGCGCCTGGGTCGTTTGGCTTCGGAATGGGGTGGATGACAGCAGTCTTCCACGACCTCGGTAATCGCCCCTCAGACCAGGAGAGATTTATCAGATCTAAGAGTCGCTTCTTTCCACAATCTCCAGCATGGGACAGTATCGAATAAGTAAGCCCGTCTAGCCCAGGAGCAGTGTCAGCCCTGCACCGCAAAGCTGCCTGTAGCTCATCATCCGTGATGGGGCAATCCGCCACATCAGGACAAGCACAAGCTTTTTGGATAACCGCAGCGCAAGAGTCCGACAGTTGCTTCTGTTGGGCTAGAACGGACCTCTGGAGATTGTGGGAGGCCGAGCGATCTGCAAAGTGCTTAGCCAGGCGGTCAGCCTCTGAGGCCGGGTCAGGGTGTGACGGCAGACGAGAGGGGCGGGGATCGGTGATGGACCGCAACCTTCTCCACATCCGTCGGAGAGTGGAGTGAGGTCCTAAAGTCCGACACCACCGAACCAACGCCTCTTCCCGAAGGCGACGCTTCTCAACCAGGACGTGTCGGGACACAGCCTCCAAGCGTCTTCAAAGAGGTGAGTTTCGACGCCGCCGGTAATCTCGACGCGCCGCATTCAGCCGCCTATTCAGCTCCCTGACTCGGTCACAGTAGAACCAACCGTCCCGATATGACCTCGAGAATCGCCGCCTCTGAGGGATTGCCTCTGTGGCCGCTTGCCTGAAGACACAGGCTACTTGATCCGCCAGTCTCTCCAAGTCTGTGGGGGGGGGGATGAGGAAAAAGCGCCGGCTAGAGCTCGTTCGAAAGCCGCCCAGTCCGCTCTCTCCACATCCCACCGTGGTGGCGGGTCAGGAGGTGGGAGGGGAGTTAAACCTAGCTCAGTAATTATAGCAAAGTGGTCACTCATGAGGGTGGGGTGTATGGACCAACGTGCCAAATCCACTAAGGAATCTGACACGAAGGTTAAGTCCAGACGCCCCCCCCTAACATGAGTGGGTCCTGTGACATCCGTCAACAGAGACACACCAGCCATTTCCTCTAATACTAGGGCTATGTGCCGTCCTGCCTCATTGGACCTTTGCGTTGATTGCAAGAGGTCATGGTGCGCGTTAAAGTCGCCCCCAAAGAGCACGGGCTCCCTAGTAGCTTGGGAGAACAAGTCCCCCAACTCCAGGGCAGCACCGGGTCTGCTGTATACATTGTATACCGTGAGGGACGACTGAGCAAGTTGTAGTTGCACACCATGAACCTCTACATCAGTTCCACAGAATGGAGCGGGCTCACACACTGTGAAAGCGATGTGGTCCTGGACTAAGATGGCACATCCTCTAGTAATACCCCGGACATAAGGGAGGAGATGAGTGGTATATCCCGGCAGACGGAACGGGGATCTCTCCCCCAGCAGAGTCTCTTGCAGAAGGAACACGTGAGGTTGGTCCCTCACTGCCGCCTCCTGGAGTAGTGAGAGCTTCTTCAGTACTCCCGCACAGTTCCACTGCATGATCCTGAGGGAGGTGGGGATCCCCGGTCTGGGGAAAGTTGGAGCCGTGTGCCCGACTCCTCTTGCGGCACATGCGCAGACCGTGGGGCCTCCCGTGAGTCCGCTGGGGAGCGCTGGCGACTGCGGCTCCGACTGTGGTCTTTTGGTGAGTGCAGCCAGCGATTGCGGTGCTGGCACCTGTTCCTCGGTCTCTCCCTGGCACCCTCGGGAACTGTGGGAGCTGAACCCTCCTGTTCTTCGCCCTGTGATATCAGTTTTGTCTGTGATGGCTCCTGTTCTGTGGCCTGTGATGTTGTGGGTATCGCCCCAGGATACAGCTTGTCCGTCTCCACATCCAGGATTGATTTGGCCCTTGCCAGGAACTGTTCCTTCGGCACCGTGGTTGGTATAAACTCTACCATGAGCTGCAGGAGGTGCATCGCAATGGACTTCCCAACCTCCATCACCTTCTCCATGGTGACTGCTGGTTGAGCCGGGGCCGTAGGAGGTGGAGGAGGAGGTGAGGGAGGCAGGCAGTAATGGTGAGGTGTCTGACTGGGCCCTGACGATGGTGCAGGAGGGTTGTGGACCTCCGCCACTGTGGTGATGATCGTAGGTGTTGGGAGTGGTGGGAATGCTTCTGGAGCTAGAGCCGGTGCAGGTGGTGGTGCCTGAAGTTGCTGCCCCCAAACAAAAGTGCCTGGAGGAGCTGGGGAGGCAAGGGAGGTCTGCTGCTGTTTTACCCAAGCCACTTGATTTTCTCTCCCCTGATTTACTCTCCGTGTTCTGGCTGGGCAGTTGGGGTGCCAGGCGTGATGTGCCCCCTTGCAGTTGGGGCATCTTGCAGTGACCGCCTCCTTTGCCTTGAATTTGTTCAGGCATATCGTGGTGTCATGCGCCCCACTGCAGATGCCGCATACGAAGGGTCTGGTGCAAGTGGTCCTGTGGTGGCCATAGCGCTGGCACCGGTAGCACCTCAGTGGCTCTGGTGTGAAGGGGGGCAGCCAAAATTTGCCCCAGTTCCCTAGATCTAAAGACGGGACTATGGGGCCACGCAGGGTCACAAGGACCTGTAGTGTTTCCTCCCTGGTGCGCTGATGCTGGCACCTCTCTGCCTCCTCTACTAGTTCGTGTCTGCGCAGGAGATCGAGTGGCATTCTTCTGGGGTACCCCATAACCACTGCCTTTGTTGTTTGTCCCCCTTTCTGTAGTTCTATGATCTTTACCATAGAGGCCTCGTCCTCTGCTACCTGCTTTAGTTGTTGATATGCCACCTCTGTTTGAGGGATGAGGACACAGCTGTCGTCCCGGCCGAAGCGGTTCTGTACAGCTAGGTCCGGCAGCTGCGCCTCTAGAGCGGCTACCGCATCGTATGAGGTGGCGTACCCCTCCTGTTGTGGTACTCTGAAAGCAGGGAAGGCGGAGCGCGGAGGCGGAGGTGCGGATACCGACACTGATGGGCGTGCCCGAGGCACTGGCCGAGCAGGAGGTGGTGTTGTAAAAACCTCCCCTGCCTTCCTGGTATTTTCCGTTTTCCCCTTTGGTTACCAGGGTAAAACCATCCTCATTGGCAATGGCAGGGGTTGCCGCAGGTGGTGCGGAGGCGGCCGGCGCAGATGTGGAGGTCGTGGCGGATGTCTGGGAAGGGCGGGGGTCAAGGGGTGCCAGCAGTGCAAGGTCCGTATCCTCTGTCGTGCGCGGTGGATTGCACGGAGCCGCAGTGGTTTCAGGTGTGTAGGAGGCAGGCTTGGTTTTCGGGGCGGGCGCTGGCTTTGAGGAGCCGCAGAGGTCTGAGGACGCTGGGAAAACTACATCCATGACCTCCGTGGTCTGCAGCATCTTGCGGGGAGCTGCTGAGGCTTCCGTGTGTGCACTCTCACCTCGGGATCCGATGGACATTCCTGCTTGTCCATGAGTGTTCAATGGTGGGTCAGTCGATCCCGTAGACGAGTTGCTCTCTCCTGACCTGTGCCTGGTTCGTTTCTGCTTCCCTGACGTCGGTGGCTTCCTGTTACCGGTGAGAGGCCGCAGTATCTTTGACTCCAGTCGTGGATCTCGGGATGCATAGGGCACCCGCAGGAGGCTCTTGGATGTCGACATCCTTGGCTCGCCCTCGTTGGCGGCCGACACACCACACTCACACTCTCAATCACATACACAATCACACAGAATTAAAGAAGAAGCCTACCTACTGTGGTGGAACTGCCCCCCCGCTAGCGGAGTACGATAGCCCTTGCCACAGCCCCGAAGGTCTTTGCCTAAACCCTAACAGTGTTTGGCCCACCTCTGCAGCTTCCTATAACCATCCCTACTAAGGGGCCCCCTTGTGTACCTGGCCTGCGCCAGGAAACCGCGGGGTTCGGCGTCGTACCACGTACCAGAGGACGCTAAGGGCCAGAAAGGAAGTAAAGTAGAAGGACCGAAAGACCCATGAAAGGGCGAGTGCACACAAGTGTGCGCACCCCGGTACATAGACGTGGGGGAAGACCAGAAAGCTTGGTCGGGAATACTGCCAATGCAATGCGAAGCACAGGATATAGTGATACGCACTAGGGCAGCCAGAAGACTACTGGAGTGATCTGAGACAAGATTCTCACACCACAACGGCAGTCAGAAAATGCGAAACAGCCGCAACAGCAGACACCTCAAGCACTGGCGTGAGACAAAAGGGCAGAGCAGCTCGATCAACGGCGAACTGGAGAGCTGTTACCCTTGTTGTGGCAAGACAGGAGCAGGAGGTGTCGATGGTACGGCGGTCAGCAGGAGAGTGCCCCCTTTTTCTGTTCTCTCGTTCACTCTTTCCTTTGTCTCAGTCCCCATCCTAATTCCTTAATCCTTTCGCGTTTATTATCTTCTCTTCATCCCAGTTTAGTATCACTTCTTTTTTCCATCTCCCATTATCTATTCTCTTTTTACTCATATTTTTCTCCTTCCTTGTATTCCTCTATTTATTTTTGTCAATGTCATTTTCTTTATTTTCTCATTTCTTTCATTCGCGTTCTTTCTATACAGTGCTTGATATCTTTTTCCCGCCTTTCTTATTTCTTTATCTATGTTTTCCTGTACTTCCTTCTCTTCCCTTTTCATTTCTTTTCCTATCTACTCCTTGTGGGTTACCTTTACTAATTTTCCTTCCCCCTTTCTATTTTCTCCATTACCGTATCATAAGCTACAGTGGAGGTAGGAGGCAAGATGAAGTAAGGTAACAGCTTACCGTTTATGATTCATATTCTCTTTTTCCCCTACCTTTCTTTCTTTCCCTCTACTTTATTTCAATTGTTGCTTTATTTCCAGGGGGAACTTCCTGGGATTCAAATAAAGGCGTCGGGAATCAGAACCTCAGCTCAGTCAGGGTTCCTTTTTACTTTTCTTCCCAAAATTCTGTATTTTTCATTCTCTTGTCCTTACTTTTTCCGTCTAGTCTCCTTCGTCTCTTGTTTCCATTGCCTTCGTCGATCTCCTTTTCTTTCCTTTTTTCCTTGTCCCTGTCTTACATATTTTTATCATTTCACCTTTCTATTTTTTATTCTCTCAATTTTATATATATATATATATATATATATATATATATATATATATATATATATATATATATATATATATATATATATATTTGCCTTCTGACTGCATTTTCTTTTTCTGTTATTTCGCTTTTTCTCAGTCCTATTTTTTTTTTTCATTTCTTTCTTTTCCTTCCTACTTTCTTTCTCACTCACAATACATCAGAAGCTACAAACAATGCAGGAAGTGAGATGAAGTAACGTTATTACCATCAATTATGACTTACTGTATGTCATCATTATCTTCACCATCACCACCACCAAGAACAACAACACAACTTCCTTTTCCACCACTATAAACATCAACATCATCATCATCATCATCATTTTATACAATTATCATTACCATCATCAAAATTCACCTCAGTCATCTTCTGCAATACTAACGCCACCAACACCAGCGCCATCATCATCATCATCATCATCATCATTACCACCAACAAACTGAACTACTTCACATCACAATCATCACTACATTACAGCATTACAAACTACAAGATTGGTAGAAGACGAGATCAAGTAATGTGGAACGGCCTGGGACTTTACTACACGTGTACTGATTTAACACATTTACCATTTATACTTTTTTTCTCTCGCTCTTTCGTCCTTCATTTCTCCTTTATTCCAGGCTTTCTTTCATTTCGTCTTCCTTTTCTTCCTACTTTTTACAGTGCTCATTTTCTTTCGCTACTTCTTCCTTTTTCATTTGTCGTTTCCCTTTCTTTTTCTTCTTCCCATCTCCCTTTCATTCATTCTGCCTTTTTTTTTTTTTTTTTCTCCTTTGTCCATTACTCTCCTTGTCTTTCTATCACCTTCCTTTCTTCACTATATTACAGCGATACAACAACAAGAGACGTAGGAGCCAAGGTGAAGTAAGGTGGACCGGCCTGGGACTATGATAAAGGTGTCCCGAGTTCGACCCTGTCTTCCGGTTACGCTCCTTTTTTTTTTTCTCCTCATTTCCTTTTTGTTTTCCTTTCTACATTGGTCCTTCTATGCTCTTTTTCCTTGTTTTCCTTTTGTTTTGTTCTCTTTCATTTTCTCGTATTCTTTCTCCTTTCTTCTTTATTCCTTTCTCTTTATATCTTATTCAACTCCATTTCCTTTTTGCTTTCTGCCTTCTATCGCCCATTGTTTGGCATTTACTTGATTAATTCTCTCATTTCATCATCTCCCTGTATTGTTTCCTTTTCTCTCCCGGTCTTTGTACTTTTTCTTGTCCATTAATTTATGGCATCACAATCCTCATGAGAGGTAGAAGGCGAGATGAAAGTGATAACACTATTTCTATTTATATGGCACCTAAATTTCTTTATTATCATTTTTATTTCTCTCCTTCTCGCCTTTAATTCGCATTTTGTTTCATGTTTGTTCTTCTCTCTGTTTTTCATTTGCTCTCTCTTTACTTCATCATTTTTCTTTGCCTTTTCTGTTCTAATTCCTTCTTTCTTTCTACTCTTCATTTTTGCCATTTTTCTTTCTGCTGTCATAGTTTTGCCTTTCTTAACCATACGAAAACAATCAAATAAATAGAAAATTCGGAGCCAAGGTGAAGTAAGGTGCAGCGGCTGAGACACTAACAAAGGTGTCTCGAGTTGGAGCCGGTGTCGTATGCAAGGAGTGACTTATGCTGAAAGTTACCGTCCCGCTCAGTGCGTATGCACCGACTGCCCTGTTAGCTGCTGTGTTGAAAGTATCTGCATGTTATGTCAAGTATCGTGTCGGTTATCAACAACATTTTATGAAATACATGTGTCAGGAAGATAGTTGGATGTCTTTCCGACCTATAGGTAACTATAGGTCGATATATATATATATATATATATATACAATCGTGGTCATAACTAAGCACCTATCCTTCGGTACCCCGTTCCTCAGGCTGGCTCCTTTATGCGCGGTAAGTCACATTGGAGTAAGAGGGGCTGAGAGGGAGGCGCCAGGGAGAGAAGGGAAGGTGGGTGAGGTAAAGAGTGATGGTTCAGGGCTGGAGTGAGGGAGAGTATTTAGGGGAGGGAGAATATGCTAAGTGGTGGTCTGCTTTCTTTCGTTCAGGGCATGATATAAAGGAGTTACTATTCGGTACATAATGCTGCATTACACCTGGTATAGCGACGTCAGATAAAATTTAGATAGGTGGTACTATCAAGGGCTGGCTAGCAAGAGAAATATACTGACGTGACAGATCACACATTAGTGCAGAGGCAGATATTTGTGTTTATCTGTGTTTTTTGACTTCGGACGCGGAATGGAATCTGGATGGCTTTGACTTCCGTATTGTTTATATAAGAAACGTCCCCTACCATTACATGTAATATACAAGGTTTAATGCAGCATTTCCTGCCGAATATTAATTCCTGTATATCACGCCCTGAATGAAAGAAAACAGACAAATTATGTGACCACAACTTCGCATTTCATTCTCCCTCCTCTACCACCCCTCCCTCCCCTTCTTCACTTCACCTTCGTACCATCACTCGTCCCCTCACCCACTTTCCTTTCTCTCTCTTTGGCCTCTCCCTCTCAGCCCTTCTTACTCTAGTGTGACTTGCCGCGCATAAAGGAGCCAGCCTAAGGCACGGGCTGCCTGAGGATAGATGATTATTTATGGCCACGACTGTATGTTACAGGGAGATTGTGAAATCAGTCATTTCGTGAGTTAAGGTTAGTTTAATTTAAGTTTATTTAGGTTAGGTTGATCTAGGTCCTCTAGGATAAGGTTAGGTTAGGTTAAGGTTGGTTTAGGTTTGGTTAGATTAGGTTAATTTAGGCTAAAGAGAAGGGAACAGTAACGTCCAGCATAAGTCACTCCGTGCATACGACACCGGGGTTCATTGATGCTACCTCTCTCTCTCTCTCTCTCTCTCTCTCTCTCATTTCCGTGTCTTTCTTTTTCCGGGTATAATTGCTATATTCCTTTTTATCCCATCTTCCTGTTCTTTCCTTCTTTCTTTCTCGTTGCTTAATTTCTGTTCCTTTCTCTTTTCTATCTTCATTTTATCCCATATTCCTTTTACTTTCATTTTTTGCATCTATGATTCTTTGTCCTTTTCATTATTTTCGTATTTTTATTTCTTTTCAAATTTTGTCATTTCTTCTTCACTGACTATCTTTTTCCGGTTATATTCTTTGTCTTCCTCACTCCTTTCTTTCCTCATTACATAAAGATCTACGGGCGAAACAGGAGATTAGATCAAATAAGGTTATTATCATCACTACTAACTTAATATACATCACCATCATCATCAGTAACACCACCACCACCACCACCATCCAAAACAGTGATCATCATCAACACTCACCTATATCACAATCACCAACACTTTCACCACTACTAACCTCACCATCATCATCATCATCACCATCCTCATCATCACCACCACAATCAACACCAGCATCATTAGCTACATTAGCATCACAAGCCACAAGAAAGGCAGGAGGGAAGATGAAGTAAGGTGGAGCGGCCTGAGACTCTACTACAGGTGTACCGAGTTCACACCTTGCATAGTCGTCCCTCCTTTTCCTTTGTTTGTTTGTTTTTTTCCTTTTAATGCATCCCCTTTCAGTTTATTTCTTGTTCAACTTTTTCCTTCTCCCTATTTCCTTCGCTGCCTTATTCTTTTCTTCTGTGTTTATACTTCCTATTCTTTCAACTTTCTCCCACTCTTAATTTTTTTTTTCTCTCTGTTCTTTTCAGTCTTTTCTTTCCATCTTTTATTTCTACCATTCTTTATTTCTCTTTCCTTTCTCTTTCTTTCTTACTTCACAAAATAATTTGTTGAACGAAAAGAAAATAAACTTTTCAATGTTTCCACATTTTTTTACTTTGAGAGAGAGAGAGAGAGAGAGAGGGAGGGAGAGAGAGAGATTGACAAATCTAAGTATTAACACAGTTGTAAACATGGGCAACATCCTCTTTCAGCAGGTACAGATGCCGATGCAGATGTTGATGTTGAGTTTAGTCAAAACGTAGAAGCGGATGCGGATTTCTATTTTAAACCGGATGCTCTACGGATGCGGATACGTGTTCTGGTGTCAACATCTTTTTCCATGAAGTTGTAGTATCACACATTTTACATAATAATTTTTAAAGCTGTTTAGTCATAATTAACAGTGTGTAATGAAGTGTGAATGATGAACAACCAAATATCATTTCGCTGTTAGCTGTGGTATAGAGACGAAGGTGGATGGCAGACCATAAGTGCCACCCTGTTTCAATTATAAAAAGAAGGTTAGGAGAAGTGAAAAGATATCTGAATAGTGCGTAAGTGTAAAGTCCTGGGGAACCATTTATTATGTTGGTATATGTGAATGTACTTAATACCATTTTATAGAGGTGTATAATGTGCTAGTAGAGTTGTCATTTATCTCTACTTTTTGCATAAGCCCAGAGTATATGTAATGCTCGGCACCTCACTTTTTAGCTGACCTAAGCACCGCGCCCTTGTCCGGCTCGGTGAGTGTACAGCGTCAGAGAGATCGCTTTACAGTTATAAAGGGAGGTGGTGTCGCTCCTACATATCTCTCGGGTCGCAGTTATATTATTCTGTACCCAATAAAGAGAGATTTAATCTGCTCATTTCTATCACCTTACGCTACCACTTAATAACAGACCAGCTTCCACCTTCTCGTGGCAGAGGACCTTTGGTGGGAAGTGTCGGGCGTGACGGCGAGTAGCTGACGTGTACTACAGGCAGTGTCGTCGATCCAACACGGTGGTCTAGTTATACTATACAGCAGAACACTTAATAGTCAACTGCTACTCCATAACGGCTACACTAAATTGTTTGGCCAGCAGTGCGACGATATATTTTATTGGTGCTAGCGGTGGTACGATATTTAGTACTAGCCGTGTACCGATACATTAAATTGGTGCTCAGTGCTGGGATACGATACGTGCTAAAGGGCTTTATGCTGTGAACCAGTAACCCTTGCAATCGCTCGTTCCTGAAGGTGAAACAGAAAATCTTACTCAACTGTTGTAAGGGGACTAATTACTAGTGAGTTAAGTGGAGCAGATAAACTGGAGTGGTGAATATTAATTCCTCCCATTATTCTGGTGTGCGAGATATCTCCATCTTCAAACGCAAACTGGCAAGAATCTTGCTCTCGTGTGCGAGAGGCGAGATAAGGAGAGTTCAAGCCAGTGCGGTGAGGAGTGGATCAACTAGCGAGCGACTTCTGGCAACTCCAGAGGCGCGGACGGCCGCAGCGAGTCGAGGGAGAGCGAGAGCGGGCGTATGTGGTGCCAGGATTTGGTGCGTCGAGTGACGTCACTGCCTGGCGTGTTGCTAACTCCCACAGCGAGAGGGCTGTCGTGCATGATTGGAGGAGTCTGGTGGAGTGTGGAACGTGGAATGTGGAACATCATCCTGGACTTTCAATCTAGGTAGCGTCCATGCAATCCACACACACACACACACTTGAATCAACACACGTTAGTTAGTTGATGAGTGGAAATAAAGGTTTCTCAGAATTCCCTTGAAATAAATATACTTTCTGTGTATTGTATATGTGTTCCATTTAGGGAAATAGAGATAAGCCAACCACTAGACTCAGCATTACTTTCCTGAGACAGAGGATGTAACTGTGATTTGTGCCTCACAGAATCAATTCCTTACAGTAAAGGGGTACTATGTTGCACCTGATTTTTGTGAGTTACACAGTAAAGAGATAGCAGTTCTGCCTAGTAAGCATCATTTAGCTCTGACAGTGAACTTCTCATCCCAGTTACGACCCTTTTTACCTTCATTCAATGTTACTTCCTTGAATGTGAACAGGCTGTCTCATGTATTAAAGGAGCTTACCTTCCTCTCCCACCTGAACAGGACTGATTTAGAGCCTTATGTACTGTCTTATCTTCCTACATACCTTTTCTCCTTCCTATTCTGGTCCTGGCGTTGGTCTTCTACTTATTGTGGTCTTGTTCTGTGTTTGTGGTTTAGGCTACTATTTAAGGCGCCAATTAAGGAACCCACTGAGACCACGTGTCCTACTCGCAGATTGCAAGTGGATGTTCCTGAATAGTTAGCTACCCTACACTCTGGTTAGGTTACACGGTAGTTAGGACAACAATGTCGACGAGGACGTCTGTGGTGTGGCCGAGCGATGTTCTGGTGTCAACATCTTTTTCCATGAAGTTGTAGTATCACACATTTTACATAATAATTTTTAAAGCTGTTTAGTCATAATTAACAGTGTGTAATGAAGTGTGAATGATGAACAACCAAATATCATTTCCCTGTTAGCTGTGGTATAGAGACGAAGGTGGATGGCAGACCATAAGTGCCACCCTGTTTCAATTATAAAAGAAGGTTAGGAGAAGTGAAAAGATATCTGAATAGTGCGTAAGTGTAAAGTCCTGGGGAACCATTTATTATGTTGGTATATGTGAATGTACTTAATACCATTTTATAGAGGTGTATAATGTGCTAGTAGAGTTGTCATTTATCTCTACTTTTTGCATAAGCCCAGAGTATATGTAATGCTCGGCACCTCACTTTTTAGCTGACCTAAGCACCGCGCCCTTGTCCGGCTCGGTGAGTGTACAGCGTCAGAGAGATCGCTTTACAGTTATAAAGGGAGGTGGTGTCGCTCCTACATATCTCTCGGGTCGCAGTTATATTATTCTGTACCCAATAAAGAGAGATTTAATCTGCTCATTTCTATCACCTTACGCTACCACTTAATAACAGACCAGCTTCCACCTTCTCGTGGCAGAGGACCTTTGGTGGGAAGTGTCGGGCGTGACGGCGAGTAGCTGACGTGTACTACAGGCAGTGTCGTCGATCCAACACGGTGGTCTAGTTATACTATACAGCAGAACACTTAATAGTCAACTGCTACTCCATAACGGCTACATTAAATTGTTTGGCCAGCAGTGCGACGATACATTTTATTGGTGCTAGCGGTGGTACGATATTTAGTACTAGCCGTGTACCGATACATACGGTTGCGGATGTTACATATATCCCTGATATGTTGCCTATTTAACTCGGTCAATTTAGATTTACTCATGAAGAAACTAATTTGTTATTATCACGAGGATTATTTATTTTTTACCGTGCGTGTATTTTTTGTGAATGCAATTATTATACAATAAATGTGTTGATTAAGTTTGAGTAAATGAAAGCCCTAAGTTGCATCAGGGATGTGCTTTCTGATATAAGCATCAGTACCAAGTACCGCTATACAATTATTGCACAAATATTATCTGAATAAATCTATTTGTATTTAAAGTAGCGCTAGCCACTAGAGTAGCGCTAGTGGACTAGTTTTGTAAAAAGGTGGCTGTAGTGGAAGTGACAGTACATTATGATGCAAGTAGTGGTAGCGATAGTGCCATTACTTTGAGCCAGTAGTACATACAACACTGGTTATGGGCCAATAGGCCTACTGTATCTGTTCTTCCTATGTACTCCTGTGTACATCATCATAAGCTACCAAAGAGGTAGGATGAAACTAGGATGTCATTAAAACTAACCAACATTACCTTTATCATCACCATTACACTCAGATATACATCATGGATCTTCATCATCAGTTGTTCTCATTATTTTCATGAATACCATCACCATCATTTTTATCACTGTAAAAGTTATTATTACAAAATTTATCCTTAAACATCATCATCATAATAATCATTATCATTATCATCATCATCATCATCATCAACGTCACCTGTCCTTCAGCACCACAACCATTAGCTACAGCATCACAAGCTACAAGAGAGGTTGGAGGCAAGATGAAGTAAGCTGGAGCGGCCTGACACTCAACTACAGGTGTACTGAGTTCCAACTTTGTCTTCGGGAACTCGCTTCTTTTCTCACTTTATCTATCTGGCTATCTGTCTTTCCATCTGTCTATCTGTCTATGTAACTATGTCTCTACAAACACTTGTTTTGAGAGAGTGGTTATAATATTCTTGTTAGTGTTGTGAATGTCCCAGTGTGTGTGTGTGTGTGTGTGTGTGTGTGTGAATCGCGTGTTTATGTGATTTTCTTGTAATTTTTTTGTTCTTTCTCCTCTTTTTTCCTTTTTTTTTGTCCTTTCTTCTATGTTGTTTTCATTCCCTTGTCCTTTTTGCCTAATTCTTTTTATCTCCGATTTTTTTTCTTTCTTCCTCCTTTCTCCCTCCTTTATATTACAGGAGCACAGGCTATAAGAGGTCGGATGTGAAATGCAGTAAGGTTACTGTCATGAACACTGACCTACATCATGATCATCATCATCATCACAATCACGAATACCGTCTCACTTCATCATTATCATCATTATCCACCTTTACCATCTATACCTCATTTTCTTACCTTCCCACATTCCTTAATTACTTTTGTTTTTCAAGATTGTTTCATCCTTATTTTCCTATTCTTCTTTTTATCAAATTATCCATATCTTTGTACCTTTCATACTTTTATGCCCATTCGTCTCTCTTTTCACCTTTCTTTCCCTATTTCATTTCGTCAGTATTTTTCTTCTTTCATTGTTCCCTCTGTTCCTTCCCGTTTCTTTCCTTTTCTTCACTACATTACAACAATAAAGCAGCAAGGGAAGTAGGAGCCACGGTGAAGTAAGGTCGAGCGGCCTGGGACTCAAATGAACGTATCTGGAGTTCGACCCTGATCGGGCGAAGGTTCCTTTTATGTACTTTCTTATTTATAGACTTTTTCTTTTTCTTCCCTTTTCGCCTATACAGCATTGCTATATATATATATATATATATATATATATATATATATATATATATATATATATATATATATATATATATATTATCCCATTCTCTTTGTAGTAAGAGACAGAAAACAAATTAAAAACTTTTTGTACGTATTCATCAAATAATTTTTTTCATTTTTCTTCTATTTTTCTCTCACTGCGTGTTTTGTTTTACTTTTCCCTGTCTCTCTACCTTTCGTTGATATTTTCCTTATTAACTCTGACTTTTCATTTCATTTCATTTCCGTTTTGTTCGTACTGTTCCTTTCTTTTTCATTTCCATTCATCATTAGTGCGTTACTTTCTTTCTTCCTTCCTTCATTGTCCACTATATTACAGCATCACAAGCTAACAGATAGGTAAGAAAGGAGATGAAGAAAGGTTATCATTATCAGTACTAAGCTGTTGATTATCACTATCACCACCAACAACATCACCACCACTACACCACCACAACTACACCATCATCATCATCATCATCATCATCATCATCATAATCATCAATATCTATACAATTAACATCTCACCAATCCTAATCTATATCAGTTTAACCATTATCACCACCAAAACCATCATCAACATCATCATCATCATCATCATTAGCTTCTTAGATCTGGGCATTATAATGCATGATCACAAGCTACAAGAGAGGTAGGAAGCCAGGTGAAGTAAGGTGGAGCGGCCTGAGACTCTACTACATCTGAATCTGGTTCAAACCTTCACCTCGACATTGAATCTCCTTATCTCTATTTCCCTCTGTTTTTTCGTACTCGTTTTCATTCTTCCTCTCTTCCTCGTTACCTTTTTATTTATTCCACTCTTGTTAGTTACATATCTGTCTTTCCTTTCTCAATCTTTTCCAGTTCTTGTTTTCCTCTTCTGCTTTAATTTTCATTCTTTCCTTACTTTCTCTGTTTTATTAGCCCCTATTGTACTTACTTCCCCTTTCTTGGTTATTTAACAACAGTAAGGCAACAGGAGAAGTAGGAGTCAAGGACAAGTAAGGCGGAGCGGACTGAACAAAAGTGTCTTGTGTTCGACCTGTAATTTTAGCAGTGTCTTTTTATTTTTATTTTTTGTCTCGTATTCTTTCCTAGTCTTTCATTCCTTTTTCCACTGACGTTCCTTTTGTTTTATATTCTGTGTTCCATTCTATCACTTTTGGTTCTTCTCGAGTACACAAGAGCATCATATGCTGCAGGAGATTTAGGATTCTTTATAAGTACGAACCAAAGCTACTATGTAATTACATCACAAGCTGCAAGAGAGGTAGAGGTAAGATGGAGGCATCCCAGCCACTCTACTACAGGTGTATTGTGTTCACACCTTTGATTATGCCTCCTACTCATTTTTTATACCTTTCTCTGTATATGTTGCTATTCCTGTCCTTTCTACTTTGCCTTTCTTATATTCCCATATTTTTTCGCCTTTTCTTTCATGCTAACTTTCAAATATTTGTCATTCTTTCCTTCTACCTCCCCCCCTTTTTTGGCTTACCTTCCACTTGTGTTTCTTTTCCTCTCACCTTTTCTTTCTCTCTCCTGACCATTCTACTCTCTCTTCTTTCTGTGTTCATTTGGTGGTTTTTTCCCTCTCTCTCTCTCTTCCTCCATTTCCGTCTTTCAGCTTTCTATATTTACTTCGGTTTTTCTCTTCTTTCATTTCTGTTTTGTGATATTCCATTTTCTTTCACATCCCACTAACGGAGTTAGAGGACGAATAGATCGAAGAGTTATTATTACCAACGACTTAAAAAATAGGTTGCAGGAAGGAAGGATGTTGAAGCAAAATTGTTAGAAAGATTTTTGTGAAGGCGTCAGAAGGAGCAGGAAAAATCTGGGTCAAGAGAGTTCAGAGCATTTAGTACGGATGAAATTATTCTTAGTATGGCGAAGAACATATTTGGCATGATTCCGTACAGACGCATAAAAGAGACGAGATTCAGGGATGGGTTGGCGCCAGTACCTTTTGTAGGCCTCCTCCTCCATGCAGCCCTGTCCCCTGCCGTTTGGCGGCCCTTTCTTCAACTCACATCACCTTCTTTCATACATTCTTCTACTCTGTCCTTTCATCTTATCCTTAGTCTTTCTCTGTCAATCTCCCCTCCCACCTCAGTCACATACATTCTAGTCATTTTCTAATTATCCATCCTCTCCACTTGGTCAAACTACCTCCAACTATTTCTCTTAATGGTTTCAATCACATTAACATTAATACCAATACAAAACTTTACTGTACTTATGAATGAGAAAATTGTGCGATTTAATGGGTTTTTATATCAGATGTATAGATCAAAGACTGTAGACACGATAGAATTTACTGTTATTTTTTTTTATGTATGAAAAATACATGGTTTTTCTCACCAACAGTCATATTGTTATTTTGTCTTTTTCATGCTTTTATACGGAAAGTGTGGGGGAGAGAAGAGCCTCCATCTCTTCTCTCCTTTTTTTTTTTTTTCACATAGTTTGGCTATATCTTTTAAATCCGTTGCTACCCTAACAGAAAACCTCGTTATGGGCCAATAGGCCTGCTGTTACCTGTACTTGCTGTGTGCTGCTACGTACTCCTGTATTGTCTCACAAGCTATAAAAGATGTAGGAGGTGTGATGAAGTTGGGTTATCATCAGAACTGACCTGCATCACCCTCATCAGTACCATCATACTCAGCATCACCATAAAGAGTAGGAGGCGTGATGTAGCAAGGTGGAGCGGCCTGCCACTCTACTACACCTGTACCCACTTAACACCTTGACCCTTTAGTCTTTAGTTTACATGTTTATCTTGTTCATTATTCCCTTCCCCTTTAATTAACTTTGGTTTAGTCATGTCCTTTCTCAGTTTCGGTTTTTGACTTACTACCTTTTCTTGCAGTCCTTTCCGTTTCCTCTCCTTTCTTTTCTTCATGTTCTTTATTTTTATTATTCCTTTCAGTTTTTTCTTTACTTTCACCTTATTTTCTCTCTCTCTCTCTCTCTCTCTCTCTCTCACACACACACACACACACACACACACACACACACACACACACACACACACACACACACACACACACACACACACACACTCCCCCCTACTTCACTATATAACAGCAATAAAGCAACAGGACAGGTAGGAGCCAAGGTGAAGTAAGGTGGAGCGGCCTGAGATTCTAACAAAGGTTTCTCAAGTTCTGTCCTCACTCTCCCACAGGTTCCTTTTTATTTTATTTTTTTTGTCATTATCCTTTTTATTACTTTTTAATTTTCCTTGTTTACGCTTTTTCTGTTCTTATTTCTTTCTTTTCTTGTTTTTCCCTCTCTTGTTTCTTAATCCTTTCGCCTTTATTATCTTCTCTACATACCAGTTTCTTAAAATTTCTCTTTTCCATCTCCTATGGTCTATCCTCGTCTTTGCTCACATTTTTATTCTTAGTATTCATTCACTCATTTCTTTCAGTCAAATTCCTTTCTTTTCTCGTTCCTGTCATTCATTTTCTTTCTTTTCCTTCTTCATTCTTTCCTGTATTTGTCCATTATTTTCCAGCATCACAAGCTACAGGAGAGGTAGGAGGCGAGATGAAGCATGATGTAGCGGCCTGGGACTCTACTACAGGTGTACCGAGTTCATGCCATCAGCTGAGATTCTCTCTCTCTCTCTCTCTCTCTCTCTCTCTCAGCCTTGTTTCCTGTATTAAAAATTTATTTGAGATGTACTCTTCTCTCTCTCTCCCTTCCCAATCTTTACTACATTACAGCAATAAAGCAACAAGACAAGTAGGAGCCAAGGTGAAGTAAAGTCGAGCGGCCTGAGATTCTAACAAAGGTTTCTCCATTTCGACCCACACTTGCACACAGACATCTTTTTATATTTATCTTTAATTTATCCACTTCTTTTTTTTTTACCTTCTAATTTTCCTTTGTTTGTCCCTGTATCTGTTTTTTCTTTCGTTCTTCGCTTTCCCTCTGTCTCCATCCTTGTTTCTTAATCCTTTCGCCTTTATTATCTTCTCTTCATCCCAGTTTCTTATAACTTCTTTTTTCCTTCTCCAATTATCTTTCCTGTTCTTTACTCATAATTTTCTTCTTCACTGTATTCATCTAATTATTTTCTCCAATCTCACTTTCTTTCTTCTTTTATTTCTTACATTCTCATTTTTTTTTATTTACCAATATCCCATTCATGGGCTATTGGAGCGGGCCTTTGAGGCGGCCCATGGTTAAGCTGAACTCACTGTCTTGCCTATCGTGGTGGGGGTCTGACAGAGACGAGCTTTACAAGCTTAACTGTTCGTGTCGCTGCAATGAGCCTGGCGCCGCTGTTGCTGCCTCACTAGCAGTGCTTGGTGGTGGAGCTGGAGAGCCTGTCCTGAAAGTGGTAGTATCAGGACACCTGAGAGGGTAATGAAGCAGAGGTTCGTTGGACTCTTCGTTGCAGTACTGACATTCCTCTTCTTCGTTGGTGTCCAGTATTTGACGTGTCTCTTTGTATCCCAGGCGAAGGCGGTGTAGGTAAGTGCGAACATGGGCAGGGACCGCTTTGTCAACACTGAGAGGCTGGTACTGGGTGGCCGTAGCATACCAGGTTGCTGATGGTGAACGCGACGTCACCCATGACTCGTGTTTGCGACGAGAAAGAAGATACACATGGTTTTTGACTTTTGCCTTTTTCTGTGCCAGATTTTGAATGTGCACATCGACATTTAGTCTCTTGGCTGCATGTTTGGCAACACAGTCCGCTCTTTCGTTCCCTGTAATCCCAACATGGCTAGGTATCTTGTTTAGGATGATGTGTTTGCCTTGTTCTTTCAGTTCCTGAGCAAGGGACAGTACATGGGTAATGAGGTGGATGTTATATTTTGGTAGAGTGGAGGCTAGTCTCTGTATAGCTGTCAGAGAATCTATGTGTATAACGTGGTGTGACTGTGGTTGGTCAAGAGCGTGCTGGAGTGCACCTGCAATAGCAACCAACTCAGTCTGTAACGTGGAGGCTCTGTCTGAGAGTCTCCACACTTTAACAGTTTCATTACAGATCATGGCTGCCCCAGCAGTGTTGTTGAGGAAGTCTACCGAACCATCAGTATAGTGTGTCAGGGCTCCATCCAGGGAGGCAGCATGCTTGCTTTGGGGGGCTTCCTGGCGTAGCTGAGCTGCTGCAGATGTTGCCTTGGAACTGGTGGGGGTGATAGTATGCAGATGGATGGTTGGTGGTGCCCAGGGTGGAGGGATGGTATAGCTGGGGTGAGGTGTGTCCATTCCTTTTGGAAGTATGAGCTCCTTGATACCAAGAGCTGAGAATGCTACCGCCACATGTTGTGCCCATGTTTCTCTATAAAGGGCAGTTTGTCGACGCAGCACTGCAGTTACTGTATCAGCAGGAGGTGATGGCTTGGGAAGATGTATCATTTCAGCATGAATGCAAGCTGTGCGTTGTATGCGAATCCCTAGATGGATAATGCCAGTTTCCTGTTGGAGGTTGCACAGTTTGGTCTACATGGGGGCACCAAGTAAGTCGGAGTGCATTGTTTTGTATTACCTCCAGTCTGGCTGACAGATGTTCGCCGAGAGTTACAAGACGTGGGGCGGAAGAGTCAGGCTTGTGATGGATCTCATGACCCTGGTCCTAGTAGCGCCTCTTTCCCGCAGGAACCTTGCCTGTGCATCAATGGACAGCTTCTTATCAAACCAGACACCTAGGTACTGGTGGCTGGAGACCCACTCAAGCTCTGTACCTTGGATGGAGAGTGTGTGCTTAGGGTCTGGTTTTTTAAAAGCGATGGTGTTCGACTTGCAGTGATTATTCTTTAGCCCCAACTCCTGATATCGCCCATAGATAAGCTGTAGGGTATGCTGACAATTGTGCTCATTATCTGGCCCTGTAGGTCATCAGTATAGCAAAGGATCTTTACCCCTGGTCGCTGGGGTATGTTTAGGAGCTCACCCATGAGTATGTTGAAGAGGTAGGGGCTCAAAATACTACCTTGGGGGGTTCCGTTTTCGTGGACATCAACAACACCATAACAACAGCAACATAACTCCCTTTTCCAACATTATTTACGTCATAATAATTATCTGTACAATATTCATTACCACCATCAAAATTCTAAATCATATTCAACAATAATAACACCACCACCACCACTGTAATCACCATCACCATCATTACCACCACAACAGTCAACTATAATAAATCAAAATCATTACTATACTACAGCATCACAAAAAGTACAAGAGAGTTAGGAGGCGAGATAAAGTAAGGTGCAACGACCTCGGACTTACCTACATGTGTACTGATTTAACACCTTTACCATTTAATCCTTACCTTCTTTCTCTCACCCTTTAATCATTTCCTTAACCTTTCTTTCACGCTTCCTTTCATTTCATCCTCCTTTTCTTCCTTTCTTTTTACCGTTCTCATTTTCTTTTCCCCTCTATTTCTTTTTCGTTTGTCGTTTCCCTTCCATTTCCTTCTTTCCTTCTTTCCTTCTCGTTTTCATTCCTTGTGCCTCTTTATGTTGTTGAATTTTTCTCCATTTCATTTATTCTCCTTGTCTTGCAATCATCTTCCTTTCTTCACTATATTACAGCAATATAACAAGAGACGTAGGAACCAAGGTGAAATAATGTGGAGCGGCCTGGGACTCTGATAAACGTATCCCAAGTTCGACCCACTACGGCCCATTGGTTCCTTTATTTATATACTGTTTATTTTTTTTTAGGCGCCTGGTGGTTTAGTGGGTAATTAAGGAGCTCCAATCGGATTGAGCCGGTGCAGGTTTATATCTAAGGGGTGCTTGGCGTTTATTGCTCACGTAATACCACTCAGGGATGAGTGAGGCTGGTCACTCTCATCTTAATTGTCAGGACCAACTTGCATAGCCCGGGGCTCATACGGTCCTCATGGGGCAACGTAGGATTGGACGATGGATGGATATTTTTTTATTGCCCTTTTTGCATATTCTTCTTATGTTCTCTTTTCTTGTTTTCCTTTTGTTTTCTTTCTCTTCCCTTTGTTTTTCCTTTCTTCTACATTCCTTTCTTCTCTTTGTATTTTTTCTTCCCCTTTTGCTTTTAGATTTCTTTTTTCTGTCTCCCATTCTTTGCCATTTACTTCATTAATTCTCTCATATTTTCATCTTATTTTATTTTTTCTTATTTCTCTCTTTTTCCCCATCCTTTCTTCTCTTTTTTTTTTTTCCCCTCTCCCCACTGTATTACGGCATCACAAGCTACAAGAGAGGTAAGAGGCGAGATGAGGGTTATAATTTTACTATTCATATGGTGCCTAATTTTCGTTATTTTCATATATATTTCTCTTCTTACTCATTAATTTCACGTTTTGCTTTACTCTTGTTCTTCTCTGCTTCTATCTCTTTCTCATTTACCCTCTTTCTTAAACTACCTTCTTTTTTTCTTTATCCTTGCTGTTGTTCTACTCTTCATTTTTGTAATTTTTCTTTCTTTTCTCGTCTCTTTTTCTTTCCTTTTCTTTCTTTCTCTTTTCTCAACCATGCGAAAACAATAAAATAAATACAGAAATAGGAGCCAAGGTGAAGTAAGGTGAAGCGGGTGAGATTCTAACAAAGGTGTCTCTACTTCGACCCAGGTTTACGGGAAGCTCTTCTCTCTCTCTCTCTCTCTCTCTCTCTCTCTCTCTCTCTCTCTCTCTCTCTCTCTCTCTCTCTCTCTCTCTCTCTCTCTCTCTCTCATTTCCTTTTTCTTCTCCCTTCTCCGGGTAAAATTCCTATGTTTGTTTTTATCCTTTCCTAAGCTTTTTCTTTCTTTCCTTCTTGCTTTCTTTTTGCTAAATTTCTGTTCCTTTCTCATTTCTTTCTTCTTTTTACCCTATTTTGTTTTCAGCTTTTCCTTTGCATCTATGATTGTTTGTCACTTCTTTTTTTTCTCTTATTTTATTTTATTTTTTTTTTCATTTTTCCATATCATTCCATCTTCGGTGACTTTCTTTTTCCTGTTATATTCTTCGTGTCTCGCACTCCTTTCTTTCCCCATTCCATAATTAGCTACAAGAGAAGCAGGAGGTTAGATGAAATAAGGTTATCATCACTACTATTCTACTATACATCACCACCATCATCATTACCATCACCACCACCACCATCCAAAACAATTATCATCAACACTAACCTGTAACACAATCATCATCACTTTCACCACTACGAACCTCACCATCACCATTATCACCGCCCCAGTTAACACCAGCATCACTAGTTACATTAGCGGTTGCGGATGTTACATATATCCCTGATATGTTGCCTATTTAACTGGATAAAGTTAAATTTGCTCATGAAGAAACTAATGTATTATCACGAGGATTATTTATTTTTTAATGTGCTTGTATTTTTTGTGAATGCAATTAATATACAATAAATGTGTTGATTAAGTTTGAGTAAATGAAAGCCCTAAGTTGCATCAGGGATGTGCTTTCTGATATAAGCATCAGTACCAAGTACCGCTATACAATTATTGCACAAATATTATCTGAATAAATCTATTTGTATTTAAAGTAGCGCCAGCCATTAGAGTAGCGCTAGTGGACTAGTTTTGTAAAAAGGTAGCTGTAGTGGAAGTGACAGTACATTATGATGCAAGTAGTGGTAGCGATAGTGCCATTACTTTGAGCCAGTAGTACGTACAACACTGGTTATGGGCCAATAGGCCTCCTGTATCTGTACTTCCTATGTACTCCTGTGTACATCATCATAAGATACCAAAGAGGTAGGATGAAACTAGGATATCATTAGAACTAACCAACATTACCTTTATCATCACCATTATACTCAGATATACATCATCATATCTTCATATCATCTTTTTCATTATTATTATCACTACCATCACCAGTGAATGTTAATATTATTAAAATTATCCTTAAACACCACTATTGCAGTCATCATCATCATAATAATCATTATCATTATCATCATCACCTGATCTTCAGCACCACAACCATTAGCTACGGCATCACAAGCTACAAGAGAGGTAGGAGGCGAGATGAAGTAAGCTGGAGCGGCCTGAGACTCTACTACAAATGTACTGAGTCTCAGCCTTGTCTTCGGTAACTCGCTTCTTTTCTCTCTTCCTCTATTTATCTATACAATTATCTATACAACTATCTTTAATCGGACGCTAGCCTGTGTGTATGTGTGTGTGTGTGTGTGATTTTCTTTCTCCAGTTTTCTCCTTTCTTCTTTGTATTTAATCCATTCATCTATGTTGTTTTCATACCCTTCTCCTTTATGTCATATCCTTACTATATCCGATTCTCTAGCATTTGCTTCACAGATTAACTAATTTTTTTCTTTTTCTTTCTCACCATATTAGTATATTTACTCAATATTTCCACTGTTCTTTCTCTTTCTTCCTCCTTTCTTCATCCATTATACTACAGGAGCACAGGCTATAAGATTTGGATGTAAAATGAAGTAAGGTTAATGTCATGAACTCTGACCTACATCATCATCACCATCATCATCACCAGCACGAATACCATCTCATTTCATCATCACTATCATGATGATGATCATCATCATTGTCCACCTCAACCATTAATACCTCATTTTCACTCCTTCCTCCATTCATTATTACTTCTGTATTTCACCTTTGTTTCATTCTTGTTTTCCTATTCTTCTTTCTATCAAATTATCCATCTCCTTTTACCTTTCTTACTTTTAAGCCAATTCTTCTCTTTTTTCAACTTTCTTTCCCCATTTCATTCCTTCTGTATTTTTCTACTGTCATTGTTCCCGCTCTTCTTTCCTGTTCCGTTCTTTTCCTTTTTCTTCACTATATTACAGCAATAAAGCAACAAAGGAAGTAGAAGCCACGGTGAAGTAAGGTCGAGCGGCCTGGGACTCAAATAAAGGTGTCTGGAGTTCGACCGCGAGAAGAATGTCGGTTCCTTTTTTGTTTTTTCTTGTTTATAGGATATTTCTTATTCTTTCCTTTTTCGCCTATACTCCTTACATTTTTTTTTTTTTTTTGCCATTCTATCCTTGTAGTAAGAAAGAAGAGACAGAAAACAAATTAAAATGTTTTTATAATTTTGCAACAAAGACTTTTCCTCTGTTCTTTCTATATTTTTCTCATTGCTTGTTGTGTTTTACTTTGTCCTTTCTATCTCCCTTCAGTTGGTATTTTCCTTATTAATTCTGACTCCTTTTCTTTTCGTTTACTTCTTATTCGAACTGTTCTTTTCTTTCTCATTTCCTTTCATCTTTACTTCTTTAGCTTCTCTTTCGTTCATCCTTCATTGTCCACTATATTACAGCATTCTACCAGACAGGACGAAATGAAGTAAGGTTATCATCATCAGTACTAAGATGTTGTATATCACCAACATCACCAGCATTACTCACCACCACTACACCATTATCATCATTATCATCATCATCAATATCCATACAATTAACATCATATCAAACTTAATCTCTACCATCATCATCATCATCATCATCATCATCACCCCCATTACCCTCATCAGCTTCTTAGATATGCGCATTAAACTGCATCATCACAAGCTACAAGAGAGGTAGGAGGCGAGGTGAAGTAAGGTGGAGCGGCCTGAGACTCGACTACACCTTAATACGTTTACCCCGACATTGAACCTCCTTTTACTAATTTCCCTCTTTTTTCTTGTTCTCGTTTTCATTCTTCCTTTCTCTTTGTCTGTCTTTTTCTTTATTCCACACTTATTATTTACCTATCTGTCTTCCCTTTTTCAATATTTTTTTTCAGTTCTTATATTTTCCTCCTCTGCGTTAGTTTTCATTCTTTCTTTACATTCTCTGTTTTATTCATTCCAATTGTTCTTACATACCCTCTCATAGCTATGTAACAGCAATAAGGCAACAAAAGAAGTAGGAGTCAATGTAAAGTAAGATGGAGCCGCCTGAGAATCCAACAAGTGTCTTGTGTTCAATGTGCACTCCTGGTGGTTCCCTTTTTATTTTTCGTCTCTTTTTTCGTTCCTAAATTTTCTTTCCACTTGCCATTGACATTCTTTTTGTTTTCTGTTCTTCAATCCTTCATTCTATGACCCTTTTCTTCCATACATTATTCCATCACAAAATGCAAAAAGGGTAGGGTCATTTATAAATTCTCTTCAGTATTAGAGCACCAAACACTGCAGAGACTGGAAAGATCCATTACAAATAGGACAAAAGCCGCTGCAATATATCATCCCAAAATACACTAGTTTAAGCAGTATTTTGACATAATTTAACCAAATTTGTTGATAATTCATCTCAAAATACACTTTCGACACGACAATTGTAATGTCTGGTGATGCTTTGGGTCACTACAAAGGGTTTTTAGGTCATTGCATAATTAAATTATGGTCGTGGCAACCCGTATGTTAGGGTTTCATTACTTCACGGAAAATCGTTTCTCGTGGGTGTTCATGTAGCTTAACCCCCACCAAAGACAGCGCCTTTTATCTATGTTTATAGTCAGACACTTTAATTCCGTAAGGGATGCCCACAAACAAATCGCCTCCATGTCGCCCAGTCCTCTTATATTTGGTTGCCCTCCCTCCAACCCAACCCACTTTCTATCATACATCATTCTACTCTGTCCCTTCATCATATCTTTAATCTTTTCCTTCAGTTCTCTCCTTCCACCTCAGTCTCATACACTCTTCTGGGCAGTTTATCGTTCTCCATCCATTCCATGTGGTCAAACAATCTCAGACTATACCTTTTCACGTGTTCAATCACATTAACATTAGTACCAAAACAAGACTTTGCTGTACTTAAATATGAAATCATTCTTGGATATAATAATTTCTTACTTTAAGAATTATAGATTAGAGATTGCAGACACAAGAGTGTTTACTTTTATTTTTTTAATCTATAAAAACTTAGACGTTTGTCCTCTCTTACAATCATATTGGTATTTTTTTCTTTTTCCTGCAGCTATCTGAAGACTGGGGTAGGCACAAGAGAGCCGTCCTGTCTACTCTCCTTTACTCATACACTTTGATGATATCTTTAGAATCGATTGCTTCCCTAACAGATACCCTCGTTATGGGCCAATAGGCCTCCTGTTATCTGTACTTGCTGTGTGCTGCTACGTACTCCTGTATTGTCTCACAAGCTATAAAAGATGTAGGAGGCGTGATGAAGTTGGGTTATCATCAGAACTGACCTGCATCACCCATGAGTACCATCATACTCAGCATCACCATAAAGAGTAGGAGGCGTGATGTAGCAAGGTGGAGCGGCCTGCCACTCTACTACACCTGTACCCACTTAACACCTTGACCCTTTAGTCTTAGTTTACTTCTTTTTCTTGTTCTTTATCTCTTTCCCATTACGTAAAGTCACATCTTTTATTTCTAGATTTCCGTTTTTTTCCATACGTTTCTCTCTCCTTTTCCTTGTGTCTCCTATCTCCTTTCCATTGCCTTTCTTTCTTGCTTTCCCTTTTCAATATTTTACTCTCTCTCTCTCTCTCTCTCTCTCTCTCTCTCTCTCTCTCTCTCTCTCTCTCTCTCTCTCTCTCTCTCTCTCTCTCTCTCTCTCTCTCTCTCTCTCTCTCTCTCTCTCTCTCTCTCTCTCTCTCTCCACCCTTCCTTCCTTCCCTCCTTCGCTATATTACAGCAATAAGCAAGAAGACAAGTAGACGCCAAGGTGAAGTAGGGTGAAGCGTCCAGAGGTTCTAACAAAGGTTTCAATAGTTCGGCCCCAAATCGTCAAACTGGCTTCTTTTTACTTATCTTTGTCGGCGCGGCTCAAGGACGGGTATAATTTCCACTCGGTTTGTCTGTCTTTTTTATTTATTTATTTCATTTTTTTTTCCTCTCCGTTAACAACTTTACACGAAAACTAATGATGCGATTATGACTAAAAGTACATGGATAATGGGGTATGATCTTCTGATCCCCTGATTATATTTTGGGCCAAACTGGGCCAAGGCCGAGGCTGTAGGATAAAAAAAGTAAATAAATAAATACAAAGGTTTGTCGCCATAACTCCTTTCAAATTCGTGATATCGACGTTTCAGAGCTGCATCCTATAACATGCCTCGTTATATCAGAAGGTCACCCTCCAGTTAGCGGTTGGGGGATGAATGTCAGGTGGGTCGGGCCTGAAATTTCAAATGGGAATAAATTCGTCAATTTTCACCCGATTTACCACAAATCTGATATGTGACATATTTAACTAGATATCCTGTTGTGTTGATACGTCAGCACTAAAATAACTGCCGGGGACGGGTTGGCTGTGCTTTGGCACCACTTTTTGTTATTTGATTATTTACTTTTCCCCATTTCATTTTTTTAATTTTCTTTCTCTGTCCTCTTTTCTGCTTATTCTTTGTTAGTTTCATCTTTTCTTTCTTCTCGTTTCGTTTCTCTTAATGCTTTAACCTTCATCATCTCTTCCTCCTATTTTCTTTTAATTTCTCTTTTCCATCTCCTATTATATATCCTCATCTTTACTTATATTTGTCTTGTTTCTCTTTCCTTGTTTCTTTCTCTCTCATATTCGTGTCGTTAGTATGTTCTCCAAGCCAACTCAGCAAAATGTAAGTTGATTCTCAGGCTGCCATGACTCACTCTGAACTGAATACAATCGTTTGGCGGCAGCTGGAACAGGATACTAGAGCTGTGAAGGAAGTGAAATAAAGAGAATATAACACAGAGACAGAACTATAGTTAGAGAGAGTATGATGAAAGCCTTGCACAATAGAGTATGACAGAAATAGGTATAATGCAGATAGTTTGATAAAGAATCTTAAATGAATATGATAAAGACAGTATCATAAGGAAAGGTATGGGAAAGAGTGAGTATGATGAAAAGTATAATATGAGCCATGATAAGAGATTGTATAGCAGAGTATGATGCAGAAAGTATAATAAAGAGAGGATAATAAAGCAAGAATATGGTAATATATGCACAATAAGAGACAAGCTGCAGAAGTGGTAAGCTGGAGGCGAATACCGAGATAGATCGACTCCCAGCTGGACGTTGGGCGTTGGGGTTCAATCAGTAGAGCACTGTCCTACCTCCAATTATATATCAGTATATTTGTATATTTGTGGTACGTCGTGGCGACCGTCATCCACTCACTTGATGTGCAGCCTACCTCTTCCTTAACATTTATCATTTTTATCGACGTCTTCCATTCACTCCTTATATTTCTCCCATCTTCCCGTCACTTTCTAGTACACATCTTTCTTCTTTCAGGTGGCTTATATTGAGAAACAAACCAAACAGTTTCCTGTAAATCAGGACACCATTTACCTCGCTGGATGGTAACCATATAACCAACACATATGTTTTCCTTACGTGTCAACAAGTGGGTTGGTGGAGGGTTAGCGGCCATTCCCGTTAAACAACTAACTCAAAGACAAACAATGCCTTTACGGGATTGTGGCGTACGGCTATAGATAGAGCATTTCTTTGCTTTATGATCTGTGTACATTCTCTCTCTCTCTCTCTCTCTCTCTCTCTCTCTCTCTCTCTCTCTTTCTGTATATATATATATATATATATATATATATATATATATATATATACAGGTAGACATTAGGCTGGAAAGGTTAAGTATACCGCCTCAGTACCGTCTCCATTTTACCTGTTCAAGGTCTCTCTCTCTCTCTCTCTCTCTCTCTCTCTCTCTCTCTCTCCTTTCTTCACTATATTACAGCAATAAAACAGCAAGGCAAGTAGGAGCCAAGGTGAAATAAGGTGGAGCGACCTGAGATTCCAACAAAGGTTTCTCTAGTTCTACCCACACCTACACCATGGCTTCTTTTTACTTTAATTTTTTATCTATCCACATTTTTTTAATCTTCCAATTTTCCTTCTTTTTTCCCTTTTTCTGTTCTTTCATTATTTCCTTTCTTTCTGCTCCCATCCTAATTTCTTAATCCTGTCGCCTTTGTTATCTTCTCATCATTCCAGTTTCTTATAATTTGTGCTTTCGATATCCTAGTATTTATTCTCATCTTTACTCATTTTTTTTTCTTCACTGTATTCATTCCTTAATTTTTCACAGTCTCACTTCATTTCTTTTCTCATTCCTATCATTCGCTTTCTGTCGTTACAGTGGTCGTTTCCATTTTTTCCTGCCTTTCGTATTTCTTTATCCACTTTTTCCTGTATCTCTGTCTTTTGCTTTTTCCTTTCCCATCTTCACCTTTTGGGTTATCTTTACTATTTTTTTTTTCCTGTCTCTCTCCATTACCGTATCATAAGCTACAGATGAATTAGGAGGCAAGATGAAGTAAGGTGGAGCTGCCTGGGACTCTAGTGCAGGTAAACGGAATTGACACCTTACCGTTTATGCTTCATTTTCTTTTCTTTTTTTTTATTTCTATCTTACATTCTTTCCCTCTCCTATATTACACGTGTTGCTTCATTCCCCTTCTCTTTTATTTCAGTTTTCTCAATTTACTTCTATGTTCCCCTTCGTTTCTCCTGTCATGTCCTTTCTTGTTTTCCCTTTTCCTTTTTCATTTTCATTCACTGTCTCTTCGGGTTCTTTCATTCATTCTTTTTCTCGTTTTCTTACTCTTTTCCTATATTATTTTCTCTGTGCTTCTTCAATATATTACAGCAATAAAACAACAGAAGTAGAAGTGATGTAGGGGGAACGTCCTGGGATTCTAATAAAGGCTTTGGGAGTCAGAACCTCAGCTCAGTCAGGGTTCCTTTTGACTCTTCTTCCTAATCCCTTTACTTTTCATTCTCTTGTCCTTTTTTTTTCCTTTTAGTCTCCTTCGTCTCATGTTTTCATTCCCTCGTCCATATCCTTTTGTTTCCTTTTTGTCGTCCTCGTGTTTTTCATATTTTTTATTCCTTTTCCCTTCTTTATTTATAATCATTCACCTTTTACTGTCTCCTGTATGTCCACCATTCATTCGTATTTTTATTACACTTTCAATTTTGCTTTCAGAATATATTATTTTATTGTTCTTTTATTTTGCGATTTCTCGTTTCTATCTTTTATTCATTTCTTTCTTTTTCTTCCTATTCCCTTTCTCCATAATGATGCACCAGAAGCTAGAAGAAATGCTGGAAGTGAGATGAAGTAACTTTATTACCATCAGTTATTACTTGCTGTATATTATCATCATCATCATCACCACCACCACAATCTCACCCGCCACCACTAAACAATACTGCTCCCTTTTCCACCACTATGAACATCATCATCATCATCATTTACATAATTATCATTACAGGCATCAAAATTTACCTAAATCATCTTCACCAGTACTAATACCACCACATCACTGTAAACATCATCATCATCATCATCTTTATCATCATCATCATCTTCATTACCACCACCAAAGACAACTTTATTGTATCAAAATCATCACTATATTACAGCATCACAAGGTACATGAGAGGTAGGAGGCGAGATAAAGTAAAGTGTAACCCCTCGGGACTTTACTATAGGTGTATCGAATTAACACATTCACCATTTGTACCTTATTTTCATTCTCTCCCCGATTCATCCTTTAATTCTCCATTATTTCACGCTTCCTTTCGTTTCCTCCTCTTTTTCTTCCTTGTTTCTTCATTTTCCATTTTCTTTCTCCTTCTTCCTGTTTCTCGTCTCATCTCCTTTTCTTCCTTCCAGTTTCCTTTCCAATCTGTCCTGCTTTTTTGCTTTATTAATTTATCCTTTTTCCCCTTTATTCCCCTTGTCTTTCTCTCTCTACTACCTATCTTCACTATATTACCGCGATACAACAACATGAGACGTAGGAGCCAAGGTGAAGTAAGGTGGAGCGGCCTGGGACTCTGACAAAGGTTCCTTTATTTACATCTTTTTTTTTTTACTTTCCTACAATTTTCTTGGTTTACTCTGTATTTTTTTTTCCTTTCTTTTGGTGTCTCCTTTCTCCTCTTTCTTTCTGCTTTCATCTCATTACTCCTTTCTCCTCTGTCCATTCCTTTCACCCCATTTTCCTTTTTGCTTTCAGCTTTCTGTCGCCCATTCTTTGGCATTTACTTTATTAATTCTGTTTTTTTAGTTATACTATTTAAGTTGCACTTAATCTTATTTATAATATTTTGTCTTTCTCTCTCCTTTATTTGAATTTTTTTTTTTTTGTCTCAGCTGGCCTGTATTTCTCTTTCGTCCCCTCCCTTTTCTTTTTGTCATTTCTGTTCTAATTTCTCCTATCGTTCTGCACATCATTTTTGTCACATTTCTTCCTTTCTCGCCTTTTTAATTTCATGTTTTCTCTCTATCTTCTTAACCATATGATAACAATAAAATAAACTATGGAATAAAATCAGATATGGAATACAGTACAAGTATTTGTGTGACGATTTTAAGGAATGAAGTACATTCAATTTTACGATGGTAATCATCAACATGATCATGATCATCATCATAATGGACCGGTTGGCCAATGTTAGGCAGCTACTGTCAAAGGGTGTGGTAAGTCTGTGAATATAAAACAAGGAAAAAGAATTAGTATAAAGTCTGATGAACCATAGCCGCATTTTTTTTTTCTTTTTCCAGGGCCTACAGCACTGATGGCAGGATTACTACAAATATGACGTAATCGTAGTGGAGGCTTTGATGTGTGACCAGCAGACCTAAAGGGATACGATAATTATAACATTATTCAAAGATATTTCCTTTCAGTCCCCTGAGTTGCATGACTTATTTCCTTGACATATTCTTACTCCTTCAAGACGACTGTATTCAGCTGGGAAAGACACCCATTTAATTAGTACAGGAGTAAATGAAAGTCACAACAATTATTTCAAGGTTAGTAAGTCTTTCCTCAGGTAAATAAAATCACGTGAGGGTTGGAAGAATAGCATAAAAGGAGGACATCGTACTGAAGAAGTTATGGTGAGGTTTGGGTATATTCAAAATATAATAAAAAGCAGACGAACAATACTTAGTACGTGGCTTCTCGGGTCATTCTCTCACTCCTGCAGTAAAGGGACCCCAGTGAAGCTAATAATCACGTCACTCACCCTCTAACCGTGGGAGAGGATGCACGCAGCGGCAGTGTTGTGATGGATGTAAACAACTGAGGTAAAAGATATACACAGCTTTCCTAATATTGCTGATATAAACAGAGGTCTATCTATCTATATACCTAGGCTGTTTCCTCTCTCAAAGAGGGTGGCGGGGTGGCCAAGACAGGGAGACTCACTCGCCAAAATACTCATCCACACACACACACACATTTACTGGTGTCTTAGACTTAGCCTGTAAGTTGAGAAGGGGAGGTATGGAGGCAAAATGTTTAATAACTCATTGACTGATGCAATATCTCTCGGCGGCACCAAATCGTCAGCAGTAGGCTGCAAAAAGGAAATCTAATTGTATCGTTATTACAGGAGGAGTTAACGGAAATGTTTCATAATCGTTCACTTTTACTACGTCTTCAATCTGAATGAAATCCTCATGTTTTAGCTTGAATAAAATGCTACCTCCAGGCGATGTGACTAAGCACTGGGGAAGCCTCTCGCAGTGAAGGGGTAAGTAAAGGCTATAATAACGTATAAGGTTTGAAACCTCTCTCCAAAACAAAGTAAAATAATCTGGAGGCAGCACGATCGAAATATACAAGGACAAAAATACTAGATGCCGTAGTTACAGGGCCCCTCGGTTAATGCAATTGGTATGTAGTGGTGTGGGGGGCTGAGTTTGTGTTGTAATAATTCCTGTGCTCTGCTGTGTTGTGGGAGGCTGATAATGTGGTGGTGTGTGGTGTAGTGCGGTGTGGTGTGGTATGGTGTGGTGTTTTTCACTCACCTCTCAGGTCTACTGTAGTCTAGTGCAAAATCTGGCATCCAAAAATCGTCAGCTACAGACGGACAGAACCGCTGCCAGAGATGCTCCAGGCTCTACAGATACGTCATAGGAGTGAAAGGTCTAAGCAAGACCGTACCCAGGATTAGTGTTCGAGAGAGAGAGAGAGAGAGAGAGAGAGAGAGAGAGAGAGAGAAGGGTCTAGGCATGGCCGGATCCGGGAATAATGTTCGTGTGTGTGTGTGTGTGTGTGTGTGTGTGTGTGTGTGTGTGTGTGTGTGTGTGTGTGTGTATCTTGTTTCATTTTTTCGTTCATTCTCCTCTTTTCTTCTTTCTTTCTTATTTCTTATATTCCTTTTTTTTATGTTATTGTCATCCCTATTGTATTTTGCTTTCTCCTTACTGTCCCAGATTCTCTGGCATGTGCATTATTGATTACTCAGTTTTCCTTGGCCATGTATATCTCTCTTTCCCTATTAATACATTTCTCATTATTCCCATTTTTCTTTTTCTTGCTCCTGTCTGCCTTCATTATATTACAGGAGCACAAGCTGTAAGTGGCATGAGGTGGAATGAAGTAAGGATACTGTCATGAACACTGACATACACCATTATCGTTACCACTACCACAATCATTATCTGCATCACAAATCTCATCTCACTTCCTTGACCTACATGATCATCATTATCCTTCTCTACCATTTATATCTCCTTTTCTTCCTTTCCCACGTTCTTTAATTCTTCATATATGTCACCTTTGTTTCAATCTTGTCTTCCTGGATTTCTTTCCATAAAATTTTTGATCTTTTTATTCCTTTCTTATTTTTTGGCCCTCCCACTTTTTATTTTTTTCACCAATCTTACCCAATTTCGTTATATCCGTCCTTTCTTCGTTTCATTGTTCGCTCCCTTTTTTTCCTCTTCCGTTCCACTCGTTTTTCTTGACCATATTACAGCAATAAGGCAACAAGTCAAGTAGGAGCCAATGTGAAGTAAGGTGGAGCATCTCCGGACTCTAATTAAGGTGTCTGGAGTTCGATCCAAGAAGGAGCATGGGTTCCTTTTCTGTTCTTTCTTGTTTATAGTTTTTTTCTTTCCTTTGTCGCCCATACTACATGTATTTTGTACCCCATTCTCTCGTTTTTTGTAAGAAAGAATAGACAAAATAAAAAAGATTTTGACTAATTAATCAAATCCTTTTTTTTTTTTTTTTACCTTTCAATACTTTTTTGTTTTACGTTGTCATTTTTATCTCCCTTCAGTGATTCTTTCCTTAATGACTCTGATTGTCCTTTTCTTTTTTTTTCATCTGAATCCTATTATTTCTTTCATTCCCACTTCCTTTCGTCTTTAGTGAGTTACTTTCTCTTTTTCTTCCTTCATTGTTCACTATATAACAGCACCACAAGCTCACGGACAGGTATGATACGAGATGAAGTAAGGTTATCATTGTCATACTAAGCTATTGAATATTACTGCAATTATCACCACGACCATCATCACCACTGCAGCATTATCATCACATCAGCATTAATATCCATAAGAGTACAATTAGCATCTTACCAAAGCTGCCCTTCTTCTTCACTACCATTACCATCACCAACATCATCATCGCTGTCACCTCCATTACCATCATCAGCTTCTTACATCTGGTAATTATAATGCATCATCACAAGCTACAAGAGAGGCAGTAGGCCAGGCGAAGGAGGGTGGAGAGGCCTGGGACTTTTGTACCTGTATCGGGTTGAAACCTTCACTCTGACACTGAACCTTCTTTTGTTTATTTCGCTCTCTCTCTCTCTCTCTCTCTCTCTCTCTCTCTCTCTCTCTCTCTCTCTCTCTCTCTCTCTCTCTCTCTCTCGTTTTCATTCTTCCTCTCTTTGGCTATTTCTTGTTATTCTACTTTGTCATTTACATATCTGTCTCTTCTTGATCAATCTTTTTTTCAGTTCTTTTCCCTTTTTGCTTTAGTTTTCATTTTCTCCTTACTTTCTATGTTTTATTCACTCTTATTGTGCCTTCTTCCCCTTTCTTAGCTATTAAACAGCAATAAGGCAACAAGATAAGTAGGAGTCAATGTGAAGAGGCATGAGAATCCAACAAAAGTGTCTTGCGTTCAACCTGTAATCTTGGCCGTCCATATTAATTAAAATTTCTCTTCTTGTTCTTCTTTCCTAATATTCTTTTCCTAGTTTTTCTTTCATTGTTCCTTTGATGTTCATTTTCTTTGTTACTCTCTCTCTGATTTTAATAATCACCTTTTTTCTTCCCCACCATAGTTCATCACAAAATGAAAAAGAGGTAGGATCCCTTATAAATATGACCAAAAGTCGCTACAGTATTACAGCATCACAAACTGCAGTGTGGAAGGATGCTTTATAAATATGGCTAAGGTCACTACAATATTACATCACAAAATATATCAGTTTAACCTGTATTTTGGAATAATTAAACCAGACTTTGTGGTAAATTATCTCAAAAAACACTTTCAACAATTACACTGTAATGTCTAGTGATGGTTTGGACCCCTACAGAAGTATTTTAGGACATTACATAGTTAAATTATGGCTGTGGCAGCCCTTTTTTAAGGGTTTCATTACGTTACGACTTTACGGAAATTCGTTTGTCGTGGGTGTCCATGTAAGGCAACCCTCACAAAAGACAACGCCTTTCATCTATGTCTATAGCCAGACACATTAATCAGGTAATGAGTGGCGACAAACAAATCGCCTCCATGTCGCCCTGTCCTCTGTAATATGGCTACCCTACCTCCAACCCACACCCCATACACTCATGCATCATTCCATTCCATCCCTTCATGATATCCTTTGTCCTCCCCTCCCACTCTCCCCCTCCACCTCAGTCAAAAATACACTCTTCTAGTCAGATTCCCATTCTCTATCATATCCACGCGGTCAAACCATCTGAGAATATTTCTCTTCACGATTTTAATCACAACCGCATCAATACGACAACAACACTTTGCTGTACTTAAGTGTGAATGCATTCTACCATTATATTTGTTACCATTTTAATAATTATCCCATAGAGATTGTAGGCACGATAGGATTTACTGTTAGCTTATATATATATATATATATATATATATATATATATATATATATATATATATATATATATATATATATATATATATATATATATATATATGTATATATATATACATACAAAATTACAGTTTTTTCCTCTCCAAGAATCACGTTATTTTTGCTTTATTCTTGATCTTCTTCGGAAGGTGTGGTGGGTAGAGAAGAGCCATCGTTTCTTCTCTCCTTTTCTCATGCAAGTTGGTTTAATCTTAAGAATCAATTGCTTCCCAGACAGATAACTTTGTTATGGGTCAATAGGCCTCCTGTTATCTATACTTGCTGTGTGCTGCTACGTACTCCTGTATTGTCTCACAAGCTATAAAAGATGTAGGAGGCGTGATGAAGTTGGGTTATCATCAGAACTGACCTGCATCACCCTCATCAGTACCATCATACTCAGCATCACCATAAAGAGTAGGAGGCGTGATGTTGCAAGGTGGAGCGGCTGCCACTCTACTACACCTGTATCCACTTAACACATTATCCTTTATATTTATGCCCCGCCTTGTATATAGCCCGGGCATATAGTGTGGTCATATCCTCCTACCGCCATTCCGTCTTTTCGTTCTTCCGTCCCTCCATCCCGTTTTGCGTTTAGCTCATTTCCGAAAAAAACTGTTAAAGATACCTTAATTAACCTTCATACACAGATACATATTGGTGGCAGCATTTCAACCAGTGGAAACGTTGATGAAATTGGCCTTCCTTATGACCTTGACCTCACATTTCTTGATTTTGCGTTTAGCTCATTTTCTTGATAACCTCCGGCGTGGCGTTCCTGTCCTATAAACATATTTCTAGTTAAGTTTACACCTTTATCCTGTTCTTTATCTCTTTCGCCATTACTTTAAGTGATATCTATTGTTTTTTCGTTTTTTCGCACTCCATTCTCAGTTTTTTCCCTTTTCTCTCGTTTTTCCTTTTCAGTTTTTCTTTTCCCATCTCAGTCTTTTACTTTTTTTCGTCCCCCCCCTCTCTCTCTCTCTCTCTCTCTCTCTCTCTCTCTCTCTCTCTCTCATATTCGTGTCAGCATGTTGTCCAAGCCAACTCAGCAAAATGTACGTTGATTCTCAGGCTGCCATGACTCACTCTGAACTGAATACAATCGTTTGGCGGCAACTGGAACAGGATTCTAGATCTGTGAAGAAAGGGAAAGAGAATATAACACAGAGACAGAAATATAGTACGAGAGAGTATGGTGAAAGCACTACAGAGTATAATAGTGAGTATGACAGAAAAAGGTATAATGCAGATAGTGCGATAAAGAATGTAAAATGAATATAAAGAGAGTTTCATAAGGGAAGGTTTAGTAAAGACTGAATATGATGAAAAGTATAATATGAACCATTATAAGAGATTGTATTGCAAAGTATGATGCAGAATGTATGATAAAGGAAGGATAATAAAGAAAGATATGATAATAGAAGGCACAGTAAGAGACAAGATGGAGAAGTGGTAAGCAGGACGGACCGAGATAGATCGACTCCTAGCTGGACGTTGGAGACCGGGGTTTAATCAGTGAAGTACTGTTCTATCTCTTATTATTTACCAGATCTTTTCTATATCTCTGGTAGGTCGTGGAGGCCTTTATCCACTCACCTGATGTAGTGCAGCCAACTTATTCCTCTATCTATATCAATTTTTTCTATGTCTACCCTCCTCTCTTCCTATTTATCCTATCTCTCCTCTCACAGTAGTACACTTCCTACTTTTTCAGGTGGCTCATATTGAGAAACAAGCCAGGTAGTTTCCTGTAAGCCGAGAGATCATTTACAGTGCTGGGTAGTAACCCTATAACCAACCCATGTGTGTTCCTTAGTGTGTCAACAAGTGGGTTGGCGAAGGGTTAGCGCCCCTTCCTGTAAAACAACCAACTCAAAGACAAACAACCACCCTTTACGGGATTATGGCGTATGGCTATAGATAGACAGATAGATAATTTCTTTATGCTTTGATCTGTGTACTCCAATATATATTTTTCTACCTATATCTACTGTATATACAGGTAGACATGAGACTGGAGAGGTTAACTCCGTTTTTTATCTATTTCAGACCTCTCTCTCTCTCTCTCTCTCTCTCTCTCTCTCTCTCTCTCTCTCTCTCTCTCTCTCTCTCTCTCTCTCTCTCTCTCTCCTTTCTTTACTGCATTACAACAATAAAGCAACAAGACAAGTAGGAGACAAGGTGAAGTAAGGTGGAGCGGCCTGAGATTCTAACAAAGGTGTCTCCAGGTCGACCCACACACACATGAAGGCTTTCTTTTTCTTTTTATATTTTATGCATCCACACTTTTTAAACTTCTGAGTTTCCTTATTTTGTCCTTTTTTTTTTCTTTAATTATTTCCTTCTTTGTCTGTTCCCATCAGAATTTATAAACCTTTTTACCTTTATTATCTTCTCACCATAGTAGTTTCTTATAATATGTGTTTTGGATCTCCTAGTATCTATTATCTTTTTCACTCAAAGTTTTCTTGTTCACTGTATTCATCTGTTAATTTTTCTCAATCTCACTTTCTTCTGTCATTTTTCTCATTCGCTTTCTGTCTTTCTTTCCGCCTTTCTTATTTCTTTACCTATTTCGCTTGTATTTCTGTCTTTTTTTTTTTTTTATTCTTTTCCGATGTTCTCGTTGTAGGTTACCTTTAGTGAGTTTCTTTCCTTCGTTCTATCATTCTCCATTACCGTATCATAGCCTACAGTGGAGGTAATAGGCAAAATGAGGTAGATGGAGCGGCCTGGGACTCTAGTACTGGTGGACCGAGTTAACACTTTCCCATGTATGATTTATTTTCTTTTTTTCCCATTTCTTTCTTTCTTTCCCTCTCCTTTATTTCAAGCGTTGCATTATTTCCGTTCTTTTTTCTTCTAGTTTTCTCAGTTTACTTCTATATTTCCCCTTTCTTCCTTTTGTCATGTCCTTTCTTTTTTCACATTTCCATTTTCATTTCCATTCACTGTCTTCGTGTTCTTTCTTTCATTCCTTTTTCTGGTTTTCCTATTTACTCCATTTCTGTAATCCTTTCTACTGTCTTTCTTCACTATATTACAACAAAAAACAACAAAGGAAGTACAGTAGGAGTGATGTAGGGGGAATGTCCTGGGATTCTAATAAAGGTGTCGGGAATCAGAACCCCATCTCAGTCAGGTTCCATTTTACTCTACTTCCACAAATCATTTATTTCTCTTTCTCATGTCCTTAGTTTTTTCGTTTAGTCTTCTTCGTCTCTTGTTTTCATTTCCTTCGTCGATCTCCTTTTCTTTCTTTTTTTCCTACTCATGTCTTTCAAGACTTTTATTCTTTTCACCTTTCTATTTTTTATACTCATTTCCTTTTCACTGTCTCCTGTATGTCTCACATTCTTTCTCATTTTTATTAATTTCTGAAATTTGTCTTCTGTCTGTATTAGTTTTCTTTTCAGTTATTTCGCGGTTTCTCGTTTCTATTTTTTTCTATTTCTTTCTTTTACTTTCTATTTCCTCTCTCCATAATAACACATCACGAGCTACAAGAAATGCAGGAAGAAAGATGAAGTAACATTATTACCATCAATACCAACTCACTGAATATCATCATTATCACCACCACCACCACCACCACCACCACCACAACAACAACAACAACAACAACAATATCAACGCAACAACTCTCTTTTTCATCATCATCATCATCATCATCATCATGATTTGTACGATTATATTAACTGTCATCAGAACTAAACAAAATCATCTTTTGAAATACACACACCACGATCATCGTCACCATCATTTTCCCTATTGACACCATCACATTTTTTTAAATAGATAATGAATGGAGGAAGGAAAAACAAAGGGGAAAAAAATAAGTCCATGTGCCTAAAGGCATCCTTCATTCATAAAATATTTCTGACAACTGGATTTAAATTGAAGTGGTTAAATGTTTGTGGGAAACAACTCCCAGGAAGTGAATTCCAGAGAGTTGTAGTTCTGGGGATAAATGAATTTTGATAAGCAGAGGTTCTGCATTGCGGGGGAGAGAGTGTGAATTCATGGGCGCTCCTAGCTGCCCGAGTATTTCGTGAGAAAATGTGAAGGGGAGGAACAATTGAAGCCAGTTCGTCAGAACACTTACGGTAGAAATATCTACTGTATATAATAATGCTAAAGAAGCAACATCTCTACGTACTGATACTGGAGGAAGGTCTTGCGTGATGGCAGGATTATTGATTAATCTAATGGCTAATTCAACTACATGACATCAAAATCATCACTGTATTACAATATCACCAGCTACTGTGTAAGAGAGGTTAGTGGAGAGATAAAATAAAGTGGGCTGGGACTTTACTACAGATTTAACACCCTTTATTTTCTTTCTTTCTCACTTTCCTCCTTTCCGTCGTCTTTATTTCACGCTTCCTTTCATTTCCTCCTCCTTTTCTTCCTTCTTCCAAGATTTCCCATTCTCTTTCTCTTTCCTTTTTTCATTTGTCGTTTCAGTTCCTTTTCCTCCTTCCAATTTCCTTTCCATTCTTTCCTGCCTTTTTGCTTTATTACTTTCTCCTTTCACCTTTATTCTCCTTGTCTTTCTCACTCTGTACTTCGTATCTTCACTATATTGCATCGATACAACAACAAGAGACGTAGGAGCCGAGGTTAAGTAAGTTGGAGCTGCCTGGGACTCTCATAAAAGTGTCCTTAGTTCTACCCTGTCATCTAGTATATATCCTTTATTTATATCCTTTTATTTCTATTTCAACATTTTTTCTTTATATGCTCTATTATCTCCTTTTCTTTTCTTTTGCTCTCTCCTTTCTCCTCTTTCTTTCTGCTTTCAACTCTCTATTCCTTTCTTCTCTTTATATACCTTTCATCATCCTTTCCTTTTTACCTTCTGCTTTCTGTCACCCATTCTTTGGCATTTACTTGATTAATTCTCTCTCTCTCTTTTTTTTTTGTTATTTAAATCGCTCTTAATTTTCTTTTTATTATTTTATCTCTCTCCTTCTTGCTTTACTTGAAGTTTTGTTTCATTCTTCTTTTTTCTACCTCTCTCTCTCTGTCTCAGCTGGCCTGTATTTTACTTTCGTCCCCTCCTTTTTCTTTTTGTCATTTCTGTTCTAATTTCCCCTATCATTCTGCACATCATTTTTGTCACACTTCTTACTTTTCGTCTCTTTTACATCGTCTTTTCTCTCTACCTTCTCAACCATATTCAGTCAATCAGTCAATCAATCAATCATTTCCTGTGGCACCCCACGGGTTGCATAGGGCCTCGATGAACCCTCTCTCCACCAATATTTGTCTCTTGCCATCTCCTTCAGGTCCCACCAACACTACTCTCCTGCTTCTCTTTTCATTGTCCTCAACCAGATTTCCCTCGGCCTACTTCGGCCTCTTCTTCCTTTTGCAGTCCACTCTGACACATCCTGTATTAAACTGCCTTATTTTCTATACACTGCCCCAGCCATTTCCAGCGAGACAGTCTCACATATTCATCAACTTGTTCCACTCTCGCAATATCCCTCACTCTTTCATTTGTAACTCTGTCTTGCCACTTTACCCCAAGAATACTTCTCAGTATTTTACTCTCAAATCCTAAAACTTTCTGATCTGTTGCAATTGTACTGTACCATGACTCATGCCCATAAATTAAAATTGATCTAACCATGGACGTGTAAATATTAACTATAGTGTATCGAAAGCATATTATTATTCCAGATTTCAACATTCCAACAGCTCGCCAAGCCTGCCTAATCCTCTCCTCAATATAATTGTTTAATGATCCATTAGGTAATACAATCGTTCCCAGATATTTAAAGTTTTCTACATTCTTCACCACATTATTCCCAATTACACAATCGACTTGGTTCTCTACGTTCATATTAATAACTTCAGTCTTTCCACAATTTATTACCAATCCCACTTTTTCTCCTTCCTCCACCAGACAATAAAGCACCCTCTGCATCTCGTAAATACTTACGCAAATCAGTACAATATCATCAGCATTGTCCAAATCCATCAGCTTCGTATTTTCTTTACAGTTAATTCCTGCACCTGTTCTCCTTACAACCTTTCTCATAACATAATCTATAACCAAAACAAACAGTAAAAACGAAAGAACTCCTCCTTGAAGCATTCCTGACCTAACTTCAAATGGATCACTCAAAGAACCACCCACCATTACCTTACAAAAAGTACCTTCATGCAGGCTTGTAATAATATTTACAAACTTTTCTGGTATACCATAGAATCTCATAATTTTCAACATAGCTCCACGTGAAACACGATCAAACGCCTTTTCAAAATCCACAAAACACATACTAAGTGGCATTTTCATCTCACTAGCTTGTTGCATTAGATGCCATACAATGAAAATCTGATAATTACAAACTCGACCCTTTCTGAATCCCGCTTGTTCTTCTCTTAAAATTCTATCAGTTACTGGCTCTATTCTGTTCAACAAGATTTTGGAAGACTTTTGCAACTACGGGTGTCAAAGTTATCCCCCATCAGTTTCCACACACACTTAAATCTCCCTTTTTTGGTATTTTTATAATCACTCCATTTTTCCACTCTTAATAATTTCATAACAATAAAATAAACTATGAAATAAAATCAAATATGGAATGCAGTACAAGTATTTGTGTGACGATTTTAAGGAATGAAGTACATATCAATTTTACGATGGTAATCATCAACATGATCATGATTATCATAATGGACCGGTTGGCCAATGTTAGACAGCTACTGTCAAAGGGTGTGGTAAGTCTGTGAGTATAAAACAAGGAAAATAAAGAATTAATCCAATGTCTGATGAACCATAGCCGCATTTTTCTTCTTTTTCCAGGGCCTACAGCACTGATGTCAGGATTACTTCAAATATGACGTAATCGTAGTGGAGGCTTTGATGTGTGACCAGCAGACCTAAAGGGATACGATAATTACATTATTCAAATATATTTTCTCTCCGTCCCTTGAGTTACATGACTTATATCCCTGACATATTCTTACTGTACTCCTGCAAGATGATTGTATTTAGCTTGGAAGGCACCCATTTAATTAGTACAGGAGTAAATGAAAGTCACAACAATATTTTCAAGGTTAGTAAGTCTTTCCTCAGGTAAATAAAATCACGTGAGGGTAGGGAGAATTGCCTAAAAGAAGGCCATCGTACTGAAAAAGTTATGGTGAGGTTTGAGTACAGTCAAAATATAATAAAAAAACTGACAAAAATTATTAGTACGTGGCTTCTCTGGTCATTCTCTTACTCCAGCAGTAAATGAACCCCAGTGAAACTACGAATCACGTCAGTCACCCTCTAACCGTTGGAGAGGATGCACGCAACGGCAGTTTGTAATGGATGTAAACAACTGAAGTAAAAGATATACACAGTTTTCCCCATACTGCTGATATAAACAGAGGACTACCTATCTATGTACCTAAGCTGTTTCTCCTCTGTCGGGGGGTGGCAAAGGCAGGACGACACGCTCACCAAAACACTCATCCACACACACACACACACACATTTATCTTAATCTCTAAGGGGAGAAGGGGAAGTAAGGAGGGAAAATGTTTAATAACTCATTGACCGTTACTATTTCTCTCAGTGGCACCACACCGTCAGCAGTAGACTGCAAATAACAAATCTAACTGTATCGTTATTAGAGGAGGAGTTAACGGAAATGTTTCATAATTGTTCAGTTTACGACGTCTTGCATCTAAATGAAACTGTTGTGTTTAATCTTCAACAAAATGCTACCTCCTAGCTATGTCACTAAGCTTTGGGTAATCCTCCCGCAGTGAAGAGGTAAATAAAGGCTATAATGAACGTATCCTCTTTACATCTCTCCAAAACTGAATCATATAATCAGGAGACAGCAAGAACAAAACATACAAGCACAAAAATACTAGATGCCGGAGTTACAGGGCCCCTCAGTTGTAGTGGTGTGGGAGGCAGAGTTTGTGTGGTGATAATTCCTGTGCTGTGCTGCGTCTTGTGAGGCTGGTAATGTGTGCTGTTGTGTGGTGTGGTGTGGTTTGGTGTGGTGTGGTAAGGTATGATATGATGTAGTGAAGTGTTTTTTCACTCGTCTCTCAGCTCTACGCTAGTGCAACATCTGGCATCCAAAAATCGTCACCTGCAGACGGACAGAACCGCTGCCAGAGATGCTCCAGGCTTCGTAAATACGTCATAGGAGTGAAGGGTCTAAGCAAGACCGTATCCAGGAATAATGTTCGAAGAGAGAGAGAGAGAGAGAGAGAGAGAGAGAGAGAGAGAGAGAGAGAGAGAGAGAGAGAGAGAGAGAGTGTGTGTGTGTGTTTCTCTTGTGCTCATTTTTCTCGTTCTTTCACCTCTTTCCTTCTTTCTTTCACCTTTCTTTGATATTACTTTCTTTTCCATGTTATTCTGAATCCTTTTTATTTTTTGCTTATTTCTTGCTATCTTAGATTCTCTCGCATTTACTGTATGGATTAACTCATTTATCCTTTGGCTTTTATTGATTTATATCTATACTAATGAATTTCTCATTATTTCCATTTGTCTTTCTCCTTCTTGCTTCTTTTTTCTGCCATCTTTATTATAATGATCCGATTTTTGTGTTTGTTGGTTTGTTGGTTTGTCCGTTTGTTACCGTAACACAGCCAAAACAGTGCATTGTAGTGCAATTTTTGTTAGAGCAAGGTACCATTAATAAGTTCTAACTTGAAGAACAAAACAATTTCCAGTCAGTTCGGGACACCGGTTCCCAAGTTATGACTCATTTCTGGCCTTTTGAAAGGCCGAAGGCGGCCTTTAGGCGAATCACTTTCTTTATGGGCATTGACGTTACCATAACACAGCAAAAACCGGCGCAGGTAGCGCAATTTTTGTTTTAGTAGGGTACAGTTAACATGTTCTATCTTCAAGATGAAATGATTCCCAGTCAAATCGGGCCATCAGTTCCTGAGTTATAATTCATTTCTGGCCTTTTGGCATCGAGCGTAAATCCGCCGAAGGCGGCCTTTAAGCAAGTTTTATTACAGAAGTAAAAACTAAAAGTGGTAGGAAGTGAAATGAAGATTGTTGTCATAAACACTGGCCTACATCACCATCATCACCATCATCCTCAGCATATCACATCAGTCATCATCATCATCATCATCATCATCATCATTATATTCCGCAGTCAATTATACCTCATTCTCGTTCTTTCCCCCATTATTTCGTTTCTTCAATATTTCACCTTCGTTTCATTTTTTCTATTCTCATTTCTTTCAAAGTTGCCATCTTTCTTTATTTTTCATACTACATACTTTTTTTTCTTTTTCCTCATTTCCTTCTCTTGGTCATTCCTTCTGTTTCTATCTCCTTCCATTGTTCCTGATTTTTTTTTTTCGATTCTTTCCCTCACCTTTATCTTCACTATTATACAGCAATAAAGCAACAAGGGAAGCAGAGGCCAAGGTGAAGTAAGGTAGAGCGACCTGGGACTTTAATAAAGGTGTCTATAGTTCTACACAACACCACTGGCGCCTATTTTTTCATTCTTTTTATATTCTATTTTCATCTTTATTCCTTCCCCTTGACTTCTTATATATATTTTTTTTTATCTAATTCTCTTGTTTTACGAGGAAGGAAGAGATTGGCAAGAAAAATCAAAAGAGTATTATTATTATTAGTCGAATACTTTGTACTTTTCTTAAAATTTATATTTTTTTCAATGGTTCTTTTGTTTTACTTTGTCCTATCGTCCTTTCGTTGACATATTCCTTATCAACTCATTCATTCTTTTTCCTTTTATTTCCATCTATGTCTTAATTTTTATTTGATTCTCTCATTTCCTTTCATCTTTACTGCTCTACTTTCTCTTATTCTTCCATCCTTCATTGTCCACTGTATTACAGCATCACTAGCTACCTGACAGATAATGGCCGGAATAAAGTAAGATTATCATTATCAGTACTAAGCTATTGTACTGTACATCACCACATTTACCACCACCATCACCACCAACATCATCATCATCATCATTAATATCCATAAATTTAACATCTTACCAAAGCTAATCTATACCAGTTTCACCATCATCACCACCTACACATCATCATCTTCATCATCATCATCACCATCATCATAAGTCACCTTCATTACTATCATCATCTTCTTAGATCTGGGCATTATACTGCATCATCACAAGCTACAAAGGAGGTAGGAGGCGAGGTGAAGTAAGGTGGAGCGGCCTGAGACTCTGTCACACCTGAATGGGGTTCAAACCTGCACCCCGACATCGATCCTCCTTTTCTTTTTTTCTTTCTTTTTTTTCTTTCTCGTTTTCTTTCTTTTTTTTTTCTCCTTGGTTACCTTTTTCTTTATTCCCTTCTTGCTATATACATATCTGTCTCTCCTTGCTCAATGTTTTATCAGTTTTTATGTTTTAATCTGTTTCCGTTTTCATTCTTTTCTTACTTTCTCTATTTTAGTCACTCCTGTTGTACTTTCTTCTTCTGTCTTAGCTATATAACAGCAATAAGGCAACAGGACAAGTAGGAGTCAAGGAGACGTAAGATGGACGGGCCTGAGTATCCAAGAAAAAGATCGTGTTTCAACCTGTTAGCTTGGCGTTCCTTATGATTTGTTTTGTCTCGTTTTTCTTTCCTTTTCTCTTTTTCATTGACGCTCCTTCTGTTTCCTATTATATGTTTTTTTCTGCCACTTTTCATTCTTCTCTACTACATAAAAGAATCACAAGCTGCAAGAGAGTTTGGATCCTTTATAAGTACGACCCAAAGACAAAGGTACTATCATATTACACGAGAAGCTCCAAGAGAGGTGGGACTCTTTATGTGTATGACCAAAACTGATATTATATTGAACCACAAGCTGCAAAAGATGTAGGACGCGGGATGAAGTAAGCCCAACCCACCTGCCACTCTACTCAGGTGTATTTAGTTCAGACATTTGATTGTTCCTCCCTTTTTTTTTTTTTACACCTTTTTCCGGTATATATTTTAGTTTCCTCCTTGTCATATTTGCCCTTCTTATGTTCCTATATATTTCTCGCCTTTTCTTTCTTGTTCGCTTTCCAGTTATTTTCCTTTCCTTCCCCCCTCCCCTTTTTTATAACTTACCTTCCTCTATGATTTTCTTTCCTCTCCCTTTTTACTTCTCTCTCCGTGTCATTCTGCTCTCTCTTCTTTCTGATTCCATTTAGTCTCTCTCTCTCTCTCTCTCTCTCTCTCTCTCTCTCTCTCTCTCTCTCTCTCTCTCTCTCTCGTCTTCCTTTATTTCCGTCTTTCAACTATGTCCTTACGTCAGCTTTTCTCTCCCCTTCTCTTTTGTGATCTCCCATTTTTTCACATCCCACTAATGGAAGTAAATGACGAATAGATCTAAGATATATTAATAACATCGATTTAAAAAATAAATGCAAGAGGGAAGGAGGATGAACCAAATTGTTAGATAGGTTTTTGTGAAGGCGTCAGAAAGAGCAGGAATAATTTCGGTCAAAAAGTTTTCAGAGCATTTAGGGCGAATGAAATTATTCTTAGTATAGCGAAGAACACACTTGGCATGATTCCGTACAGAAGCATAAAAGAGACGAGATTCAGGGGTGGGTTGGCGCCAGTACCTTTTGTAGGCCTCCTCCTCCATGTCGCCCTGTCCCCTACCGTTTGGCTGCTCTTCTCAAACTCACATCCCCATCTCTCATACATCATTTTACTCCGTCAATTCATCATATATTAAGTTTTGCCCTCCCACTCCCCCCTCCACCTGTCACATATACTCTTCTAATCAGGCTTTCTTTCTCCATCCTCTCCACCTGGTGAAACCATCTCCGACTGTTACTCATAACACTTTTAAAAACATCCACAGCAATAACAAAGAACACTTTGCTGTACTTAAATCAGAGGACGTTTTAAGATTTCATATGTTGTATGATTAGAGGTTGCTGGCACAATAATATATACTGTTATCATTCGTTTACATATACAGATATACATATTTCTGCTCCCCATCAATCATGTTCTTATTTTTGTCTTTTTCCAGCTTTGTCCAGAGGGTGTGGTGGGCAGAGAAGAGCCTCCCTCTCTGCTCTCATTTTTTCATACACGTTGGTTATATCTTGAGAATCAGGTGCTTCCCTAACAGATAACATAGTTATGGGCCAATAGGCCTCCTGTTATATGTACTTGCTGTGTGCTGCTACGTACTCCTGTATTGTCTCACAAGCTATAAAAGATGTAGGAGGCGTGATGAAGTTGGGTTATCATCAGAACTGACCTGCATCACCCTCATCAGTACCATCTTACTCAGCATCACCATAAAGAGTAGGAGGCGTAATGTAGCAAGGTGGAGCGGCCTGCCACTCTACTACACCTGTACCCACTTAACACCTTGACCCTTTAAGCTTCAGCTTCTTTCTTTATCCTGTTCTTTATCTCATTCCCCTTTAGTTAACTTTGGTTATGTCCTTTTTTTTTTTTAAGTTTCTGTTTTTCGCTTACTTTCTTGCCTGCGTCCTTTCCCTTCTGTCTCCATTAGTTCTCCTATTCGCTTTCTATATTAATCCGTTCATATTTTTATTTCTTCTTTCGCCTTTCTCTCTCTCTCTCTCTCTCTCTCTCTCTCTCTCTCTCTCTCTCTCTCTCTCTCTCTCTCTCTCTCATCTATTTCCTGTCTTCCCAATATTACAGCAATAAGGCAATAATATAAGTAGAAGCCACGATGAGGCCTGATATTCAAACAAAGGTTTCTCCATTTCTACCCAACGTCACACCACAGGCTTCTTTTTTTTTTTTTTTTTTTTTTACCTTTTTCATTACTTTCCCATTTCCTTTCTCTGTCCTTTTTTCTTTTTTTTTTTTTCGTTTTTCTTCTTGTCTGTCTTTCACCTTTCTCATTTCTTAATCCTTTTGCCTTAATTATCTTCTCTTCACCCCAGATTCTTATAATTTGTCTTTTCCATCTCCTATTATCTGTTCACTTTCTTACTTGCATTTTTCTTCTTCCTTGCATTCATTCACTCATTCATCTTTCTCATTTTCTTTCAATTCTTTTTTCTCTCATTCATTTTCTTTCTTTTCCTGGTTCATTCTTTCAGCTTCTTCTTGTATTTCTCCATAATTTTACGTCATCACAAGCTACAGGAGAGGTAGGAGGCGAGATGAAGCATGATGGAGCGGCCTGGGACTCTACCACAGGTGTACCGAGTTCATGTCATCAGCTGAGATTCTCTCTCTCTCTCTCTCTCTCTCTCTCTCTCTCATATTCGTGTCATTAGTATGTTCTCCAAGCCAACTCAGCAAAATGTACGTTGATTCTCAGGCTGCCATGACTCACTCTGAAGTGAATGCAATCGTTTGGCGGCAGCTGGAACAGGATACTAGATCTGTGAAGAAAGTGAAATAAAGAGAGTATAACACGAACACAGAAACAAAAATAAAGGAAGAGTGTGTATGATGAAAGCATTCCATGGTATAATGGTGAGTATGACAGAAATAAGTATAATGCAGATAATATGATCATGTAAAATAAATATAATAAAGACAGTATCATAAAGGAAGGTAATGGAAAGAGTGAGTATGATGAAAAGTATAATATGAACCATAATTAAAAAAATGTATAGCACAGTATGATGCAGCAAGCATATTAAAGGAAGGATAATAACCAGAGATTATAAGAGAAGGCATAATAAGAGACAGGATGGAGAAGTAGTAAGCAGGAAGCGAAGAAGACTGAGATAGATGGACTTCCAGCTGGGCGTTGGGCGGTCGGGGTTCAATAAATAGAGCACTATCATACCTCCTATTATTTATCAGTTTATGTCCATGTTTGTGGTAGGTTGTAGCGACCTTCATCTACTCACATAATGAAGTGCGGCCAGCGTCTTCCTTCACCTTTACCATTTTTCTTCTATGTCTGGCCTCTTCCATTCATATTTCTCCCATCTCTCCTGTCTCTTTCTTCTATATTTCATTCCTATTCATATGGCTTATATTGAGAGACAAGACAAATAGTTTCCCGTAAGGCAGGAAACAATTTTCAGCGCCGGGTGGTAACCATATAACCAACCCATACGTGCTCCATACGTGTCAACAAGTGGGTTGGCGGAGGGTTAGGGCCCCTTCCCGTACAACAACTAACTCAAAGTCAAACGACCATCCTTTACGGGATTATGGCGTATGGCCATAGACTGATTGACTATTTCTTTATGTATTAGCCTGTATATTTCTATATATCTTTTTCTACCTATATCTATATACACGTAGACATTAGGCAGGTGAGGTTAAGTTTACCGCTTCAGTACCGACTACTTTTTGATCTATATGAGCTCTCTCTCTCTCTCTCTCTCTCTCTCTCTCTCTCTCTCTCTCTCTCTCTCTCTCTTCACTATATTACAGCAATAAAGCAACAAGACAAGTAGAAGCCAAGGTGAAGTAAGGTGAAGCGGCCTGAGATTCTAACAAAGGTTTCTCCAGTTCGACCCACATTCAAAGGAAGGCTTCTTTTTTTTTTTCTTTTTTATTCATCCACAATTTTTTAACTTCTTATTTTCCTTCTTTTGTCCCTTCTTCTGTTCTTTCGTTGATAATTTCCTTTCTTTCCGTCGCCATCCTAATTTCTCAATCTTTTCTCTTCATCTCAGTTTCTTATAATTTCTCTTTTCCACCTTCTAGTATCTATTCTCTTCTTTACTCACATTTATGTTCTTCCTTGTATTCATCCATTCATTTTTGCCAATCTAATTTTCTTTCGTTTTTCATTTCTCTCGTTCTCTTTCTGTCTTTACAGTGCTTGTTTTCTTTCTTTCATCTTCTCATTTCTTTATCTACTTTTTCCGTATATCTGTCTATTTTTTTTTCATATTTTTCCTGTCTTCTATTATTATGTAACCTTTACTAATTTTCTTCCCCTCTTTCTGTCTGTCTCTATTACCGTATCATTACCTGCAGTGGGGATAAGAGGCTAGGTGAAGTAAGTTGGAGCGGCCTGGTACTCTAGTACAGGTGAACCGAGTTAACACCATACCATTTATGATTCATTTTCTTTTGTTTTCCTACCTTTTTTTCTTTCCCTCCCCTTTACTTCACGTATTGTTTCATTCCCGTTCTTCTTTCTTCCAGTCTTCTAGATTTACCTCTGTTTCCCCGTTCTTCCACTTTTCATGCCCTATCTTTTTTCCCCATTCTTTTTCCATTTCCATTCACTCTCTCTTCGCGTTCTTTCTTTCATTCCCTTTTCTCTTTTTCTTACTCCCACCATTGCTTTATTCCTCGCTGCTGTCTTTCTTCACTATATTACAGCAATCAAACAACAAGGGAAGTAGCAGTGATGTTGTGGGAACGTCCTGGGATTCTAATAAAGGCGTCTGGAGTCAGAACCTCAGCTCAGTCAGGGTTCCATTTTATTTTTCCTCCTCATTGCCTTTATTTTTCAATCCCTTGCCCTTACTTTTTCCGTTTAGTCTCCATCATCTCATATTTTCATTTCCATAGTTTCCCCTTTTTTTTTTTACCCATTTTTTCATATTTCTTATTCCTTTCGCCTTTCTATCTTTTATAATAATTCCCTTTTTCTGCTTCCTGTATGTCTCCCATTCTTTCATATTTTTATTATATCATTTTTTATTTGCCTTCTGAATGTGTTAGTTTCTTTTTCTGTTATATCACAATTTCTAATATCACTTTTTTTTAATTTTCTTTAATTTCCTTGCTCCTTCATTTCTGCATAATAATACATCAGACACTACAAGCAATGCAGGAAATGAGATGAAGTTACGTTATTATCATTGGTTATGACTTACTGTATATCATCATTATCATTACGACTACCATCACCATCATCACCACCAACAACACAACTCCCTTTTCCACCATTATAATCATCATCATCATCATCATCATCATCACCATCATCATTATTTATACGACTATCATTACCATCATCAAAATTCACCTAAATTATTTTCACATATACTAACACCACCAGGAACACCGTAATCATCATCATTGTCATCGTTATTACCACCATCAAAATCAACTATATTACATCAACATCATCACTACATTGCCGTATCACAGAGTACAAGAGAGGTAGCAGGCAATATACAGAATAACTGCCTGGGACTTTCATAAAGGTGTACCGATTTAACACCTTTTTCATTCATACCTTATTTTTTCTCTCTACCGTTCATCATTCCATTCTCCTTTAAGTCACGGTTTCTTTCATTTCTTCCTCCTTTTCTTCCTTCTTTCTACATTTCCCATTTTCTTTTTCCCTCTTCCATTTTCAGTAGTCATTTCAGTTCGTTTTCTTCCTTCCAGTTTCCTTTCCATTCTTTCCTGTTTTTTTGCTTTTATCACTTTCTCCTTTTCCACTATAATCTCCTTGTCTTTCTCTCTGTCTCTGCTTCCTATCTTCACTATATTATCCCGGTACAACAACAAGAGGCGAAGGAGCCGAGGTGAAGTAAGGTGGAGCGGCCTGCGACTCTGATAAAGGTGTCCCGAGTTCGACCCTGTCCTCGACGGTTCCTTTATTTATATCTTTTGTATTTCCCATCCTACATTTTTCTATTATATTTTGTAATTTATTTTTCCTTCTTTTGTTCCCTCCTTTCTCCTCTTTCTTTCTGCTTTCAACTCTTTATTCCTTTCTCCTCTTTATATTCCTTTCACCCCCTTTTTCTTCTTGCTTTCTACACTCTGTCGCCCATTCTTTGGCATTTTCTTGATTATTTCTCTTTGTTTTTTCATTTTTTCTGTTTAAATCGCACTGAATTTTCTTTATCTTATTCTATCTTTCTCTCCTTCTTCCTTTATTTGAAGTTTTGTTTAATTCTTTTTTTCCTCTCTCTGTCTCAGCTGGCCTCCTTTTTACCTTTGTCCCCCCTCCCCTTTTCTTTTTGTCATTGCTGTTCTAAATTCTCCTATCGTTCAACACATCATTTTTCTCACATTTCTTTGTCGCCTATTTTCATTTTCTCTCCTTCTTTCTTAGCCTTTCGACAACAATATAATAAACTATTGAATAAAATGAAATACGGAATACAGTACAAGTGTTTATGTGACGATTTTAAGGAATGAAGTACATACCAACTTTACGATGGTAATCATCAACATGATCATGATCATCATCATCATAATGGACCGGTTGGCCAATGTTAGGCAGCTACTGTCAAAGGGTGTGGTAAGTCTGTGAGTATAAAACAAGGAAAATAAAGAATTAATCTAAAGTCTGATGAACCATAGCCGCATTTTGTTTTCTCTTTCCAGGGCCTACAGCACTGATGGCAGGATTACTACAAATATGACGTAATCGTAGTGGAGGCTTTGATGAGTGACCAGCAGACCTAAAGGGATACGATAATTATATCATAATATAAAGATATTTCCTTTCAGTCCCTTTAGTTACATGGATTGTTTCCTTGACATATTCTTACTCCTTCAAGACAATTGTATTCGGTTGGGAAAAACTTTTTTCTTTTTTTCTTTTAGTGCTGGAGTAAATGAAGGCCACAACAATATTTTCAAGGGCAGTAAGTCTTTCCTAAGCTAAATATAATCACGAAATTGTAGCAAGAATAGCATAAAAAGGCGTCCATCGTACTGAAGAAGTTAAGGTGAGGTTTGAATATAGACAAACTATAATATAAAAGCTGACAAACATTATTTAGCACGTGGATTACCGGATCATTCTCTGGATCCAGCAGTAAATGAGAATGAACTCCAGTGAAGTTCCGAATCACCTCAGTCACTCACTAACCTTTGAGGAGGAAGGATGTGGCGGCAGTGTTCAGAAGGATGTAAACAACTGTGGTAAATGATGTACACAGCTTCCCCCATCCTGATGATATAAATTGAGGTAAGGAAGCAAAAGTCTGTTAACTCTAATATAATTTTGTCAGTGGAACCAAATCGTCAGCAGTAGACTGAAAAAAGAAAATAATCTAATCGTATCTTTATTAGAGAAGGAGTCATCGGAAATGTTTCATTGTTGTTCGTTTTTACGTCGCCTTTTATCTGAAGACAGTCATCGTGTTTTAGCATGAATAAAATGCTGCCACCTGGCGATTTTACTAGACTTTGAGGAATCCTCTCGCAGTGAAGGGGTAAATATAGGCTATAATGAACGTATCCAGTTTGAAACATCTCAAGAAAACAATGAAATAGTCTGAAGACAGCAAGAACGAAAAATACTAGCACAAAATTACTAAATGTGGGAGCTACAGGGCCTCACAGTTAATGTCCCTGGTGTGTAGTGGAGTGGAAAGCTGTTTTTGTGTACTATGGTGTAGTGTGGTGTTGTGTGGTGTGATCTAGTGCGTTCCTGTGTGGTTCGGTGGGGTGTGTTGTGGTGTGATGGAGCGCGAATATTTTGTAAGAAAAATTGTTAGTTAGAGGCTATTTAATTCATTTATGAAATTTATCCTAATTACAGAATTATACTCCGACTACAAATACAGTAGAGAGGTGGGTCTTATAACTGAGGTATGAAAGTATATTGATAAATAACTGTAATATTCACGTACTGGGGTAATGGAATAAACTGCCAGCTACAGTGGTTAGTGCAAGAACTATAGATACATTACAGACTTGGCTAGATAAGTATTTGGAGACAATAGGCAATGAGAATTTGAGTGTGTGTATTTCCAGGCTGACGTGTATCCTCATGACAGTGAGACGAGTGCAATCAGCCCTCGTCTTTCGCGGTATCCCACTTTGCCATTTGAGTAATTTCCTGGTGGAGTAAACATCACAAAATACACTAGTTTAAGATGTATTTTGGCATCATTTAACCAAATTGATTGGTAAATCATCTCAAAATACACTATAAACAAGTATATTGTAATGTCTGTTGATGCTTTTGGCCGCTACAAAGGATTTTAGACCATTACATAGTTAAATTATGGCAGTGGCAGCCCTCTTTTAAGGGTCTCATTATTGCACTCATTATTTCACGGAAATTCGTTTCTCGTGGGTGACCATGTAACGTAACCCCCACAAAAGACAACACCTAATAGCCATGTGTATAGACAGACGAATTAATTCCTTAAGGTGTGCCAACAACTTCCTCCATATCGCCTTGTCCTCTGTCATTTGGCTGCCCTGCCTCGAACCCACACCCACTACTCTCGAATGATCCATCATACTTTTCCATTTGTTCATTATATCCTTAGTCTTTCCCTCCCATTCTCTCCCTCCAGCTCAGTCACATACACTCTTCTAGTTAGTTTTTCATTCTCCATCCTCTCTTCGTGGTCAAACCACCTCAGACTATTACTCTTATCGCTTTCAATCACAACCACATCTACACCAAAAGACTTTGCTGTACTTAAATATGAAAACTTACTGAGATTTTATGTTTCTTTTGATGAATAATTATAGATTAGAGATAACAGATACGAAAAGATTTAGTTATTTTTAAATTTATATATATATATTTTGTACCCACACAATATTTCATCTTTGCTCTCTCCAAAACTCATGTTATTTGTCATTTCCCTGTCGTTCTCCGGAGGGCGTGGTGAGCAGAGGAGAGCCTTCGTCTTCTCTCCTTTTCTTATACACCGTATTTATATCTTTAGAATCAGTTGCTTCCCTAACAGATAACCTCGTTACGGGCCAATAGGCCTCCTGTTATCTGTACTTGCTGTGTGCTGCTACGTACTCCTGTATTGTCTCACAAGCTATAAAAGATGTAGGAGGCGTGATGAAGTTGGGTTATCATCAGAACTGACCTGCATCACCCTCATCAGTACCATCATACTCAGCATCACCATAATGAGAAAGAGGTGTGATGTAGCAAGGTGGAGCGGCCTGCCACTCTACTACACCTGTATCCACTTAATACCTTGACCCTTTCGTCTTTAGACTCTTATTCTTTATCCTGTTCTTTATCTCCTTCCTCTGAAGTTCACTTTGGTTTAGTCATGTTCTTTCTCAGTTTCGCTTTTTCGCTTACTTCCTTTTCTCTCAATCATTTCCAATTTCTCCCCTTTCTGTTTTTCATGTTTCCTTCTTTTATTATTCCTTTCAGCTTTTTACTTCTCTCTCTCTCTCTCTCTCTCTCTCTCTCTCTCTCTCTCTCTCTCTCTCTCTTCCTTTCTTCACTATATAACAACAATAAAGCAACCGGACAAGTACGAGCCAAGGTGAAATAAGGTGGAGCGGCCTGAGATTCTAATAAAGGTTTCACCAATTCGACCCGAACTCCCCTCACAGGCTTGTTTTTATTTTCTTTTTTTTTTCATTTTCCCTTTACTTTTTAACTTTCAGTTTTGTATCTTTTTTTCTGTTCTCCATTCTTTCTCTCTTCCTTCTTGTTTTTTACTTTTTTACTTCTAAATCATTTCGCCTTTATTATCTTCTCTACATCCCAGTTTCATATAATTTCTCTTTTCCATCTCCTGTGGTCTATCCTCCTCTTTGCTCACATTTTTCTTCTTAGTGTTCATGCGTTCCTTTATTTCAATCTCATTTTATTTCTTTTCTCATTCCTCTCATTCATTTTCTTCCTTTTGCTGCTTCATTCCTTCCCGTATTTCTCCATTATTTTCCAGCAACACAAGCTACAGGAGAGGTTGGAGGTGAGATGAAGCATGATGGAGCGGCCTGGGACTCGACAGCAGGTTGTACCGAGTTCATGCCATCAGCTGAGATTCTCTCTCCTTCCTTTTCTTTTTGTTGTTACAGCAATACAGCAACAAGACAAGTAGGAGCCAAGGTGAAGTAAGGTGGAGCGGCCTGAGATTCTAAAGAAGGTTTCTCCAGCTCGACCCACACTCACGTGAAGGCTTCTTTTTCTTTTTATTTTTCACTCGTCCACTCTTTTTTAAACTTCTACTTTTCTTTCTTTTGTCCTATTTTCTGTTCTTTCTTTCATTCTTTCCTTTCTGTCTGTCCCTACCCTAATTTCTTAATCCTTTTGCCTTTATTATCTTCTCTTCATGCCAGTTTCTTTTTATTTCTCTTTTTAATCGCCTATTATTTATTTTTATTCTCTCTTTACTCACATTTCTCTTCTTCCTTGTATTCATGAAATAATTTGTCTCAAAATCACTTTCTTTCTTTTCTAATTTCTCTCATTCCCATTCTGTTATTACAGTGCTCGTTTTCTTTCTTTTCTGCTTTTCGTATTTCTATATCAGGTTTTTCCTATATATTTTTCTTTTTTTAATTACTTTTCCTGTGTTCTCCTTTTAGGTTCTATCAATCAATCAATCATCTCCTGTGGCACCCCACGGGATGCATAGGGCATCGATGAACTCTCTCCACCAATATTTGTCTCTTGCCATCTCCTTCAGGTCCCACCAACACTCCTCTCCTGCTTCTCTTTTCATTGTTATCAACCAGGTTTCCCTCGGCCTACCTCTGCCTCTTCTTCCTCTAGCCTAATTTTCTTTTCCCCTTTCTATCTTTTCCCATTACCGTATCATAACCTACAGTATGGTGGAGGTAGGAGGCGAGATGAAGTAAGGTGGAGCGACCTGGGACTCTAGTGCAGGTGAACCGAGTTAATCCCTTACCAGTTATGATTCATTTTCTTATGTTTTTCCCCCCTCTCCCCCCCCCCTCTTCTTTATTTCACCTCACGCATCATTCCCCTTGTTTCTACCAGTTTTCTCAATTTTCTTCCATATTTCCCCTTTCTTCCTCTTGCCATGTCCTTCCTTTTTTCCCTTATCCATTTTCTTTTCCATTCATTGCCTCATCCCGTTATTTCATACTTTTTCTCGTTTTCTTATTCACTCCATTGCTCTATTCATTTCTGCTTTCTTTCTTCACTATATTACAACAATAAAACAACAAGAGAAGTAGCAGTGATGTTGGGGGAACGTCCTGGGATTCTAATTAAGGCGTCGGGAGTCAGAACCTCAGCTCAGTCAAGGTTCCTATTTTTACTTTCTCCTCACCCCCTTTATTTTTCATTCTCTTGTCCTTAGTTTTTTCCTTTCAGTCTCCTTCGTCTCTTGTTTTCATTCCCTTCGTCGGTCTCCTTTTCTTTCGTTTTTGTATTTACTCGTCTTTCATATTTATTTTTTTTCACCTTTCTATTTTTTTATAATCATTCCCCATTTATTGTCTCCTGAATGTCTCCCATTTTTTTCTTATTTTTAATAATATTTCTGATAATGCTTTCTGACTGAATTATTTTCTTTTTCTGGTATTTCATAGTTTCTCATTTTTCTTTGACTCTTTCTCTCTTTTCCTTGCTATATCTTTTTTTCCAAAGTAATACATCAGAAGTTAAAAGAAATACAGTGAATTGAAGTAACGTCATGACCATCAATACTAACATTCCGTATACCGGTATCATCATTATCACCACCGCCATCACCACCATCAAAACGAACAACAACAACACGGCTCCCTTCTCTATCGTTATCATCGTCATCATCATCATCATCATCATCATCATCATCATCATTTATACGATTAACAGCATTATCAACAAAATTAACCTACATAATCTTTAGCAGTACAATCACTATCACCCCCACTATCACCATCATCATCATCATCACAATTAATACCACCACAGTCAACTACATCACATCAAAATCATTACTATAATAGAGCATCACAAGCTACAAGAGAGTTAGGAGGCGGGGTGAAAGTGATAACACTTTTATTATTAATATGGGACCTAATTGTCTTTCATTTCATTTATCTTTCTCTCCTTCCTTTATTTCATGTTTTGGTTCATTCTTTTTCATTTCTTGTCTCTCTCAGCTGCCCACTTTCTTTACTTTTTTTTCTTTGTCCTTTGTTTTATAAGTTCTCCTGTCGTTCTACACTCCATTTGCGTCACTTTTCTCGTCCATTTTTCTTTCTTTTTTGTCTTTTCTTGACTATAAAATAGACAAATAGGAGCCAAGGTGAATAATGTAAAGTGGCTGAGGTTCAAACAAAGGTGTCTGGAGTTCTACCCAGATGCTGTATAGAACTCTCTTCCAACCCCCCATCCTCTCTCTCTCTCTCTCTCTCCTTTTCATTTTCTTTTCTATATTTTTCTGGGTATAATTCATATGTTTATTTTTATCCCATTTTTTCGGGTTTTTTCCTTGTTTCTCTTTCCTTAATATCTATTCCTTTCTCATTATTATCTTCTCTATCCCATTTTCTTTCGATTTACATTCTTTAATGCATCTACGATTGTTTGTCACTTTTTTTTTTATTTCTGGTATTTTTTCCATACCATTTCTTCTTCAGTGACATTCTTATTCTTCTTATAGTCTTTGTCTTTCTCACTCCTTTCTTCCTCATCCCATAATTAGCTACAAGAGAAGCAGGAGGTTAAATAAAATAAATTTATTATCATCACTACTAACCTTCTATACATTACCATCATCATCAGTACCATTACCACCACCACCATCCATAACAATTATCATTATCTTCATCAACACTAACCTATTCACAGTCTCCATCACTTTCACCACTACTAACATCACCATCATCATCATCATCACCACCACAGTTAACACCAGCATCATTAGTAACATTAGCATCACGAGCCACAAGAAAGGTAGGAGGCAAGATGAAGTAAGGTGGAGCGGCCTGGGACTCTACTACAGTTTACCGAGTTCACACCTTGATTGGGAGTCCTCCTTTTCCTCCGATTTTTTTCCCTTTTAACGCTTCCTCTTTCAGTTCCATCTCTTATCCAATTTCTTTTCTTCTCCCTATTTTTGTCGCTGCCTTTTCGTTTTCGTCTTTGGTTATACTGCCTATTCCTTCTACTTTGTCCCATTTTTTTTCTTTACTTCTACATTCCTGTTCTTTTCATTTTAATGCTTTACTGCCTAGGTTTTTTTCCTTCACTTCTTTCTTGTTTTCTTTTTTTCTTTTACTTTCTTACTTTACAAAATTGTATATACAACAAAGTTTCTAATGATTCAATTTATTTTTAACTTGAGAGAGAGAGAGAGAGAGAGAGAGAGAGAGAGAGAGATCTATGTATTAACACAGTTGTAAACATGGGCAACATCCTCTTTCAGCAGGTACAGATGCGGATGCAGATGTTGATGTTGAGTTTAGTCAAAACGTAGAAGCGGATGCGGATCTGTATTTTAAACCGGATGCTGTACGGATGCGGATACGGTTGCGGATGTTACATATATCCCTGATATGTTGCCTATTTAACTCGGTCAATTTAGATTTGCTCATGAAGAAACTAATTTGTTATTATCACGAGGATTATTTATTTTTTAATGTGCGTGTATTTTTTGTGAATGCAATTAATATACAATAAATGTGTTGATTAAGTTTGAGTAAATGAAAGCCCTAAGTTGCATCAGGGATGTACTTTCTGATATAAGCATCAGTACCAAGTACCGCTATACAATTATTGCACAAATATTATCTGAATAAATCTATTTGTATTTAAAGTAGCGCCAGCCACTACAGTAGCGCCAGTGGACTAGTTTTGTAAAAAGGTAGCTGTAGTGGAAGTGACAGTACATTATGATGCAAGTAGTGGTAGCGATAGTGCCAGTACTTTGAGCCAGTAGTACGTACAACACTGGTTATGGGCCAATAGGCCTCCTGTATCTGTACTTCTTATGTACTCCTGTGTACATCATCATAAGCTACCAAAGAGGTAGGATGAAACTAGGATATCATTAGAACTAACCAACATTACCTTTATCATCACCATTATACTCATATATACATCATTATATCTTCATATCAGTTGTTCTTATTATCATCAATACCATCACTATCATTTTTTATCATTGTAAAAGTTATTATTATCAAATTTATCCTTAAACATCACTCTTGCAGTCAGCATTATCATTATCATTATCATTAACACCATCCTCATCATCACCTGACCTTCAGCACCATAACCATTAGCTACAGCATCACAAGCTACAACAGAGGTAGGAGGCGAGATGAAGTAAGCTGGAGCGGCCTGAGACTCTACTACAGGTGTACTGAGTTCCAGCCTTGTCTTCGGGAACTCACGTCTTACCTCAATCTATCAATCTTTTCATCTATCTATCTAAATGTATAATTATCCCTTTACAGGCGATGTCTTTGAGAGAGCGGGTATAATATTTTAGTGGTGTGTGTGTGTGTGTGTGTGTGTGTGTGTGTGTGATTTTCTTATCATTTTATTCGTTCTTTCTCCTTTTTTCTCCTTTCTTCTTTGTTTTTGATCCTTTTATCTATGTCGTTTTCATTCCCTTGTAATATTTGCCTTATCCTTATTATCTCCGATTCTCTGGCATTTGTCTCATTGATTAACTCATTATTCCTTTCACTTTGCTTCCAAATTAATCTTTTCCATTATTCCCATATCTTTTCTCTTCCTTCCTCCTTTCTTCCTCCACTGTATTGCAGGAGCACAGGCTATAAGAGGTAGGAGGTGAAATGAAGTAAGGTTACTGTCATGAACACTGACCAACATCATTATCATCACCATCATCCTTACCATCAAGAATATCATCTCATTTCATCTATCGGACCTGTAACTGATTAAATTGCAGTCGTAGCTGAGCTGTAGTAGACCCTGATTTAATTTGTAGGAGATAACCTCAGTTCACTTGTAGTCGGTGACAGGAGAAGATAAAGATGAGTCTGGGGTTGATTGTAATTTTATTTCATCAAGGGGATATCTCAAAATTTACACTAAGTTAACTTCGTAAGCCTGACCTCTTTTATAACACCACTGTACATCTCTCCCGAGTCTAGACACCTTCTCCTTCTCGCTCCTATTACCTTCTCGCTTCTTACTCCTCCAGCCTCCTAACTCCTTCTCCTCTTTCCTTCCGTATATAAGAACTTCCGTCACGTGGCTTACACTGTTGTCGAATGTTTTACAAGCCCATGTGTGTGTGTGTGTGTGTGTGTGTGTGTGTGTGTGTGTGTGTGTGTGTGTGTGTGTGTGTGTGTGTGTGTGTGTGTCGTAGCTTTCCTATCAGGCATCACGAGGTGCTGAGTATGGCATATTGTGCTGACTGGCATTCCTCGCTGAGAAAGAGTGCGAATGTCACTTCCTCCAGGCCCTAGGTAATGACTTTCATTTAACCTCTAGAATACCTATGTATGTTTTATGATATTGTAGTGTCCTGACATCGCTCGGTCATACCCTGCTGGCGAATCTACGACAGGATGTAGCAATTAATTCTAGTCTGTTAATACATACAGTAGTAATCATTATAATGTTGTAGAGATATAATATTCATGACAATATTGTACAGATGTAATACTGTAGAAACATAACACATTGTAGTAATACATTGTACTGTATGTATAATGGAGTAAATACATCGTAATAAAATTGAATACAGAATATTGCATAATATGTTGTAATAATACAGTGGTACAAAATGTACAACAGATATATGCATACATTTATGCAATGGTAATACTGCTAGGTCGTACAACGTATGAACGTATGTACGTTACTAGCTGTTATTTCTTAAAATTGAACATAGAATATTGTATAACATATTGTAGTGATATAGTAGCACAAATGTACATGTACAAGAGATACACGCATATAATTGTGCAATGGTGAAATTGCTAGGTCATTACATTACATATGATGTTATGCCTATAGTAATGCCTAATATTACCCTTAACTTGTATGATGATTCTGGTAACACAGAATTGTAGGAACACTGTAGTTACATTGTATGAATGTAATTGTTACATAATTGTATTATTTAATTTAAGTAATATTGTAATTGTTACATAACTGTATTTTTAACTAATATTGTCATTGTTACATGATTGTATTGTATTGTGCATAACTGTATTGTACTGTAATTGTTACATAATTGTTTTTAAATCAATTTTGTAATTGTTACATAATTGTACTGTATTGTGCATAATTGTATTGTATTGTGCATTATTGTTACATAATTGTATCTTAAATTCATATTGTAATTGCTACATAATTGTATTGTATTGTGCATAATTGTATTGTACTGTAATTGTTACATAATTGTATCTTAAATTAATATTGTAATTGTTACATAATTGTACTGTATTGTGCATAACTGTATTGTACTGTAATTGTTACATAATTGTATTTTAGATTAAAGTAATTTTGTCATTGTTACCTAACTGCAGCAATAATAGCGTTTGTAGTTACATAATTGTAGCAACTGTAGCATTAGTGCAGTGATGCTATCGTTTGTAGTTACATACAGTAATTGTAGGAACATAACTGCAGTAATGCTATCGTTTGTAGTTATATAACTGTAGGAACATAATCACATTAATCCTGTAGTTAACTGTAATAACTGCAGTAATATTACAGGTATTATAGTAATTATTGTAATATTGTAGTAATTGCAGTAATATTGTAGGTATTATACTAATTATAGTAATATTGCAGTAACTGCAGTAATATTGTAGGTACTGTAGTAACTGTAGTAATATTATACAATTACATTGTATGTTACATTGTATATTGCGATATAATTGTGTGCACATGCTTATAATTACATAATAATAACAAAATAGCAATGTGCAGCAATGATCTGTAATATGAATCAGTCATCTAACACTTGTTGTAGTAATATTACACAGTATGTATGTTCCCTAATCGTTTCCTACTAAAAAACAATCTGTTAATTAGCTAATCCAGTTATGCTGCGGTCGATGATAGTGATGACGCTCATTACAACTGCCTTGTGGAGAACAATAAATTTGCTCGTATCACTTATAGAGGAATTTATGCTGTATTGTGGCATTTGTAGCATCGGTTGCGCTTATTTTTGTTTCTTTGTTATGCGATCTTAATTTTTGTATGTATTGATTTTCTCTAGTTTGTTTTAACTTTTTTTTTTTTGTTCGCTTATTCGGTGGTGCATAATTGCTGGCTAAATTCCTTGGGACCCTTTTTAAGGCTTAGTTATGTTGCACAGTTATTTCTGAAAATGATAGTATATAACCATATATTCTTTAATACATATATATATATACACACAATGTGTACAACATTAACTATATACAATCACTTGTTCGTTTGTACCTCTTGTGGACAATGTATGTGTCAGCAATGTGAGGAAATCTTTGTCATCGCAACTGTGTGAATGAGGATGTTCATTCTTGCTAACGGCATCATGTTGGCCATTTTTTTCCCTTATTTTTTCTTTTTTCTTCTTCTGGTTTTCCTTGTAAATTACTATGTCAGGTCCCACTAGATAGCGTTAATTAATAACTGTTAATTACAGTTCTTTTAATCGCGCATTGAGTTACTGTGATAGTATTTTTAATATATCACTTTGTAGATGTAATATTGTCTAGCTGTATGTATAAAACTCTTACTTTATATATGAATGCTATAGTAAATAAAAAAGTATATACAGTATATAATTGTTATTGTTGGTGCAAGTACTTAGCAATTGACTAAATGTAGGTAATTGAAGCAGATATATGTACGTAAGTTGTAACTATAAAGCACGTTTTATATGTTTGTGCAGAATGTTTTACCTGTCACTGTGGCTCTCACTGTGTATTGTATAAATGAAGTAACTATTTAACTCACTGATTTACCGTGGTGTGAACGGTGTAAGAGGTGGTGAGTGGTGTTGTCATTCATGGGTTGATTGACGTGTTGTGGTTTTCTCAGGAAAACGCTACCACAGTGATTTCTCACTCTGGTTGCTATGGTGAGTAAATGAGAACGGTGAGTAATAATGAGTAAATAACGATGAATAATGATGCGTGGTGAGGGCTCTGGTATTTTCTGCCGTCGTCTGACCTGTTCACCCCTGCATCAGCGTGGTTGTTGTGGAGATGAAGGGTGGTTGTAGAGATGGGTGGGGTCAGGTGGGGGTTGATGTGGTAGTGGGTTGTGAGTTAACTCTCGTTCTTTGTTTGCTTGTTTTTTTTCTTAATTTATTCACCTTCCTTTCTTATTGTGATTTACTTGTTGTTTGCTGAAGACTGCCGCTTATTGTAAGTGCGTGTAGAAGATTATAGAGATGTCTCGTAGACATGTTACTTGTGGTAAGTCGTAGAGCTTGATTTCCTCACTCTTAACTAGTTCTTCTTACTGTTTACTTGCTTGTGGTTATTTGATTGTAGAAGTGTAGACTTCTTGAGATGCTTGTGGTTTCTTTTATAACGTATAATTGTAGTGTCTTTATGTATGGTGAGAACTTGTAGCTGATCTTGATTGGATCTCACCTGCCTGTAGTTTACTTGCAGAATCTAGAATGTTTTGTTTTGATTGTAGCGTTCTTTCTTAAATTATTTGTTTTCTCTCTTGATAATGTTGACGCAACTATAGGCTCGAAGACTTGAAGGCTCGTAAACTCGTAGACTCGTAAGAGTGGTTCGTACGTTCGCGGCCACCAAATTAAAATATCGGACTTTTAATTGATTAAATCGTAGTCGTAGCTGAGCTGTAGTAGACCATGATTTAATTTGTAGGAGATAACCTCAGTTCACTTGTAGTCGGTGACAGGAGAAGATAAAGATGAGTCTGGGGTTGATTGTAATTTTATTTCATCAAGGGGATATCTCAAAATTTACACTAAGTTAACTTCGTAAGCCTGACCTCTTTTATAACACCACTGTACATCTCTCCCGAGTCTAGACCCCTTCTCCTTCTCGCTCCTACTACCTTCTCGCTTCTTACTCCTCCAGCCTCCTAACTCCTTCTCCTCTTTCCTTCCGTATATAAGAACTTCCGTCACGTGGCTTACACTGTTGTCGAATGTTTTACAAGCCCATGTGTGTGTGTGTGTGTGTGTGTGTGTGTGTGTGTGTGTGTCGTAGCTTTCCTATCAGGCATCACGAGGTGCTGAGTATGGCATATTGTGCTGACTGGCATTCCTCGCTGAGAAAGAGTGCGAATGTCACTTCCTCCAGGCCCTAGGTAATGACTTTCATTTAACCTCTAGAATACCTATGTATGTTTTATGATATTGTAGAGTCCTGACACATCATCATCATCATCATCATCATCGACTTTTGCCATTTATACCTCATTTTCTTTCTTTCCCCTTTCCTTAATTGCTTCTGCATTTCACGTTTGTTTCATTCTTGTTTTCCTATTCTTTTATCAAATTATCCATCTCATTGTGCCTTTCTTACTTTTATGCCCATTTTCTCTCTTTTCATCTTTCTTGTCCCATTTCATTCCTTCTGTAATTTTCTGCTTTCACTGTTTCCTCTCTTGTTTCTTGTTACTTTCCTTCCTTTTTCTTCACTGTATTACAGCAATAACGCAACAAGGGAAGTAGAAGCCAAGATGAAGTAAGGTCGAGCGGCCTGGGACTCAAATAAAGGTGCCTGGAGTTCGACCCAAGAAAGAGTTATGGTTCCTTTTTTTTTTTTTTTTTTTTTTTTTTTTGTTGTTTATAGACTTTTTCTTATTCTTTTCTTTTTCGCCTATACTCCTTAGATATTTCATCCCATCCACTCGTTGTAGTAAGAAAGGAGAGACACACACACAAAAAATGTTTTCATAATAATGCATCTAGAACTTTTCCTCTCTTCTTTTTTCTGTTTTTTTCTCTCAATGCTATTTTTACTTTACTTTCTCCTTTCTATTTACAATTCGTTGATATTTTCCTTTTTAACTCTGACTTTCCTCTTCCTTTCATTTCCGTCTTATTCGTACTGTTCCTTTCTCATTTCCTTTCATCTTCACAGCGTTACTTTCTTTCGTCCTTCCTTCATTGTCCACTATATTACAGCATCACAAGCTACCGGACGGGACGAGATGAAGTATGGTTATCATCATCAGTACTAGGCTGTTGTATATCACCTACATCACCACCGCCAACATCACCAGCATTACTCATCACCACTACACCATTATCATCATCATCATAATCATCAATAGCCATACAATTAACATCTCACCAATCCTAATCTATATCAGTTTAATCATTATCACCACCCAAACCATCGTCATCATCATCATCATCATCATCATCACCATCACCTCCGTTATCCTCATCAGCTTCTTAGATCTGGGCATTATATTGCTTCACCACAAGCTACAAGAGAGGTAGGAGGCGAGATGAAGTAAGGTGGAGTGGCCTGAGACTCGACTACACCTTAATCGGATTCAAACATTCACCCCGGATCGAACTCCTTTTTCTTTATATCCCTGTTTTTTCGTTCTCATTTTCATTCCTTCTTTCTCGCTCGTTATCCTTGTCTCTATTCCATTCTTGTTATTTACGTATCTCTCTCCTCGCCTTAATTTTTTTAATAATTAGACCTATATTTTCCTCTTCTGTTCTAATTATTATTCTTTTTTTATTTTGTTTTACCCACTCTTATTGTGCATACTTTCCCTTTCTTAGTTATTTGACAGCAATAGGACAGCAGGAGAAGCAGGAGTCAAGGAGGAGTAAGGTTGAGTGACCTGAGAATCTAACAAAAGTAAACTGTGTTCGACCTGTAATCTTGGCGGATTCCTTTTATTTTCATTTTTTGTCTTGTTTTTCTTTACTAGTTTTTCTTCTCTTTTTCCACTGGCGCTACTATTGTATCCTATTGTATTTCCCATTCTGTCACTTTTGGTTCTTATCTGCTACATACAGGCATCACTTGTTGCAAGAGATTTAGAATCCTTTATAAGTATGAAACAAAGCTTCTATTATATTACATCACATGCTGCAAGAGATTTAGGATCCGTTATAAGTACGAAGCAAAGCCACTATTATATTACAGTACATCACAAGCTGCAAGAGAGATAGGATCCTTTATAAGGACGACCCGAAGCCACTATTATAATACATCATAAGCTACAAGAGAGGTAGGAGGCGGGATGAAGTAAGCCCAACACACCTGCCACTCTACTACAGGTGTATTCAACTTACTTTTTTTTTAAAGCAATTATTTTTTTTACTTTTTTTCCTGTACATATTTTCCTTTCCCTCCTTTTCACTCTGCCTTTCTTAATTTCCCGTATTTTCTGTTGTTTTTTCATTAGTGTTCGTTTTCCATTTTTTTCTTTCGTAGCCTTGTTTTGTGGTTTACCTTCTTCCTTTCTTTGTCACCTTTTGCTCTCGCCTTTGCTTTCTTTCTCCTGGTCATTCTTCACTCTCTTCTTTCCTTGTTAATTTGGTCGTTTTCTTTTTCTCTCTCTCGTCTTTCCACTATCTATGCTAGTATTTACATTAGTTTCTATCTTTTTTATATCTCACTACTAGAAGTAAAAGATGAATAGATCAGCGAGCTGTTTTTAACAACGAAGTAAAAAAAATATCAGGAGGGAAGGAGGAGGATGCAAAATTGTAAGAATTATTTTTGTGTAGGCGTCAGAAGGGGCAGGAAGAACTTAAGTCAAGTGAACTCAGAACATGTAGTATCAGTGAAATTGGTTTTAGTATAGCGAAGAACAGACTTGGCATGATTCGTACAGGAGCATTAAAGAGACGAGATTCACTGGTGGGTTGGCACCGGTACCTTTTGCAGGCTTCCTCCTCCACTTTTCTCTGTTCCCTACCGTCTGTATGCCCTCTCCAGCTCACATCACCTACCCTCATACAACATTCTACCCAGTCCATTCATTATATCCTTGGTCATCCTCTCCCACTCTCCCCCTCCACCTCAATCATAAGCACTCCTCTAGTCAGTTATTAACTTTCCATCCTCACGACGAGACCAAACCATCCCAGACTGTTTCTCTTTGCACTTTTAATCACATCAGCATCAGTACCAAAAGACCTTACTCTACTTAAATATGAGAATATTTTGTGATTTTATATGTTCTTATTTGAAGAATTATCTATTACAGATTTCAAACAAGATAGTATTTTACTGGATTTTTTTAAAGTCTATAAATGTCTGCATGTTTATTGTCTCCAACAATGATGTTTTTTTTTTTTCTTTTTCCTGCCGTTGTCCAGAGGATATTGAGGGCAGAGCCTTCATCTCTTGTCTCCTTTTTTCAAAGACATCGGTTATATCCTTATAATCAGTTGCTTCCCTAACAGATACCCTTGTTATGGGCCAACAGGCATAATGTTATTTGTACTTGCTGTGTGTTGCTACGTACTCCTGTATTGTGTCACAAGCAATAAAAGATGTAGGAGGCGTGATGAAGCTGGGTTATCATCAGAACTTACCTGCATCACCCTCATCAGTACCATCATACTCAGCATCACCATAAAGAGTAGGAGGCGTGATGTAGCAAGGTGGAGCGGCCTGCCACTCTACTACACCTGTATCCACTTAACACCTTAACCTTTTTGATTTTCTTTTTCATATTTATCCTCTATAGTTACCTTTATTTCATTCATATCTTTTTTCTGTCTTTTTACTGTTTTCTCTTTTCGTTCTCTTTTTAATTGTCTTTATTGTTACTTTCCTTAAAGTTTTAAATTATTTTCTTTTATTGCCCCTCTTGGTCGTTTACTTTTTTCCTCTCTCTCTCTCTCTCTCTCTCTTCTCTTTGTTTTAACTATATTACAGCCATAAAGCAACAAGACAAGTAGGAGCCAAGGTGAAGTAAGTTGGAACGGCCTGAGAAGCTAACAAAGGTTTCTCCAGGTCGACCAACGCTCTCCTGATTGGTTTCTTTTCCCTTTTCTTTTTTTTTCGATTCCCCATTTTATTACTTTTCCATTTCCTTTCTCTGTCCTCTTTTCTTTTCTTTCTTTCGTTTTTCTTCTTTTCTCTCTTTCTCGTTTCTCATTTCTTAATCCTTTCGCCTTGATTATCTTCTCTTCAACCTAGTCTCTTACAGTTTCTCTTTTCCATATCCTGCCATCTATCCTCTTTTTTACTCACATTTCTTCTTCCTTGTAGTCACCCACTCTTTTTTTTTTTTTTTTTTTTTTTCAGCCCAATTTTCTGTCTCTTTCCATTTCTTTTATTGATTTTCTTTCTTTTCCTGGTTCAATCTTTCAGCTTCTTCCTGTATTTCTCCATTGTTTTCCAGCATCACAAGCTACAGGAGAGGTAGGAGGCGAAATGAAGCATGATGGAACGGCCTGGGACTCTACTACGAGTACAGGTGTACCGAGTTCATGCGATCAGCTGAAATTCTCTCTCTCTCTCTCTCTCTCTCTCTCTCTCTCTCTCTCTCTCTCTCTCTCTCTCTCATATTCATGTCATTAGTATGTTCTCCAAGCCAACTCAGCAAAATGTACGGTAATTCTCTGGCTGCCATGACTCACTCTGAACTGAATACAATCGTTTGGCGGCAGCTGGAACAAGATACTAGATCTGTGAAGAAAGTGAAATAAGGAGAATATAACACAGAGACAGAAATATAGTAAGTGAGAGAGAGAAGGTACAATGCAGATAGTACAATAATGAATGCCAAATTAATATAAAGAGAGTATCATAAGGAAAGGTATAGTAAAGAGTGAGTACGACGAAAAGTATATGAATCATAATTAGTGAATGTATAGCAAAGTATGATGCATCAAGTATATTAAAGGAAGGATAATATGGAGAGAGTATGATAAGAGAAGGCTACGAGCCAGGATGGAGAAGTAGTAAGCAGGAGGCGAAGAAGACTGAGATAGGTCGACTTCGAGCTGGACGTTCGGCTGCCGTGGTTCAATCAATGCAGCACTATTCTACCTATTATTATATATCAGTTTAATTCTATATTGGTGGTAGGTCGGAGCGGCCATGATCCACTCACTTGAAGTACGGCGTACTTCTTCCTTCACCTGCCCCCTTCTCTTCCTATTTCTCCCATATCTCCTGTCACTTTCTTTTACGCTTCTTCCATTTTCAGGTGGCTTATATTGAGAGACAAGCCAAATACTCTCCTGTAAGCCAGGAAACCAACTACAACGCTGGGTGGTAACCATAAAACCAAATCATGTGTGGTCCATATGTGTCAACTAGTGGGTTGGCGGAGGGTTAGAGCCCCTTCCTGTAAAACAACTAACTCAAAGACAAAGACCATCCTTTACGGGATGTAAATATTATTTCTTTATGTATTTATCTGTGTACTTCTATATCTCTTATTGTACCTATATTTATATACAGGTAGACATTAGGTGGGAAAGATTAAATTTACAGCCTCAGTACCGACTCCTTTTTTATTTACTTAAGGTCTCTCTCTCTCTCTCTCTCTCTCTCTCTCTCTCTCTCTCTCTCTCTCTCTCTCTCTCTCTCTCTCTCTCTTCTCTCTCTCTCCTTTCATCACTATATTATAGCAATAAAGCAACAAGACAAGTAGGAGCCAAGGTAAAGTAAGGTGGAGCGGCCTGAGATTCTAACAAAGGTTTCTCCATTCGACCTACTATTATGTTCGAGGCTTCTTTTTATTTTATCCATCCACTATTTTCTTAACTTCTAATATTCTTTCTCCTCTCGCTTTTTCTGTTCTTTGGTTCACTCTCTCTTTTCTCTCTACCCCCATCCAAATTTCTTAATCTTTTCGTCATTATTATCTTCTCTTTATCCCATTTTCTTATAATTTATCCTTTTATTCTCCTATCATCTGTTCACCTTTACTTATATTTTGTTTCTTCCTTGCATTCATTCAATATTATTTCTCAGTCTCACTCTCTTCTCTTATTACTCTCATTCGCTTTCTCTCATTACAGTGCCTTTTTTTTTTTTTTCTGTCCTGCTTTTCATATATCTTTATCTACTTTTTCTTGTATATTTGTCTTTTCTTTTTTCATTGCTTTCTCTCTCTTCTCCTTTTAGGTTATCTTTACTAATTTTCTTTCCATCTTTCTATTTTTCTCCATTACCGTGTCATTACTTACCGTCGAGGTAGGAGGCAAGATGAAGTATGGTGGAGCGGCCTGGGAATCTAGTACAGGTGATCCGAGTTAACACCTGCACCATTTGTGATTCATTTTCTTATTTTCTTTTCTTTTCTTTCTATCCCTCTCCTTTACTTCACGTGTTACTTCATTCCCGTTCTTCTTTCTTCCAGTTTTCTCAGTTTACTTCTATGTTTCCTCTTTCTTCCTCCTGTCATGTCCTTTCTGTTTCCCCTTTTCGTTTTTTCATTTCCATTCACTGTCTCTTCTTGTTCTTTGTTTCATTCCTTTTTGTCGTTTTTTACTCAGTCCGTATTTTTCCTTCTCTCTGCTGCATTTTTCACTATACAGTATTAAAGCAACAAGAGAAGTCGAAGTGAGTTAAAGGAACTTCCTGGGATTCTAATAAAGGCGTCTGGAGTCAGAACCTCAGCTCAGTCAGGGTTCCTTTTTGCTCTTCTTCCTCAGTTCCTTTATTTTTTATTCTCTTATCCTTAGTTCTTCCGTTTGGTCTCCGTCTCTTGTTTTCATTCCCTTCGTCGATCTCCTTTTCTTTCCTTTTTCTCTTACTCATGTCTTTCATATTTTTATTCCTTTCACCGTTCTGTTTTATATATATATATATATATATATATATATATATATATATATATATATATATATATATATATATATATATATATATAATCATTCCCTTTTTTCTGTCTGCTGTATGTCTCCCATTCTTTCTCATTTATATTAATTGTTCAAATTTGCTTTCTGAATCTACTAATTTCATTTTCTGTTATTTCGCGGTTTCTCATTTCTCTTCTTTTTCACTTCTTTCCCTTCCTTCATAATCATACATCAGAAGCTACAAGAAATGCAGGAAGTGGGATGAAGTAACGTTATAACCGTCACTTATGACTTACTGTATATCATCATTATCATTACCACCACCACCAACAACAACAGGAACACAGCTCCTTTTTCCACCACTATGAAGATAATCATCATCAACATCATCATCAATCATCAATCACCAATCATCATCCATCATCATCCATCATCCATCATCATTTAGACAATTATCATTACCATCATGAAAATTCACGTAAATCATCTTCACTAATACTAAACCCACCACACCACCGTAATCATCATCATCTTCATTACCACCACCAAAGTCAATTATACTGCATCAAAATCATAGCTATATTACAGCATCACAAGGTACAGAAGAGAGGTAGGATGCGAGATAAAGTGCAGCGGCCTGGGACTCTACTACAGGTGTACTACTACAGGTGTACTGATTTAACATCTTTACCATTTATACCTTATTAATTTCTCTCACCCTTTCGTCCTTTCCTTCTCCTTTATTTCACGCTTACTTTCATTCCATCCTCCCTTTCTTCCTCCTTTCTACATCTTTTTTTTTCTCTCTCCTTTTCTGCCGTTTCAGCTCCTTTTCTTTCTTCCAGTTTCCTTTCCATTCTTTCCTGCTTTTTTGCTTTATTACTTTCTCCTTTTCCCCCCTATTCCCTGTGTCTTTCTCTCTCTACTTCCTGTCTTCACTATATTACCGCGATACAACAACAAGAGACGTAGGAGTCGAGGTGATGTAAGGTGGAGCGGCCTGGGACTCTGATGAAGGTGTCCCGAATTGACCCTGTCGTCAAACACGGTTCCGTTATTTATATCTTTTTTTATTTCTCTTTCTACATATTTTTCTTCTCATGCTCCATTCCCTCGTTTTTATTCCTTTTTTTTTCTCTAATTTTCCCTCTTTCTTTTTCCTTTAGTCTTTCTCCCCTTCATATTCCTCTCATCCCCTTTTCGTTTTTTGCTTTTTGCTCTCTGTCGCCCAGTCTTTGGCATTTACTTGATTAATTGTCTTTTTTTTTCACTTTTAATATTCAAATTGCACTTAATTTTCTCTAATAGTGTTTATCTCTCCTTCCTGATTAATTTGAAGCGTTTTTTTTTCTTCTTATTCTCTCTCTCTCTCTCTCTCTCTCTCTCTCTCTCTCTCTCTCTCTCTCTCAGCTGGCCTTTTTTTTCTCTCTCTCATTTCCCCCCCTTTTCTTTGTAATTTCACTTTTAATTTATTTTGCGCTCTACACTTCATTTTCGTCTGTTTTGTTTTTTCGGCTCTTTTTCTTGCCACTTTCTTAACCTCATAATGACAATAAAATAAACTATGGCATATAATAAAATATGGAATACAGTACAAGTGTTTGTGTGACGATTTGAAGGAATGAAGTACATAACCATCATTCACTCACTTGATGTAGTGCTGCCTACTTCTTCCTTAGCCTTTATCATTCTTTTTCTGTGCCTGCCCTCCTCTCTTCCTATTTCTCCCATCTTTTCTGTCACTACTTATTGCTTTTCTTTCCGTTGCAGGTGGCTTTACATTGAGTGACAAGCCAAATGGTTTCCTGTAAGCCAAGAAACCATTTACAACGCTGGGTGGTAACCATATAACCCAACCATACGTGCTCCCTACGTGTCAAGTGGGCTGGTGGAGGGTTAGTGCCCCTCCCTGTAAAAACAAATAACTCAGAGTCAAATGGCCACCCCGTACGGGATTATGGCGTCTGGCAATAGATAGATAGATAGAAGTACATACTGATTTTACGATGGTAATCATCAACATCATCATCATAATGGACCGGTTGGCCACCACTGTAGCCTAAACATCATGATCATGATCATCATCACCATTGCTCACCAAAGTCAACTTCTCTTTTCTTCTCTCCTTCTTCTTTCTTATATATTTTTCTAATATCTGATGAACCACAACCGCATTTTTTTTTCTTTTTCCAAGGCCTACAGCACTGATGGCATGATTACTATAAATATGACGTAATCGTAGTGGAGGCTTTGATGTGTGACCAGCAGACCTAAAGGGATACGATTATTATAACATTATTCAAAGATATTTCCTTTCAGTCCCTTGAGTTACATTCTTTATTGCCTTGACATATTCTTACTCCTTCAAGATAATTGTAATCAGCTGGAAAAGACACCAGTTTCTTTAGTAATGGCGTAAATGAAAGCCAGAACAATATTTTCAGTCTCATCAAGTCCTTCCAAAGCTAAATAAAATCACGTTGTGGTAGCAAGAATAACATAAACGTAGGCGATTGTACTGAAGAAATTATGGTGAGGCTTCTTTGTGGTCAAAATAAATTAAAATAAGGACAAACACTACTTAGTACGTGGCTTCCTGGGTCATTCTTTCACTTCGGCAGTAAATGAACCCCCAGTGAAGCTCCCAATCATGTCAGTCATCCTCTAACTGTGAGAAAGGGTGCACGCAGCGGCAGTGTTCTGAGTTATAAACAACTGAGGTAAATGCTATAGACCGCTTCCCCCGTCTTGCTGATAAAAAAAGAGGTAATGAGGGAGAATGTTTAACGACTCATTGACTGATATGATTTATTTCAGGTGGACCAAATCGTCACCAGTAGTTTGAAAACACACTGTATGTATATATTCAGACCACTGCTGACGATTTGGTTCAGCTGAGAGAAATCATACAAGTCCATCATGTTATTATATATATTAGTGATGTATCGGATACCAAATTTTAGAGCTCCGCGGAGGCGGAGGCGGAGCCGGATATCTGTTTTTCATAAAATGCGGTTGCGGATAAAACTGCGGAAGTTAAGTTATTAATTTTCACGAACGCGGATACAACTGCGGATTATTTTTTTCCTCCATGTCCACGGTTGCGGACGCGGACGCGGATTTTTTTTTTTACACATTATGAAACAGTATTGGCTTTAGTACAGATGTTCATATTATATTTTAATATTGCACTTGTAACTATTGCGACAGAGAGAGAAGAGGAACAATGAGAGACGGAGGGAGGAAGAGAGCTAATAGAGAAGAAAACAGAAAGAGGAAGAGGGACTGGAAGGTGAGAGGAACGGAGAGGAGAGTTGTGGATGAAAAGGAGGGAGAAAAAGAATTATGACAAAAAGAGAAAGGAGAAATATTGGTTGGGTGGAGATCAGCAACCTCTGCGGTTCTTTGACGCGGAGGCGGATTATTATGCGCAGCTTTTGATATCTGAAAACGCGGTGGCAGATAATGATGCGAAGCTTTTGTTGTCTGAAGACGCGGACGCTAATAGTAATGCGGACGTTATTTTCACTGCCTGAGGCAGAGGCGGATATCCGATACATCACTAAAATTTTATATATATATATATATATATATATATATATATATATATATATATATATATATATATATATATATATATATATATATATATATATATATATATATATATATATATATATATATATATAAAGATAGATTTATTTATGTATTTATCATTGTATCGTTAGTAGAGAAGGAGTCAATGGATATGTTTCATAATAGTTCGCTTATACTACGTCTCTTACCTGAGCGAAATTATCCTGTTTCAGCTTGAGGAAAATGCTAGCTCCTGGCGATGTTTCTTAAGTCTGGGGAAACAACTTGCAATGAAGGAGTATATAATGGCCATATTGAACGCATCCAGTTTGAAAAATCCCTCCAAAACTGAAGAGTATAATCAGCAGACAAAAAGAACGAAATGTACAAGCGCAAAAATGCTAGTGGACGGAGTTACGGGGCCCTTTGGTTAATACCCTTGGTGCTTTGTGGTGTAGGAGGCTGAGTTTGTGTGGTGATAGTTCCTGTGCTGTTCTGTAACATAGGGGACTCATTTTATGTGGTGGTTATTCCTGTGCTATGCTGTCCCATGAAGTTTGTAGTGTGTGAACTCCTGTACTGTGCTCTGTTATGGGAGGCTGATTTTGTGTACTTTGATGTGGTGTGGTCTGGTGTAGTGTGGTGTGATTTTTTTTTTTTTTTTTTTTCGGTCGACTCTCAGTTCTACGGTACTGCAGCATCTGCCATCCGAAAATCATCAGCTATAGATTTATAGAGCCTCTGTTGGAGATGCTGCACGCTCTAAAAATACGTCAATGGAGTGAAGGGTCTAAGCATGGCCATATCCAGGATTAGTGTGTGTGTGTGTGTGTGTGTGTGTGTGTGTGTGTGTGTGTGTGTGTGTGTGTGTGTTTCCTGTTCTTGTTTCTTTCGTCCATTCTCCACTTTGTCTTCTTTCTCTTTTCTATTGTCTTGTTTTTATTCCCTTCTCCTTTTTGCTTTCTCCTTACTATCTCCGATTCTCTGGCACTTTCTTCACTGATAAACTTATTTTTCTTTTGTTTTGTATTTCTTTCCTTTCATTATGATATAGATGTCATTTTTCCCCATTATTCTTTCTTTCGTCCTCGTCTCTACCTCCATGGCATTAGAGGAGCACAGGCTATAAGAGGTAGGAGGTGAAATGAAGTAAGGTTACTCTCATCTTCGCTGACCTGCATCATCGTCATCATCATCGTCATCATCATCATCCTCAGCATCGCAAATTTCATCATCATCATCATCATTATTACCCACCTTCACCACTTACACCTAATGATCTTTCTTTTCCGCCTTTTTCGTTCCCGCTCCAATATTTCACCTTTATTTCATTTTTTTCTTCCAGTTCTTTTTTAATATTAAAGCTTGCTTTGACTTTCGTACGTTTTTGTCTTTTCCTTTCTTTGTTCACCTTCCTTTACCCATTTCGTACTTTGTCTTTTTTCATTGTTTCCTCTCTTATTCTTTCCTGTTCCTTTCTTTTTCATCTTCTTCGCTACATTACAGCAATAAAGCAAGAAGGACTGTAGGAGCCAAGATGAAGTAAGGTGGAGCGCTCTGGGACTAGAATGAAGGTGTCTGGAATTTGAACCCGGATGCACTGGAGGTTCCTATTTTATACTTATTTGTTTTTTCTTTTTCTTTTTTTCTTTGCCTATACTACTTATATTTTGGTCCTTCCTCTCGTTTTACTAAGAAAGGAGAGACACAAAAAGAAAATAAAGACTTTTGACTGTAATCAAACAAAACCTTTATTCTTGTCCTTTTTACAATTATTTTTTTCACTGTTTGCTTTGTTTAATTTGGCCTTTCCATCTCCTATTCGTTGATATTTTCATTATAAACTCTGACTTTCCTTTTCCATTTATTATCGTCTTGTTCCTAGTCTTCCTTTATTTCCCATTTCCTTTCATCTTTACTGCTTTACGTTCTGTCTTAGTTCCATCATTGTCCGCTATATTAGGGCATCACAAGCTATCAGACAGGTAAGGAACGAGATGAAATAAGGTTATCATCAGCAGTACTAAGCTGCTGTATATCACCAACATCATCACCACAACCATCACCAGCACTACACCACCACCACTACACCACCACCGCGACACCATTATCATCATCATCATCAACAACAATATCCATACAATAAATTTATCATCAAACCTAATCTATATCAGTTTAACCATCACCACCAACACCATCATCATCACTGTTATCATCATCATCAACATCACCTCCATTATCCTCATCAGCTTCTTAGATCTGGGCATTATAATGCATCATCACAAGCTACAAGAGAGGTAGAAGGCAAGGTGAAGTAAGGTGGAGCGGCCTGAGACGCCACTACACCTGAATCATGTTTAAACCTTCAACCCGTCATCGAACCCCTATTTCTTTATATCCCACTGTTTTTTCGTTCCCAGTTTCATTCTTCCTATCTCGCTATCTTTTTCTTTATTCCACCCCTTTTTTTACATATTTGTCTTTATTTTTTTAATTACTATATTTTCCTCTTCTGTTCCAATTCTTATTCTTTTCTTACTTACTCTGTTTTACCCACTCTTATTGTACGTACTTGCCCGTTCTTAGTTACTGACAGCTATAAGGCAAGAAGAGAAGTAAGAGTCAAGGAGAAGTAGAAGTCAAGAAGAAGGAAGGTTGAGCGGCCTGAGAATCCAACAAAAGTGATTTGTGTTCGACCTGTAATCTTGGCGGTTTCTTTTTATTTTCATTTTTTATCTCGTTTTTCCTTACAAGTTTTTCTTTCCTTTTTCAACTGACGCTTCTTTTGTTTCCTATTCTATTTTCCATTCTCTCACTTTTGGTTCTTATCTACTACATAAAAGCATTACAAGCTGCAAGAGTGTTAGGATCCTATACAGGTAAGAACCAAAGCTACTATTGTATTACATCACAAGCTGCAAGGGTGTTAGGATTCTATACAGGTAAGAACCAAAGCTACTATTGTATTACAACACAAGCTGCAAGAGTGTTAGGATCCTTTGTAAGTACGACCCGAAGCCACTATTATATTACATCATAAGCTGCAAGACAGGTAGGAGATGGGATGAAGTAAGCCCAACCCACCTGCCACTCTGCGACAGGTGTATTGAATTTAGACCTTTTTTTCATGCAATTCATTTTTTTACTCATTTTCCTGTACATATTTTCCTTTCCCTCCTTTTCACTCAGCCTTTCTTAATTTCTCGTATTTTCTGTTCTTTTTTCATTAGTGTTCGTTTTCCATTTTTTCTTTCGTAGCCTTTTTTGTGGTTTACCTTCTTCATTTCTTTGTCACCTTTTGCTCTCGCCTTTGCGTTCTTTCGCCTGGTCATTCTTCACTCTCTTCTTTCCTTGTCAGTTTGGTCGTTTTCTTTTTCTCTCTCTCGTCTTTCCACTATCTATGCCAGTATTTACATTAATTTCTATCTTTTTTATATCTCACTACTAGAAGTAAAAGATGAATAGATCAACGAACTGTTTTTTTAACAACGAAGCCAAAAAAAAAAAAAAAAAAAAATCAGGAGGGAAGGAGGAGGATGCAAAATTGTAAGAATGATTTTTGTGTATGCGTCAGAAGGGGCAGGAAGAATTTGAGTCAAGTGAGCTCAGAACATGTAGTATGAATGAAACTGTTTTTAGTATAGCGAAGAACAGACTTGGCATGATTTCGTACAGAAGCATTAAAGAGACGAGATTCACTGGTGGGTTGGCATCGGTACCTTTTGCAGGCTTCCTCCTCCACTTTTCTCTGTTCCCTACCGTCTGTATGCCCTCTCCAGCTCACATCACCTTCCCTCATACAACATTCTACCCAGTCCATTCATTATATCCTTGGTCATCCCCTCCCACTCTCCCCCTCCACCTCAATCATATGCACTCCTCTAGTCAGTTATTGACTTTTCATCCTCACGACGAGACCAAACCATCCCAGACTGTTTCTCTTTGCACTTTTAATCACATCAGCATCAGTACCAAAAGACTTTACTGTACTTAAATATGAGAATATTTTGTGATTTTATATGTTCTTATTTGAAGAATTGTCTATTACAGATTTCAGACAAGATAATATTTACTGGATTTTTTAAAAGTCTATAAATGTCTGCATGTTTATTGTCTCGAACAATGATTTTTTTTTTCTTTTTCCTGCCGTTGTCCAGAGGATATTGAGGGCAGAGCCTTCGTCTCTTGTCTTCTTTTCTCAAAGACATTGGTTATGTCCTTACAAACAGTTGCGTCCCTAACAGATACCCTTGTTATGGGCCAACAGGCATCATGTTATCTGTACTTGCTGTGTGCTGCTACGTACTCCTGTATTGTGTCACAAGCTATAAAAGATGTAGGAGGCGTGATGAAATTGGGTTATCATCAGAACTGACCTGCATCACCCTCATCAGTACCATCATACTCAGCATCACCATAAAGAGTAGGAGGCGTGATGTAGCAAGGTGGAGCGGCCTGCCACTCTACTACACCTGTATCCACTTAACACCTTAACCTTTTTGTTTTTCTTTTTCATAATTATCCTCAGTAGTTACCTTTATTTCATTCATATCTTTGTTTATGTCCTTTTACCTTTTTTCTCTTTTCGTCCTCTTTTTAATTGTCTTTATTTTTACTTTCCTTAGTTTTAAATTATTTTCTTTTTTTGCCCCTCTTGGTCCTTTACTTTTTTCCTCTCTCTCTCTCTCTCTCTCTCTCTCTCTCTCTCTCTCTCTCTCTCTCTCTCTCTCTCTCTCTCTCTCTCTCTCTCTCTCTCTCTCTCTCTCTCTCTCTCTCTCTCTCTCTCTCTCTCTCTCTCTCTCTCTCTCTCTCTCTCTCTCTCTCTCTCTCTCTCCATGTATTTATCTATCTATCTCCACTATATTACCACAATAAAGCAACAAGACAAGTAGGAGCCAAGGTGAAGTATGTTGGAACGGCCTGAGAAGCTAACAAAGGTTTCTCCAGGTCCACCAACGCTCTCCTGATTGGTTTCTTTTCCCTTTTCTTTTCTTTTCGATTCCCCATTTTATTACTTTTCCATTTCCTTTCTCTGTCCTCTTTTCTTTTCTTTCTTTCGTTTTTCTTCTTTTCTCTCTTTCTCGTTTCTCACTTCTTAATCCTTTCGCCTTGATTATCTTCTCTTCAACCTAGTCTCTTACAGTTTCTCTTTTCCATATCCTGCTATCTATCCTCTTTTTTACTCACATTTCTTCTTCCTTGTAGTCACCCACTCTTTTTTTTTTTTTTTTTTTCAGCCCAATTTTCTGTCTTTTTCCATTTCTTTTATTGATTTTCTTTCTTTTCCTGGTTCATTCTTTCAGCTTCTTCCTGTATTTCTCCATTGTTTTCCAGCATCACAAGCTACAGGAGAGGTAGGAGGCGAAATGAAGCATGATGGAACGGCCTGGGACTCTACTACAGGTGTACCGAGTTCATGCCATCAGCTGAGATTCTCTGTCTCTGTCTCTCTCTCTGTCTCTCTCTCTCTCTCTCTCTCTCTCTCTCTCTCATATCCGTGTCATTAGTATGTTGTCCAAGCCAACTCAGCAAAATGTACGTTGATTCTCAGGCTGCCATGACTCACTCTGAACTGAATACAATCGTTTGGCGGTAGCTGCAACAGAATACTAGATCTGTGAAGAAAGTGACATAAAGAGAATATAACACAGAGACAGAAATATAGTAAGTGAGAGAGAAGGTACAATGCAGATAGTATAATAATGAATGCCAAATTAATATAAAGAGAGTATCAAAAGGAAAGGTATAGTAAAGAGAGAGAACGACGAAAAGTATATGAATCATAATTAGTGAATGTATAGCAAAGTATGATGCATCAAGTATATTAAAGGAAGGATAATATGGAGAGAGTATGATAAGAGAAGGCTACAAGACAGGATGGAGAAGTAGTAAGCAGGAGGCGAAGAAGACTGAGATAGGTCTATTTCGAGCTGGACGTTCGGCTGCCGGGGTTCAGTCAATGAATCACTATTCTACCTATTATTATATATCAGTTTAATTCTATATTGGTGGTAGGTCGGAGCGGCCATCATCCACTCACTTGAAGTACGGCGTACTTCTTCCTTCACCTGCCCTCTTCCCTTCCTATTTCTCCCATCTCTCCTGTCACTTTCTTTTACGCTTCTTCCATTTTCAGGTGGCTTATATTGAGAGAGAAGCCAAATACTCTCCTATAAGCCAGGAAACCAACTACAACGCTGGGTAGTAACCATAAAACCAACTCATTTGTGTTCCACATGTGTCAACTAGTGGGTTGGCGGAGGGTTAGAGCCCCTTCCTGTAAAACAACTAACTCAAAGACAATGACCATCCTTTACGGGATTATAGGTAGATGTAAATATTATTTCTTTATGTATTTATCTTTGCAGTTCTATATTTCTTATTGTACCTATATTTATATACAGGTAGACATTAGGTGGGAAAGGTTAAATTTACCGCCTCAGTACTGACTCCTTTTTTATCTACTTAGGGTCTCTCTCTCTCTCTCTCTCTCTCTCTCTCTCTCTCTCTCTCTCTCTCTCTCTCTCTCTCTCTCTCTCTCTCCATTCATCACTATATTATAGCAATAAAGCAACAAGACAAGTAGGAGCCAAGGTAAAGTAAGGTGGAGCGGCCTGAGATTCTAACAAAGGTTTCTCCAGTTCGACCTACTATTATGTTCGAGGCTTCTTTTTATTTTAGCCATCCACTATTTTCTTAACTTCTAATATTCTTTCTCGTCTAGCTTTTCCTGTTCTTTGGTTCACTCTCTCCTTTCTCTCTGCCCCCATCCAAATTTCTTAATCCTTTCTTCATTATTATTTTCTCTTTATCCCATTTTCTTATAATTTATCCTTTAATTTTCCTATCATCTGTTCACCTTTACTTATATTTTGCTTCTTCCTTGTATTCATTCAATATTATTTCTCAGTCTCACTCTCTTTCTTCTCTTATTACTCTCATTCGCTTTCTCTCATTACAGTGCTCGTTTTGTTTCTGTCCTGCTTTTCATATATTTTTATCTACATCTTCTTGTATATTTATCTTTTGTTTTTTCATTGCTTTTCCTCTCTTCTCCTTTTAGATTATCTTTACTAATTTTCTTTCCATCTTTCTATCTTCCTTCATTAGCGTGTCATTACTTACTGTCGAGGCAGGAGGCAAGATGAAGTAAGGTGGAGCGGCCTGGGACTCTAGTACAGGTGATCCGAGTTAACACCTGCACCATTTGTGATTCATTTTCTTATTTTCTTTACTTTTCTTTCTATCCTTCTCCTTTACTTCACGTGTTACTTCATTCCCGTTCTCCTTTCTTCCAGTTTTCTCAGTTTACTTCTATGTTTCCTCTTTCTTCCTCCTGTCATGTCCTTTCTGTTTCCCCTTTTCGTTTTTTCATTTCCATTCACTGTCTCTTCTTGTTCTTTGTTTCATTCCTTTTTGTCGTTTTTTACTCAGTCCGTATTTTTCTTTCTTTCTGCTGCATTTTTCACTATACAGTATTAAAGCAACAAGAGAAGTCGAAGTGAGTTAAAGGAACTTCCTGGGATTCTAATAAAGGCGTCTGGAGTCAGAACCTCAGCTCAGTCTGGGTTCCCTTTTGCTCTTCTTCCTCAGTTCCTTTATTTTTCATTCTCTTATCCTTAGTTCTTCCGTTTGGTCTCCGTCTCATGTTTTCATTCCCTTCGTCGATCTCCTTTTCTTTCCTTTTTTTCTTACTCATGGTCTTTCATACTTTTATTCCTTTCACCGTTGTTTTTTTTTTTTTTTTTAATCATCCCTTTTTTCTGTCTGCTGTATGTCTCACATTCTTTCTCGTTTATATTACTTGTTCAAATTTGCTTTCTGAATCTACTAATTTCATTTTCTGTTATTTCGCGGTTTCTCATTTCTCTCCTTTTTCACTTCTTTCTCTTCCTTCCTATTTCCTTTCTCCATAATCATACATCAGAAGCTATAAGAAATGCAGGAAGTGGGATGAAGTAACTTTATAACCGTCACTTATGACTTACTGTATATCATCATTATCATTACCACCACCACCAACAACAACAGGAACACAGCTCCTTTTTCCACCACTATGAAGATAATCATCATCAACATCATCATCAATTATCAATCACCAATCATCATCCATCATCCACCATCATTTCGACAATTATCATTACCATCATGAACATTCACCTAAATCATCTTCACTATTACTAACGCCACCACACCACCGTAATCATCATCATCTTCATTACCACCACCAAAGTCAACTATACTGCATCAAAATCATAGCTACATTACAGCAATACAAGGTACAGAAGAGAGGTAGGATGCGAGTTAAAGTGTAGCGGCCTGGGACTCTACTACAGGTGTACTGATTTAACATCTTTACCATTTATACCTTATTTTTTACTCCCTTCCTTTCGTCCTTTCCTTCTCTTTTATTTCACACTTCCTTGCATTTCATCCTTCCATTCTCCCTTCTTTCTACATTTACAACTTTCTCCTTCTTCCTTTTTCTTTTGTCGTTTCAGTTCCTTTTCCTCCTTCCAATTTCCTTTCCATTCTTTCCTGCTTTCTGTTTTATTTTTTTAATTTCCCTCCTTCATTCCCTTTGTCTTTCTCTCTCCTTCCAGTCATTAGTATATTATCGCAATGTAACAACAAGAAACATAGAAGCTGAGGTGAAGTAAGGTGGAGCGGCCTGGCACTCTGATAAAGGTGTCTCGAGTTCGACCCCTTCGTCTGGGACGGTTCCTTTATTTATATTTTTTTATTTACATTCCTGCATTTTTCTTATTATACTCTATAATCTCTGTTTCTTTCTTTTGTTCTTTCCTTTCTCCTTTCTTTCTGCTTTCATCTCTTTATTCCTTTCTCCTTTTTATATTCCTTTCACCCCATTTTCCTTTTTGCTTTCCGCTTTCTATCGCCCATTCTTTGACATTTACTTTATTAATAATCTTTTTTTTTTTCAATTTTACTATTTAAATCACACTTAATTTTCTTTATTTTATCTAATCTTTCTCTCTTTCCTTTATTTGAAGCTTTTTTTCATTTTTTTTTTCTCTATCTCTCTCTGTGCCTCAGCTGGCCTCTTTTTTACTTTTGTCCCTTCCCTTTTCTCTTTGCCATTTCTGTGTTATACTCTTATCGTTCTGCACATCATTTTTGTCCTGTTTCCTTTTTTACGCCTGATTTTCTTTTCTCACTTTCTTTCATTTGATAACAATACCATAAACTATGAAATATAACAAAAAATGGAATACAGTACTAGTGGTTGTGTGACAAATTAATGGAATGAAGTACATACCAATTTTACGATGGTATCATCAACATGATCATGATCATCATCATAATGGACCGGTTGGCCAATGTTAGGCAGCTACTGTCAAAGGGTGTGGTAAGTCTGTGAGTATAAATCAAGGAAAATAAAGAATTAGTATAAAGTCTGATGAACCATAGCCGCACTTTTTTTTTTCCCAGGGCCTACAGCACTGATGGCAGGATTACTACAAATATGACGTAATCGTAGTGGAGGCTTTGATGTGTGACCACCAGACCTAAAGGGATACGACAATTATAGAATTATGCAAAGATAATTCTCTTCCGTCCCTTGAGTTACATGACATATTTCCTTGACATATTCATACTCTTGGAAGACGATTCTGTTCAGCTGGGAAAGCACACTTTTAATTAGTACAGGAGTAAATGAAAGTCACAACAATATTTTCAAGGTCAGTAAGGCTCTCTTCAGGTAAACAGAATCACATGAGGGTAGGAAGAATAGCATAAAAGGAGGCCATCATACTGAAGAGTTAAAGTGAGGTTTCAGTATAATCAGAACATAATAAAACACAGACAAACATTACTTGGTACGTGGCTACTCTGGTCATTCTCTCACTCCGGGAGTAAATGAACCCCAGTGAAACTCTGAATCACGCCACTCACCCTCTAACCGTGGGAGACGATGGACGCAGCGGCAGTGTTGTGATGGATGTAAACAAGTAAAAAGATATACACAGGTTTCCCCATATTGCTGATATAAACAGAGGTCTATCTATCTATATACTTAGGCAGTTTCTCCTGTAACGGGGGGGTGGCCAAGACAGAATGACACAATCACCAACATACTCATACACACACACACACACACACACACACACATTTACTCGTGTCTTAGCCTCTAAGGGGAAAAGGGGGGATAAGGAGGCAAAATGTTTAATAACTCATTGACTGATACGATTTCTTTTAGTGGCACCAAATCGTCAGCAGTAGACTGTAAAAAAGAAATCCAGTTGTACCATTATTACAGGAGGAACTAACGACAATGCTTCATAACCGTTCGCTTTTAAGACGTCTCTCATCTGAATGAAATCGTCGTGTTTTAGCTTGAATAAAATGCTACCTCCTGGCGATGTTACCAAGCTTTGGGGAATCCTCTCGCAGTGAAGAGGAAAGTAAAGGCTATAATGAACGTGTCGAGTTTGAAACATCTCCCCAAACCTGAATAAAACAATCAGGAGGCAGCAAGAACGAAATATACAAGTCCAAAAATACTAGATGCTGGAGTTACAGGGCCCCTCGGTTAATGCCGTTGGTGTGTAGTGGTGTGGGAGGCTGGGTTTGTGTGGTGATAATTTCTCTGCTGTGCTGTGTGTTGTGAGGATGATAATGTGTACTGTGATGTGGTGTAGTGTGATGTTGTGTGGTGCGGTTTGATGTGGTGTGGTGTGGTGTGGTGTGGTGTGGTGTAGTGTGGTGTAGTGCGGTGCGGTGTGGTGTTGTGTGGTGTTTTTTCACTCGTCTCTCAGGTCTACGGTAGTGCAACATCTGGCATCTAAAAATCGTCGGCTACAGACGGACAGAACCGCTGCCAGAGATGCTCCAGGCTCTATAAATACGTCATGGGAGTGAAGGGTGTAAGCAAGGCCGTATCCAGGATTAACGTTCGAGTGTGTGTGTGTGTGTGTGTGTGTGTGTGTGTGTGTGTGTGTGTGTGTGTGTTTCTCTTGTGCTCATTTTTGTCGTTCTTTCTCCTTTTTTCCTCTTGCCTTCTCCTTTCTTTGATATTGCTTTCTCTTCCATGTTATTTTCAACTGCTTTTATTTTTTGCTTTCTTCTTCCTGTCTCAGATTCTCTGGCATTTACTTTATTGATCAACTCATTTTTCCTTCGCCTGGTATTTCTTTGTTTGTATACTGATATGTTTCTCATTATTCCCATTCATCTTTCTCCTTCTTGCTTCTTTCTTCCTTCATCTATGTTATAATGATCCGATTTCTATAATGTTTGTTTGTTGGTTGTTTTCTCCGTTTGTTATCGTAACACAGCAAAAACGGCGCATTGTAGCGCAATCTTTGTTACAGGAAGGTACGCTAGAAAGTTAAAACTTGAAAGAAAAAACAATTTCCAGTCCAATCGGGCCACGGTTCCAGAGTTATGACTCATTTCTGGACATTTGAGATTGGCGACCTGTAGCCGGATCACTTTCTGTATTGGCATTCAAGTTCCGTAATGTAGCAAAACAGGCACATCATGGCGCAATTTTTGTTTTAGCAAGGTGCAGTTATAATGCTCTATATTGAGGATGAAAACAATTCCCAGTCCTATCGGGCCACCAGTTCCCGAGTTATAATTCATTTCTAGCCTTTAAGCGAGTTTTATTACAGAAGCAAAAGCTATAAGAGGTAGGGAGTGAGCTGAAGTATGGTTGCTGTTATAAACACTGGCCTACATCATCATCATCACCATCATCCTCAGCATTACGAATATCATCTTAATCATCATCATCATTATCCACCGCAGTCATTTATACCTCATTCTCGTTCTTTCCCCCATTATTTCGTTCTTTCTACTGTATATTTCACCTTTGTTTCATTCTTGTCTATCTAGTCACATTTCTTTCAAAGTTTCCATCTTTCTGTATCTTTCCTAATATAATACTATTTCTTTTTTCACATTTCTTTCTCCTGGTCATTCCTCCTGTTTTTTTTTCTCCTTCCATTGCTCCTGCTTTTTTTTTTTTATTCTTTCCCTCTCCTTTATCTTCACTATTATACACCAATAAAGCAACAAGGGAAGTAGAGGCCAAGGTGAAGTAAGGTGGAATGACGTGGGACTCTAATAAAGGTGTCAAGAGTTCGATCCAACACGAACCGGTGCCTCTTTTTTCATTCTTTTATATTTTTTATCTTTATTCCTTCCCCTTAACTCCTTATTTTTTTAAATCCCATTCTCTCGTTTTATGAGAAAAAAAAAGTAGACAAGAAAAATTAAAAGATTATTATTACAATTAATCAAATACTTTGTTCTTTTTCTTAAATTTTATATATTTTTTTAATGGTTCTTTTGTTTTATTTTGTCCTATCGTCCTTTCGTTCATAATTTCCTTATTAACTCAGACATTCTTTTTCCTTTTATATCCATATATGTCCTACTATTTCTTTTATTCTCTCATTTAGTTTCATCTTTACTGCGTTACTTTCTCTTACTCGTCCTTTCTTCATTGTCAACTATATTACAGCATCACAAGCTACCTGACAGGTAAGGGACGGGATGAAGTAAGGTTATCGTCATCAGTACTAAGCTATTGCACATCACCACATTTACCACCATCACCATCACTACCATCATCATCATCATCATCATGATTAATATCCATAACTTCAACATATTACCAAAGATAATCTATGTCAGTTTCACCATCATCACCACCTACAGATTATCATCATCATCGTCACCATCATCACTGTCACCTTCACTACTAGCATCAGTTTCTTAGATCTGGACATTATATCGCAACATCACAAGCTACATGAGAGATAGGAAGCGAGGTGATGTAAGATGGAGCGGCCTGAGACTCGACTACACCTTAATCGGGTTCAAACCTTCACCCCAACATCCAGCCTCCTTACCTTTATTTCCCCCTTTTCTTCGTTCTCCTTTTCTTCCTTCCTTGGTTACCTTTTTCTTCATTTGTTTCTTGTTATTTACATATCTGTCTCTCCTTTCTCAATTTTTTTTAAGTAATTATATTTTCCTCTACAGTTTCATTTTTCATTCTTTTCTTACCTTCTCTGTTTTACTCACTCCTATTACACTTTCTTCCCTTTTTTTGGCTATTTAACAGCAATAAGGCAACTGGAGAAGTAGGAGTCAAGGTAACGTAGGGTTGAGAGGCCTCAGAATTCAACAAAAGCGTCTTGCGTTCGACTGTTCCTCTTTCTTTTTTATTTGTCATCCCATTTTCTTTCCTTTTTCCACTGAGGTTCCCTTTGTTTCCTATTCTGTCTTTCATTTTCCTTCGCCTTTTCTTTCTTCTCTACTATATTACAACATCACAGGCTGAAGACAATTAGGACCTTTATAAGTACGACCGAAAGTCACCATTATATTTCATCACAAGCTTCAAGAGAGTTAGGATCCTTTATAAGAACCACTCAGTCACTATTATATTACGTCACAAGCTGCTAGAGAGGTAGGATGCGAGAAAAAGGAAGCCCAACCCAGCTGTCACTCCACTACAGATGTATTGAGTTCACGGCTTGCATTTTTCCTCCTACTTTTTTTTTACTTCATTTTCCTGTATGTTTCTCTTTCCTCCAATTTTTCTTTTTAACTTTACAGTTCGTGTTTTCCAATATTTCCCCTCACTTTTTTTTTTTTTTTCCCCATATTTTTTCTTTCTTTCACACTCTTATGGTTTACCTTCTTTCTTAGTCACATGTTTTTTCTCGTCCTTTCTTTCTTTCTTCTGGACATTCTGCTCTCTTCTTTCTTTACCCATTTTTTTTTTTAATCTCTTACTCCTCTCCCGTATTTCCATATTTACATCAGTTTTATTTTTATTTTATTTCTTTTTTATGATATCCCATTTTTCCACATACCGCTAACAGACGAAAAGGACGAATAGATCTAAGAGTTATTATTACCAACGACTTGAAAAACAGTCTGCAGGAAGGAGGAATGTTGCAGCAAAATTGTTATAAACATTTTTATGAAGGCGTCAGAACGAGCAGGAATAATTTCAGTCAAGAGAGTTCAGAGCATTTAGTGAGAATGAAATTATTCATAGTATAGCGAAAACACACTTGGCATGATTCCGTACAGAGCCATAAAAGAGACGAGATTCAGGGGTGGGTTGGCGCCAGTACCTTTCGTAGGCTTCCTCCTCCAATTCGCCCTGTCCCCTACCGTTTGGCGGCCCTTTCTCCAACTCACATCACCTTCTATCATACATTCTTCTGCTCCGCCCTTTCATCTTATCCTTAGTCTTTCCCTGCCAGTCTCCCTTTCCACTTCAGTCACATACACTCTTCTAGTCTGTTTTTCATTCTGCATCCTTTCCAAGTGGTCACTGTCTCCGACTATTTTTCTTAATGTATTCAACCACATTAAAATTAATACCAATGCAAGACTTTATTGCAGACATAGATGAGAGAATCCTGCTACTTCATAGGTTCTTATTCTCAGAATTATAGACCAGTCACTGTAGGAAGGACTGAATTTATTTTTTTAAATCTATGGAATATGCATGGTTGTTCTCACCGACAGTCATTTTATTTTTGTCTGTTCCCTGGCGTTATCCGGAGAATGTGGGTTGAAGAGGAAAGCCTTCGTCTCTTATCCACTGTTTTCATATACACCTTGGCTATATCTTTCGAATCAGTTGCTTCCCTAGCAGATAACCTCGTTATGGGCCAATAGGCCTCCTGTTATCTGTACTTGCTGTGTGCTGCTACGTACTCCTGTATTGTCTCACAAGCTATAAAAGATGTAGGAGGCGTGATGAAGTTGGGTTATCATTAGAACTGACCTGCATCACCCTCATCAGTACCATCATACTCAGCATCACCATAAAGAGTAGGAGGCGTGATGCAGCAAGGTGAAGCGGCCTGCCACTCTACTACACCTGTACCCACTCAACACCTTCACCCTTTAGTCTGTAGGTTCTTTATCCTGTTTTTTATCTCCTTCCTCTGTAGTTAACTTTGGTTTAGTCATGTCCTTCATTCTCAGCTTCGGTTTTTCTCGCATTTCCTTTTCTTTCAGCGTTTTACTTTTTCTCTCCCTTTTGTTTTTCATGTTCATTTTTAAATTATTCCTTAAAGTTTTTTACTCTCTCTCTCTCTCTCTCTCTCTCTCTCTCTCTCTCTCTCTCTCTCTCTCTCTCTCTCTCTCTCTCTCTCTCTCATAACGAGGTTTTTCAATCCAGCAAGGTATTATTTCCTCTCTTTTTTCCTGTACGGCAAATGCCGTAGGGTCTGGAGGGTGGGAGAGAGAGCTCTCTGCTGTGCTTTCCTTTTGTCCTGCTCCAGCAATTATAGCACTGTATTAGTATTAAGGCCGGACCGCCTCGCAGGGACCGTATGGTCTGTGTATCAGTGTAACTCTCTCTCTCTCTCTCTCTCTCAACTATATTACAGCGATAAAACAACAGGACAAGTAGGAGCCAAGGTGAAGTAAGGTGGAGCGGCCTGAGAATTTAACAAAGGTTTCTCGAACCGTACTCCGCTCACAGGCTTCTTTTTACCTCATCAGGACGTAGTCCGACGAGTTATTGTTTTTGGTAGAGTTTCTTCTTTTATTTGTTTGTAAATTCTTTGTTAGCAACATTACGGAGAAACTGCTGAATGAAATTACATGAAACTTTCAGGATATGTGAGCAATGATCCTCAAAGAAAGTGATTAAATTTTGAAGGTAATCGAGCGACCCTGAAAGGTCAAAATAAAAGTCATGGATTTTCAGAGGGTTATAACTTGAAAACGGTTGAAGATAGAGATATTTACTATTAGGAACATACAGGAACTCGTATATGGGCTTTTATTTGGCACTATGACCTTTGACTTTCAATGACCTTGAAAGGTCAAACCCAAGGTCACTGATATTCAGAGGGTAAAACTCGAAAATGGTTGAAGATAGATATTTACCATTATCAACATATAGGAATTCCCATATTGGTTTTTAATTGGTACATTGACCTTTGACCTTGAGTGACCTTGAAATATCAAACTCAAGGTCATGCATATTCAGGGGGCTATAACTCAAAACTCGTTGAAGATAGAGATATTTACTATTACCAAGATATGAGAAGTCTCATATGGACTTATATTTGGCAGCTTGACCTTTGACCTTGAGTAACTTTGAAAGGTCATTCGCAAGATCACGGATATTCAGGGGGCGTAACTTGAAAACATTTGTGCCATTACCTTAGACTTTAATTGTGCACTGATGCTAAATGGCAGAAACGAGTCAGTATTTTACAACAATAAAATAACTGCTGTCGGGCGAGCTCTGTTATGCCTGGCACCACTTTATATATATATATATATATATATATATATATATATATATATATATATATATATATATATATATATATATATTCTCATTTCCCATTTCCATTACTTTATAGTTTTCCGTCTTTACCCTTTTTCTTTTCTTCAATCTTTCTTCCTTCTTTCTTGTTTTTCCCTTTCTAATTCCTTAATCCTGTCGCCTTTATTACCTTCTTTACATCCCCGTTTCATATAATTTCACTTTTCCACATCATATGGTATATTTTCTTCTTTACTCACATTTTTGTTCTTCCTTGTATTCATTCACTCATTTCTTTGAATCTCATTTTATTGCTTTTCTAATTACTCTCATTCATTTTCCTTCTTTTTCTCTTTCATTCATTCCCGTGCTTTTTCTATTACTTTCCAGCATCACAAGCTGCATGAGAGGTAGGAAGTGAGATGAAGCATGATGGAGTGCCCTGGGACTCTACTACAGGTGAACCGAGTTCATGCCATCAGCTGAGATTCTCTCTCTCTCTCTCTCTCTCTCTCTCTCTCTCTCTCTCTCTCTCTCTCTCTCTCGCATATTCGTGTATGTTCTCCAAGCCAACTCAGCAAAATGTACGTTGATTCTCAGGCTGCCATGATTCACTCTGAACTGAATACAATCGTTTGGCGGCAGCTGGAACAGGATACTAGATCTGTGAAGAAAGTGAAATAAAGAGAATATAACACAGACACAGAAATATAGTAAGAGAGAGAAAGAATAATGCACATAGAATGATTAAGAGGGTTACATGGTTGTAAAGAGTGTCATTAAGGAAGATTTAGGAAAGAGTATGATGAAAAGTATAATATGAACCATAAGAAGCATTAAGTGTAAACACAGTGTCGTGACGAGCATAATGGACTTTATTACCAGACGTTCCAACATTTCTCTAATGTCATCTTCAGTGGTCTAAAATGATAAAATTATTAACATTACTTACATGTACAGTAAATATCAAAGTGCTTTAATATTACATCACTTGTAAATAAGAGCTTTAAGCTATGTTAAGGGGGTACGATGATACAGTGTAAAGTTGGGGCTTGTGCAGCTTAATATACAAGGACTCAAAGATTCTTACACTGTCACTGGAGCAGCTATCAAGTATTTTAAGATATTCGCCTTTAAGACACACTGAACACTATGCTCCCTCACAGCTGAATAAGGTGGTGACTAAAGCCTACGACCCGTTCTCCCAGACTGACCCATATGTTCGGCGGTGCGTGTTTTGAAAGCACGTAATGTACTCCCAATATACTCGGTTTGGCAACTAGGGCAGGTAAATGAGTAAACTACAGACGAACGCAAGTCAACTGGCAGAGAGTCCTTAAACCGAAACAAAGACCCAACTTTGAAAGAACTGAGGTGAACGAACCGACAGTCTATACTAGGGTAGAATTTTGATAAACTTTTGAATAAAATTTGTTCTATTTTCGCAGAAATCTCTCCCAGATAAGGTAAAATTAAGCAGACTACCTTCTTATTCACTGTAGGGGAACACTGTTTGGGTTGGTATCTTTTGTTCAGGAAAATATTCACCAATTTATCAAACAAATGTGCCCTATCACCATTATTCACAAAATATTTCCTTGAAAAAGTTACTTCACTATGAAAAAGGCGTATGTAGATGACAGACAAAATGCTCTGTGAATAAGAGTAATTACAGCACTGATCCTGTACCTGATTTGACTGAAACTAAAAAAGATTGTGCCTGAAAAGATTGCCTTGCGAAAAATGAAAAAAAGAAAAGAAAGAAGCTTACCATTGCTTTTCGAAATCATTAAATCTAAAAAAGAGAGTTGATTTAAAGGTGAATATTCTAAAAAACTTGATAGCTACTCCAGTGACAGTTTAAGAATCTTACGAGTCCTTGTATATGAAGCTGCACAAGCCCTAACTTAACAATACTGTATCATCGTACCCCCTAAACATAGCTTAAAGCTTTTATTTACCACTGATGTATTTTTAAAGCACTTTGATATTTACTGTACATGTAAGTAATGTTAATAATTTTATCATTTTAGACCACTGAAGATGACATTAGAGAAATGTCGAAAGGTCTGGTAATAAAGTCCATTATGTTCGTCACGACACTGTGTTTACTCTTTCTGCTGAAGATCCGGTTCGCCAGGAACGAACTAATATCAAGTGAGAACCATAAGAAGATAATGTTTTGCAAAGTACGATGCAGAAAGTATAATAAAGGGAGGATAATTAAGAGAGAGTAGTATAGGAGAAGGCAGAATAAGATACAAGATGGACAAGTGGTAAGCAGGAGGCGAAGACCAAGATAGATCGACTCCCAGTTGGACGTTGGGCTGTCGGGGTTCAGTCAATGGAGCACTAGCCTACCTCCTATTTATCAGGTTATTTCTATATCTGTGGTAGGTCGTGGCGACATTCATCCACTCTCGTGATGTAGTGCGGCCTACTTCTTCCTTCGCTTTTATCATTTTTTTTCCTTTGTCTGCCATCCTCTCTACCTATTTCTCTCATCTCTCCTGTCACTTTCCATTACACCTCTATAATTTTAGGTGGCTTTTATTGACAGGCAAATAGTTTCCTGTAAGCGAGGAAACCATTTATAAACCTGGTTGGTAAGCATACAACCAACCGATATGTGTTCCTTAAGTGTTAACGAGTGGGTTGGGAGAGAGTTAGTCCCCCTTCCCGTAAAACAACCAACTCATAGACAAACGACCACCCTTGACGGGATTGTGGTGTATGGCTATAGATAGATTATTTCTGTATATATTGATGTGTGTACTTCTATACCCTGTTTTCTACCTATATCTGTATACAGGTAGACATTAGGCAGGAGAGATTCAGTATACCGCCTCAGTACCGACTCCTTTTTTACGTATTTAAGGTCTCTGTCTCTCTCTGTCTCTCTCTGTCTCTCTCCACAATATTATTACAGCAATAAAGCAACAAGACAAGTAGGAGCCAAGGTTAAGTTAGGTGGAGCGGCCTGAGCTTCTAAAGTTTCTCCAGGTCGACCTGTATCTCGCTCACAGGCTTCTTTTTACCTCGCCAGGACTTAGTCCGACGAGGTATTGTTTTTGGTCGTTTCTTTGTTTGTTTGTTTCTCTCTTTCTTTCTTTCTTTCTTTGTTTCCTTCCACCTTTATTTCTTTGTTTGTTAACAACATTCCGGAGAAACTGCTGAATGAAATTACATGAAACATTCAGGATATGTGGGCACTGGTCCTCAAAGAAAGTGATTAAATTTTGAAGGTAATCGAGTTACTCTGAAAAGTCAAAATCAACGACACGGATTTTCGGGGAGCTTTAACTTGAAAACGGTTGAAGGTAGAGATATTTAATATTAGGAACATACAGGAACTCATAACGTGGGCTTTCATTTGTCACTAAAACTTTTCACCGTGAATGAACTTGAAAGGTAAAACTCAATTCACGGCTATTCAGGGGGTTATAACTCGAAATTGGTTGAAGATATATTTACTATTATCAAGATATAGGAAGTCTCATATGGATTTTCATTTGACAACTTGACCTTTGACCTTGAGTGACCTTGAAATGTCAAACTCAAGGTCATGCATATTCAGGGGGCTATAACTCAAAACTCGTTGAAGATAGAGATATTTACAATTACCAAGATATAGGATGTCTCATATGGACTTATATTTGGCAGCTTGACCTTTGACCTTGAGTAACTTTGAAAGGTCATTCGCAAGATCATGGATATTCAGGGGACGTAACTTGAAAACATTTGGGCCATTACCTTAGACTTTAATTGTGCACTGATGCTAAATGGCAGAAACGAGTCAGTATTTTACAGCAATAAAATAACTGCTGTCGGGCGAGCTGTGTTGTGCCTGGCACTACTTGTTATTTTTATTTTTTTTCATTCTACCTTTCTTTTACTTTTTAATTTTCCTTCTCTACTCCTTTTCTGTTCTTCATTCTTTCTTTCCTCTTTCTTGTTTTTCCCTTTATAATTTCTTAATCCTGTTGCCTTTATTACCTTCTCTACATCCCAGTTTCTTATAGTTTCTTTTTTCCACCTCCTATGGTCTATCCATTTCTTTCTCACATTTTTGTTCCTCCTTGTATTCATTCACTCATTTCTTTCAACCTCATTTTCTGTCTTTTCTAATTCCTCTCATTCATTTTCTTTCTATTCCTTCTTCATTCTTTCCAGTATTTTTCCATTTCCTTCCAGCATCACAAGCTACAGGAGAGGTGGGAGGTGAGAAGAAGCGTGATGGAGTGGCCTGGGACTCTACTACAGGTGTACCGAGTTCATGCCATCAACTGAGATTCTCTCTCTCTCTCTCTCTCTCTCTCTCTCTTTTTTCTCTCTCTCTCTTACCCATTTCTTCCAGCATTCAAAACTTCTTGAAATACTCTCTCTCTCTCTCTCTCCCTCCTTCCTTAGTTTTTACTATATTACAGCAATAAAGCAACAAGACAAGTAGGAGCCAAGGTGTAGTAAGGTGGAGCGGCCTGAGATTCTAACAAAGGTTTCTCCAGTTCAACCCAATCTCTCATGTAGGCTTCTTTTTATTTTTATTTTTCATCCATCCACTCTTGTTTTTAAAGTTCTAATTTTTTTTTCTTTTGTCCTTTTTTCTGTTTTTTTCTTTCATTCATTCTTTTCTCTCTGTCCCCATCCTAATTTCTTAATCCTTTCGCCTCTGTCATCTTCTCTTCATCCCAGTTTCTTATAATTTGTCTTTTCCCTTTCCTCTTATCTATCCTATTTATTACTTACATTTTTCATCTTTACTGTATTCATCTAATACTTCTTCTAAATCTTTCTCTCTTCTCTCATTTCTCTCATTCGCTTTGTCATTGCAGTGCTCATTTTCTTTCTTTTCTGCCTTTTGTACTTCTTTATCTTCTTTTTCCTGTATATTTGTCTTTTCTTTTTTCATGTTTTTCCTGTCTTCTCCTCTTAGGTTACCTTTATTTATTTTCTTTCCTTCTTTCTATTTTTCTCCATTTCCGTGTCATTACCTATAGTGGAGATGTGAGGCGAGATGAAGTAAGGTGGAGCGGCCGAGTTAACAACGTATCATTTATGCTTCATTATCTTGTTTTCCTACCTTTCTTTCTCTCCCTTTCCTTTATTTCGCGTGTTGTTTCATTCCCGTTGTTTTTTACCAGTTTTCTAAGCTTCCTTCTATGTTTCCCTTTCCTTCCTGTTGCCATGTCCTTTCTTTCTTCCCCTTGCCTTTTTCATTTGCTTTGACTGTCTCTTGACTTTCTTTCTTTCATTCCTCTTTCTCGTTTTCTCACACAATTTTTTAAATTCCTTTTTGCTGTCTCTCGTCACTGTACTAGAGCAAAAAAACAACAAGAGGAGTGATATAGGGAGAACGTCCTGGTATTTTAAAAAAGGCGTCTGGAGTCCGAACTTCAGCTCAGTCAGGGTTCCTTTCTACTCTTCTTCGTCAAACCCTGTATTATTCATTCTCTTGTCCTTACTTTTTCCGTTTAGTCTCATTCGTCTCTTGTTTTCATTTCCTTCGTCGATCTCCTTTTCTTTCTTTCTTTTTTTCGTACTCTTGTCTTTCATATTTTTTAAGCCTTTCTCCTTTTTACTTTTGATAATCTCTCCTTTTTAGTGTTTTCTGTATGTCTACCACTGTTTCTCATTTTTAATACTTATTAAATTTGCCTTCTGAATCTATTAATTTCTTTTTCTGTTATTTCGTTATTTCTCGCTTCTGTCTTTTTTCATTTCTTTCTTTTCCTTCCTGTTTCTTTTCTCCATAACGATACATCTGAAGCTACAAGAAATGCTGGAAGTGAGATGAAGTAACTTTATTACAATCAGTTATTACTTACTGTATATCATCATCCTCATCATCATCACCACCACCACAATCTCCCTCACTACCACCACCAACAACACAACTCCCTTTTCCACCACTGTAAACATCCTCATCATGATCATCATCATCATATATATAATTATAATTACCGGCATCAAAATTCACCCAAATCATCTTCACTAATACTAAAGCTACCACACCACCGTAATCATCATCTTCATTACCGCCACCAAAGTCAACTATATTGCATCAAAATCATAACTATATTACAGCATTACAAGGTACACAAGAGAGGTAGGATGCTAGATAAGGTGTAGCGGCCTGGGACTCTACTACAGGTGTACTGATTTACCTGCTTTACCATTTATATCGTATTTTTTACTCCCTCTCTTTCGTCCTTTCCTTTTCCTTTTTTTTCCACTCCTCATTTCATTCCATCCTCCTTTTCTTCCTTCTTTCTACATTTCCCATTTTCTTTCTCTTTCATTCTTTTTCATTTGTCGTTTCAGTTCCTTTTCCTACTTCCAATTTCATTTTCAATTTTTCCTGCCTTTTTGCTTTGTTACTTTCTCGTTTCCTCTTTATTCTCCTTGTCTTTCTCTCATTGCATCCTACCTTCACTATATTACCTCGATACAACCAGAGACGTAAAAGCCGAGGTGAAGTAAGGTGGAGCGGCCTGTGACTCTGATAAAGGTGTCCCGAGTTCGACGCTGACGTCTATTATAGTTCCTTTATTAATATTCTTTTTTATATCCATTTCAACATTTTTATTTTTATGCTCTTTTATCTCGTTTTCCATTCTTTTGTTCTCTTCTTTCCCCTTTATTTCTTTCTCTTTATTTTCTTTTCATCCCCCTTTTCTCATGTCTTTCTTCTTTTCTATCGCCCATTCTTGGCAATTAATTAATTCTCTCTTTTTCTTTATTTTACTTTATAATCGCACATAAGTTTCTTAATTTTATTTTATGTATTCTCTCTCTCCTTTATTTCAAGTTTTCTTTCATTCTTGTTCTCATCTGTGTGTGTGTGTGTGTGTGTGTGTGTGTGTGTGTGTGTGTGTGTGTGTGTCCTTTCTTTCTTCACTATATTACAGCAATAAAGCAACAAGACAAGTAGGAGCCAAGGTGAAGTAAGGTGGAGCGGCCTGAGATTCTAACAAAGGTTTCTCCAGTTCGACCCACCCTTAGACACCGGCTTCTTTTTATTTTTATCTTTTATTTATCCACTCTTTTCTTTACCTTGTAACTTCCTTCGTTTGTCCCTGTGTCTGTTCTTTCGTTCATTCTTAGCTTTCTCTCTGTCCCATCCTAATTTCTTAATCCTTTCGCCTTTATTATCTTCTCTTCATCCCAGTTTCTGTTATTTTATCTTCTCCATCTCCTATTATCTATTCTCTTGTTTACTCACATTTTTCTTCTTCACTGTATTCATCTAATAATTTTTCTCAGTCTCACTCTTTTCTTCTCTCATTTCTCTCCTTCGCTTTCTATCATTGCAGTGCTCTTTTTCATTCTTTCTTTCCTTTCGTATTTCTTTATCTACTTTTTCCTGTATTTTTGTCTTTTGTTTTTTCCCCTCCTAACATCACCTTTTAGGTGACCTTTACTAAATTTCTTTCCCTCTTTCAACCTTTCTCTATTACTGTATCACAACCTACAGTGCAGGAAGGAGGCGAGATGAAGTAAGTTGGAGCGGCCTGGGACTCTAGTGCTTGTGAACCGAGTTAACACTGTACCATTTATGTTTCATTTTCTTATGTTTTCCTTACTTTCTCTCTTTCCCTCTCCTTTATTTCACGAGTTGCTTCATTCCCGTTCATTTTTACCTGTTTTCTGTTTACTTCTATGTTTCCAGTTTCCTCCTCTTAGCATGTCCTTTCGTTTTTTCCCCTTTCCTTTTTCTTCTCCATTCATTGTCTCCGCGTTCCTTTTCTTTCATTCTTTTTCTGATTTCCTTACTCATTCCATTGTTGTATTCCTTTCTGCTTTCTTTCTTCACTATATTACAGCAATAAAACAACAAGTGAAGTACTAGTGATGTTGGGGGAACGTCCTGGGATTCTAATAATGGCGTGTGGAGTCATAACCTCAGCTTAGTCAAAGATGCTTTTCACTCTTCTTCCTTACTTTTTTTTTCACTCTCTTGTCTTTAGTTTTTCCGTTTAGTCTCCTTCGTCTCATATTTTCGTTTCCTTCGTTTATATTAAGGAGTTAACTGGGACTGAAACGAGAAGGAAGGAAATACCTGTACGAGATAGAAATGGTGATCTGATGACTAAAGATTTGGATATAAAAGGAAGGTGGAAAAAGCACTTTGAATCTGTTCTAAATAGACCAATCCCAGCTGAAGAGGACATTTTGCCAGCCGAGAGAGATTTGCAAATAGAAACAGGGGATATAACCTTGGAAGAGGTAGCAAAATCTATAAAAGAGTTAAAGAATTTTAAGGCCCCAGGAGAGGATCGAATATTTCCTGAAATGCTTAAGGTGGAAAATGATGAGTTGATGAATGCGCTTTTGAAACTTTTTAATGTGGCTTGGGATAATGGTGGAATTCCAGAAGAGTGGACAAATAGAGTGATTATAAAAATACCAAAAAAAGGGAGATTTAAGTGTGTGTGGCAATTGGAGGGGGATAACTTTGACACCTGTAGTTGCAAAAGTCTTTTCCAAAATCTTGTTGAACAGAATAGACCCAGTAATTGACAAATTTTTAAGAGAACAAGCGGGATTTAGAAAGGGTCCAGGTTGTAATGATCAGATTTTATTGTTAGGCATTTAATGCAATAGGCTAATGAGATGAAAATGCCACTTAGTATGTGTTTTGTGGATTTTGAAAAGTCGTTTGAAAGTGTGTCACGTGGAGTTATGTTGAAAATTATGAGATTCTATGGTATACCAGAAAAATGTGTAAATATTATTAGAAGCCTGCATGAAGGTACTTTTTGTAAGATAATGGTGGGTGGTTCTTTGAGTGATCCATTTGAGGTTAGGTCAGGAGTGATTCAAGGAGGAGTTCTTTCGCCATTGCTGTTTGTTTTGGTTATGAATTATGAGAAAGGTTGTAAGGAGAACAGGTGCAGGAATTAACTGGAAAGACAATAAGAAGCTGATGGATTTGGACTATGCTGATGATATTGTACTGATATGCAGAAGTATTTACAAGATGCAGAGGGTGCTTGATTGTCTGGTGGAGGAAGGAGAAAAGGTGGGATTGGTAATAAATTGTGGAAAGACTGAAATTATTAATATGAACGTGGAGAACCAAATCGATTGTGTAACTGGGAATAATGTGGTGAAGAATGTAGAAAACTTTAAATATCTGGGAATGATTGTATCATCTAATGGATCATTAAACAATGAAACTGAGGAGAGGATTAGACAGGCTTGGCGAGCTGTTGGAATGTTGAAATCTGTTTGGAATAATAATATGCTTTCGGTACATACTAAAGTGAAAATTTACATGTCCATGGTTAGACCAATTTTAATTTATGGGCATGAGTCGTGGTACAGTAAAATTGCAACAGATCAGAAAGTATTAGGATTTGAGAATAAAATACTGAGTCGGATTTTTGGGGTAAAGTGGCAAGACAGAGTTACTAATGAAAGAGTAAGGGATATTACGAGAGTGGAACCAGTTAATGAATATCTGACTGTCTCGCTGGAAACGGCTGGGGCACATATACAGAAAAGAAGGCAGTTTAATACAGGATGTGCCAGAGTGGAATGCTAGAGGAAGAAGAGGTAGAGGTAGGCCGAGGGAAACCTGGCTGAGGACAATGAAAAAAGAAGCAGGGGAGGAGTGTTGGTGGGACCTGAAGGAGATGGCAAGAGACAAATATTGGTGGAGAGAGTTCATCGAGGTCCTATGCATCCTGTGGGGTGCCACAGGAAATGATTGATTGATTGACTGATATTGTTTTCTTTCTTTTTTTTCTTACTTATGTTTTTCGTATTTTTTATTCCTTTCCTCTTTCCATTTTTTTATAACCATTCCCCTTTTACTGTCTCCTGTAAGTCTCTCATTCTTTCTCATTTTTATTATCGTTTTAAGTTTGCCTTCTGAATATATTAATTTCGTTTTTCTGTTATTTAGCGATTTCCCATCTCTATCTTTTCTTCACTCCTTTCTGTTTCTTATTATTTCCTTTCTATATTATAATACATCAGAAGCTACAAGAAATGCTGGAAATGAGATGAAGAAACGTTATTACCATCAATACTAACTCATTGAATATCATCATTATCACCACCAACGAAACAGTAATAACAACGACATCATCATCAACAAAACAACTCCTTTTTCCATCACTATAAACATCATCATCATCATTTACACGATTATCATTACCATCATTAAGATGAAACAAAATCATCCTTAGATATACTAACACCATGATTATCAGTACCATCATACTCAGCATCACCATAAAGAGTAGGGGGCGTGATGTAGCAAGGTGGAGTGGCCTGCCACTTTACTACACCTGTACCCACTTAACACTTTAACCCTTTAGTCTTTAGTGAACGTCTTTATGATGTTCGTTATCTCTTTCCCAATTAATTCAAGTCAAATATTTCACTTCTCGATTTCGGATTCTCGCTGTCCTGTCTCAGTTCTTTCCCTTTGCTCTCCTTTCTCCTATTGATTTTCCTTTTTTTTTTTTTTTGCCCTACAGTTTTATACTTTTTTCCTCTCTCTCTCTCTCTCTCTCTCTCTCTCTCTCTCTCTCTCTCTCTCTCTCCCTCCCTCTCTCTCTCTCTGATTTTAGTACAGCAATAAAGCAACAAGACAAGTAGGAGCCAAGGTGAAGTAAGGTGGAGGGGCCTGAGATTCTAACAAAGGTTTCTCCAGTTCGACTCCAGCCAGAGTTCTTGTTTTCTTTTTCTTTTTATATTTTCTTCGTTTCCCCATTTTTTAGGTTTCCATTTTCTGTCCCTACTCTCATTTCTGTTCTTTTGTTTCTTCTTTCTTCTTTTCTCTCTTTCCCCTCTCTCATTTCCTAATCATTTCACCTTGATTGTATTCTCTTAACAGAATTTACTACAATTTCTCTATTCCATATCATTTTCCTCTTCTTTACTCACATTTCTTCTTCCTTGTATTCACTCATTTTTATTTTCAGCCTCATTTTCCTTCTCTTTCCATTTCTTTCATTCATTTTCTTTTCTTACTTTTCCTGGTTCATTCTTTCAGCTTCTTCCAGTTCTTCTGCATTATTTTCCAGCATCACAAACTACAGGAGAGGTAGGAGGCGAGATGATGCATGATGGAGCGGCCTGGGACTCTACTACAGGTGTACCGAGTTATTCCATCAGCCGAGATTCTCTCTCTCTCTTAGCCTTGTCTATCTTTATTCGAAATTTCTTTGAAATATACTCTTGTTTCTTTCTCTCTCTCTCTCTCTCTCTCTCTCTCTCTCTCTCTCTCTCTCTCTCTCTCTCTCTCTCTCTCTCTCTTTCTCTTTCTCGCCCTTTTCTTCCTGTATTCAACATTTCTTTGAACTGTACTCTTCTTTCTTCCTCCCTCTCTCTCTCTCTCTCTCTCCTTCCTTTCTTCACTATATTACAGCAATAAAGCAACAAATAGGAGCCATGGTGAAGTAAGGTGGAGCGGCCTGAGATTCTAACAAAGGTTTCTCCAGTTCGACCAATGCTGACAGGAAAGCATCTTTTTATTTTTGTTTTTTATCCATCCACTTTTTTTTTCTCTCTAATTTTCTTTCTTTTCTCGCTTTTTCTGTTCTTTCGTTCTCTCTTTCCTTTCTCTCTGTCCCCATCCTAATTTCTCAACCTTTCCATCTTTATTTTCTCTTCATCCCAGTTTCTCATAATTTCTCTTTTTAATCTCCCATTATCTATTTTCTTCCTTACTCATATTTTCTTCTTCTCTGTATTCATCTAATATTTTTTCTCAAACTCACTGCCTTTCTTGTCTCATTTCTCTCATTCGCTTTATATCATTACAGTGCTCGTTTTCCTTCTTTCCTGCCTTTCGTACTTCTTTCTCTACTTTTTCCTATACATTTGTCATTTCCTTTTTCATTACTTTTCCTGTCTTCTCCTTTTAGGTTACCTTTACTAATTTTCTTTCCCTTTTCTCCATTACCGTATCATAACCTACAGTGGATGTAGGAGGCAAGATGAAGTAAGGTGGAGGCGTCTGGGACTCGAGTACAGGTGAACCGACTTGACCCCTTACAATTTATGATTCATTTTCTTTTTCCCCCTATCTTTCTTTCTTTCCCCTCTCCTTTATTTCAAGTGTTACTTTATTTCCAGGGGGAACTTCCTGGGCTTCTAATAAAGGTGTCAGGAGTCAGAACCTCAGCTCAGGCAGGGTTTCTTTTTACTTATCATCTTCATATCTTTTATTTTTCATTCTTTTGTCTTTACTTTTTCCGTTTAGTCTCCTTCGTCTCTTCTTTTCATTTCTTTCGTCGATCTCCTTTTCTTTCTTTTTTTCTTACCTATGTCTTTCATATTTTTCTTCATTTCACCTTTCTATTTTTTTTTTTTATTCTCTCAGTTATATCATATTTTTGTTTGCCTTCTGTCTGTATTTTCTTTTTCTGTTATTTTGTGGTTTCTCAGTCCTATCTTATTATTTCATTTCTTCTTTTTCCTTCCTATTATCTTTCTCATTCATACTACATCAGCAGATTCAAGAAATCCATGAGGAGAGATTAAGTAACATTATTACCATCAGTTATATATGACTTACCGTATATCAACATTATCTTCACCATCTCCACCACCATCACCACCACCACCAACAACAACACAGCTTCCTTTTCCATCACTATAAACATCATCATCATCATCATCATTTTATACAATTATGATTCCTATCATCAAAATTCACCTCAATCATTTTCAGCAATACTAACAACCATCAACACCACCGCCATCATCATCATCATTATCATTACCACCACCAAAGTGAACTACTTCACATCAAAATCATCCCTGTATTACAGCATCACAAGCTACAAGATTGGTAGGAGGCGAAATCAAGTAAAGTGGAACGGCCTGGGACTTTACTACAGGTCGACTGATTTAACACATTTACCATTTATACCTTATTATGTTCTCTCTCCCTTTCATCCTTTAGTTTTCCCCATGTTCTAGGCTTCCTTTCATTTCGCCTTCCTTTTCTTCCTTCTTTTTACATTTCTCATTTTCTTTCTCTTCCTCTTCCTTTTTCATTTGTCGTTTCCTTTCCCTTTTCTTTTTCCCATCTCCCTTTCTTTCTTTCTGCCTTTTTCTACTTCCTTCTTCTTCTCTTTTATTCTCCTTGTCTTTCTGTCACCTTCCTTTCTTCAATATATTACAGCGATACAACAACAAGAGACGTAGGAGCCAAGGTGAAATTAGATGGACCGGCCTGGGACTATGATGAAGTGTCTTCACTATATTACAGCGATACAACAACAAGAGATGTAGGAGCCAAGGTGAAGTAAGATGGACCGGCCTGGGACTATGATAAAGTGTCCCCAGTTTTCCGGTATGCTCGTTTCTGTCATTCTTTCTTTTGTTTTCCTTTCTACATTTGTGTTTTTATGGTCCTTTCCTTGTTTTCCTTTTTCTTGCTCTCTTTCCTTCTCTCTTTCTTTATCCTTTCTTCTTCATTCATTTCTCCTCTCTACAGTATATGCTTTTCATCCCCTTTTCCTTTATACTTCCTAATTTCTTTTGCCCATTCTTTGGCATTTATTTGATTAATTCTCTCACTTTCCCATCTTATATTTGACCTTATTGCTTACTTTCTCTCCAAGCCTTTCATCTTTTCCTTCCCCATTATATTACGGCATCACAATCTACAAGAGAGGTAGAAGGCGAGATGAGGGTGATAACACTTTGCTTTTTATATGGTACTTTATTTTTATTTTATCCCTCTTTACTTGTTCATTTATTTTTGCATTTTGTTTCATTATTTTTCATTTTTGGTCTCTGTTTCTCAACTGCGCTTTTTCTTTACTGTCGTCCTTTTTATTTGTGTTTCTCCTTTCGGTTTTTTTTTTTTTTTCTCTCTCGTTCTGCTCTTCCTTTTTGTCACTTACTTTCTCTACGTTTCATCTTTACTTTTATATCTCCTTCCTTGACCATATGCTAGCAATAAGGTAAACAGAGAAATAGGAACCACGGTGAAGCAAGGTGAAGCGGCAGGATTCAAACAAAGGTGTCTCGAGTTCAACCCAGGTTTTATGGGCAGTTCTCTCTCTCTCTCTCTCTTCCCTTTTTCCCCCCTTTTTCCGGGTGTAATACCTATGTTTGTTTTTATCTCTTTTTAAGTTTTCGCCCTAGATTTCCTTTTTTCATTGTCAGTTCTTTCTCCCTTTGATCCTATTTGCTTTTTACTTTCTTATATGCATCTATGATTGTTTGTCACTTTTTTTTCCCTCTAATTCTGAGTAATTTCCATTTTTCCAGATTATTTCTTATTCAGTGACTTTCATCTTCCTGTTATGCTTGTCTTTCTGACTGCTTTCCTTCCACATTCCATAATTAGCTACAAGAGAAGCAGGAGGTTAGATGAAATAAGGTTATTATCAATACTATTCTCATATACATCACCAACATCATCAGTACCACCACCACCACCACCATCATCATCAACATTAACCTATATCGAAATCACCATCACTTTCACCTCTACTTATATCACCATCATCATTATCACCACCACAGTTAACACCAGCATCATTTGTTACATTAGCATCACAAGCCACAAGAAAGGTAGGAGGCAAGACGAAGTAAGGTGGAGCGGCCTGGGACTCTGCTACAGGTGTACCGAGTTCACACCTTGATTGGTAGTCCTTCCTTTTCCTTTGATTTTTTCTTATTTTAACGCTTCCTCTTTCAGTTTATTTCTTGTTCAATTTCTTTCTTTCTCACCATTTCTGTCGCTGCCTTTTTGTTCTCGTCTTTACTTAAACTTCCTATTCTTTCTACTTTCTCTCACATTCTTTTTTTCTTTTTTTAATCTCTTACCTTTCTGTCCTTTTCTTTCCACCCTTTACTTTTTATCTTTTGTTCCCACTTCTTTCTTCTTTTACCATTTTCTCTCTGTCTTTCTTACTTTACAAAATTGCATGCATAACGAAAAAAAAAAAAAAACCTTCTAGTGATTCCACATTCTGTTACCTTGTGAGAGAGAGAGAGAGAGAGAGAGAGAGAGAGAGAGAGAGAGAGAGAGAGAGAGTGACAAATCTAAGTATTAACACAGTTGTAAACATGGGCAACATCCTCTTTCAGCAGGTATATACAGATGCGGATGCAGATGCTGATGTTGAGTTTAGTCAAAACGTAGAAGCGGATGCGGATTTGTATTTTAAATCGGATGCTCTACGGATGCGGATACGGTTGCGGATGTTACATATATCCCTGATATGTTGCCTATTTACCTCGGTCAATTTAGATTTGCTCATGAAGAAACTAATTTCTTATTATCAATAGGATTATTTACTTTTTAATGTGCGTGTATTTTTTGTGAATGCAATTAATATACAATAAATGTGTTGATTAAGTTTGAGTAAATGAAAGCCCTAAGTTGCATCAGGGATGTGCTTTCTGATATAAGCATCAGTACCAAGTACCGCTATACAATTATTGCACAAATATTATCTGAATAAATCTAATTGTATTTAAAGGAGCGCCAGCCACTAGAGTAGCGCTAGTGGACTAGTTTTGTAAAAAGGTAGCTGTAGTGGAAGTGACAGTACATTATGATGCAAGTAGTGGTAGCGATAGTGCCATTACTTTGAGCCAGTAGTACTTATACAACACTGGTTATGGGCCAATAGGCCTCCTGTATCTGTACTTCCTATGTACTCCTGTGTACATCATCATAAGCTACCAAAGAGGTAGGATGAAACTAGGATATCATTAGAACTAACGAACATTACCTTTATCATCACCATTATACTCAGATATACATCATCATATCTTCTTATCAGTTGTTCTCATTATTATCATCAATACCATCACCATCATTTTTATCATTGTAAAAGTTATTATTAGAAAATTCATCCTTAAACATCACTGTTGCAGTCATCATCATCATCATCATAACCATTATCATTATCACCATCATCATCATCACCTGACCTTCTGCACCACAACCATTAGCTACAGCATCACAAGCTACAAGAGAGGTAGGAGGCGAGATGAAGTAAGCTGGAGCGGCCTGAGACTCAACTACAGGTGTACTGAGTTCCAGCTTTGTCCTCGGGAACTCGCTTGTTTTCTCTCGTTATCTATCAGTCTTTCCATCTATCTAACTATCTATATCTCTTTACAAATGGTAACTTTGAGAGAGAGCGTATAGTAGTTTTAGTGGTGTGTGTGTGTGTGTGTGTGTGTGTGTGTGTGTGTGTGTGTGTGTGTGTGTGTGTGTGTGTGTGTGTGTGTGCGTGTGTGTGTGTGTGTGATGTTCTTACCCTGTTTTTATCATTCATTCTCCTCTTTTCTCCTTTCATCTTTGTTTTTAATCGTTTCATCTATGTCGTTTTTTTCCTTTGTCCTTTTTGCCTTATCCTTATCATCTCCGATTCTCTGGCATTTGCTTACTGATTAACTTACCTTTTCTTTTGCTATATCGCCATACTAATATATTTATTTATTATTACCATTTTTCTTTCTCTTTCTTCCTCCATAATATTACAGGAACACAGGCTATAAGAGGTAGGAGGTGAAATGAAGTAAGTTACTGTCATGAACACTGACCTACAACATAGTCATCACCATCATCCTCACCATCACGAATATCACCTCATTTGATCATCATAATCATCATTATCCACCTTAATCAGTTATACCTAATTTTCTTTCTTTCCCCCACTCTCTAACTGCTTCTGTATTTGACCTTTGTTTCAGTCTTATTTTCCTAGTCTTCTTTCTGTCAAATTATCCATTTCTTCGTACCTTTCTTATTTTTATGCCCATTTTTCTTTTTTTTTCAACTTTCCTTCCCCATTTCATTCCTTCTGTATTTAAATCTACTTTCATTGTTCCTTCTCTTCTTTCCTCTTCCTTTTCCGTTCCTTTTTCTTCACTATATTACAACAATAACGCAACAAGACAAGTAGGAGCCACGGTAAAGTAAGGTCGGGCGGCCTGGGACTCAAATAAATGTGCCTGGAGTTCGACCCAAACAAGAATGTCGGTTCCTTTTTATTTTTTTTTTCTTGTTTGTAGAATTTTTCGTATTCTTTCCTTTTTCGCTTATACTTCTTACATTTTTTCCCATCCTCTTGTTGTAGTAAGAAAGAAGAGACAGAAAACAATTTAAAATGTTTTTATTATTATACAGCAAAAAATTTTTCTGTTCTTTCTATTTTTTTTCTCTCATTGCTTGTTGTGTTTTACTTTGTCCATTCTATCTCCCTTTATTTGGTATTTTCCTTATTACCACTGACTTTCCTTTTCCTTTTATTTCCGTCTTATTCGTACTGATCCGTTCTTTCTCATCTCCTTTCATCTTTCCTGCTTTACTTTCTCTCTTTCGTCCTTGCTTCATTGTCCACTATATTACAGCATCACAAGCTACCAGACGGGACGAGATGAAGTATGGTTATCATCTTCAGTAGGCTACTAAGTTGTTGTATATCACCAACATCACCACCGCCACTGTCACCAGCATTACTCACCACCACTACACCATTATCATCATCATCAGGATCATCATCATCATCATCAATATCCATACAATTAACATCATATCAAACTTAATCTCTATCATCACCACCACCACCACCACCATCATCATCATCATCATCATCAATATCACCTCCATTACCATCATTAGTTTCTTAGATCTGGGCATCATATTTCATCATCACAAGCTACAAGAGAGGTAGGAGGCGAGGTGAAGTAAGGTGGAGCGGCCTGAGACTCGACTAAACCTTAATCGGGTTCAAACCTTCACCCCTATATCCAACCTCCTTTTCTTTATTTCCATCTTCTTTTTCGTTGTTGTTTTCTTTCTTCCTTTCTCCTTGGTTATCTTTTTCTTTCTTCCACTCTTGTTTTTACATATCTGTCTCTACCTCTCAGTCCTTTTTCAGTTTTTGTCCTTTTCTGCTTCAAGTTTCATTCTTTCCTTAATTTCTTTGGTTTACCCACTCCTACTGTACTTACTTCCGCTGTCTTAGCTATGTAGCAACAAAAAGACAACAGGAGAAATAGGAGTCAAGGTGAAGTAAGGTGGAGCGGCCTGAGAATCCAACAAAAGTGTTTTTTGTTCGACCTGTAATCATGACGGTTACTTTGTATTTATGTTGTTGCCTCGCTTTTCATTCTAAGTTTTCTGTTCTTTTTCCAGTGACGTTCCTTTAGTTTCCTATTCTATCATTTTGTCTCTTTTCGTTCTTTTCTAATACATAACAACATCAGAGAGAGTTAGGATCCCGTATAAGTACCAACAAGAGCCACCATTATATTACATCACAAGCTGCAAGAGACTTAGGATTCTATATAAGTACGGCTCAAAGCAACCATTATATTCCATCACAAGCTGCAAGAAAGTTAGGGTCCTTTTTAAGTGCACCCGAGAAAAGTTTCGCTTTATACACCTGCCTGCCAGTTCGGACCTTTATGCGTGAGAAAACCACTAGTGAAACAGTAACCAGACACTCAGATGTCTGGTACCCCTGCGTGGGAGGGGAGAGGTTAAAGGAAGAAGAAGGCTGGGGGAGCTGATAGTTCCTACAATTCCCTTTTCCATCCCCATCCTTCTCACACAATTACCAGATAGATGAACGTTGGGTACTGGTTTGCTAGTCGCTACCACTTGTCTCTCATTTACTATTTCAAAGTGATGAGCAGGTGTATAACGCGGAAGTTTCTTCGGGTGTACAACTCAAAGCCACTCTCATATTACATCACAAGCTGCGAGAGGCGGTTGGACACGAGAAGGAAGCCCAACCTAGTTGTCACTCCACTACAGGTGTATTGAGTTCACATCTCCCATTTTTCCTCCAACTTTTTTTTTTTTCACTCCATTTTCCTGTATGTTTCTTTTTTCCCCAATTTTACTTTCTTACCGTATATTTTGTATTTTCCCATATTATTTCTCGCATTTACTTTCTTGTTTGTTTTCCATTTTTTCTCCTCTCTCGCACTTTTTTAATGGCTTACCTTCCTTCTTTCTGTCACATTTTCCTCTCGCCTTTGTTCTTTCTTTCTTCTGGTCATTCTGCTCTCTCTTCTTTCCTTTCCCATTTGTTCGCTATTTCCTTTACATTTTACTCCTTTCCCGTCTTTCAATAATTACTACAGTTTCTTCTTATTTTGTTTCTTTTTTGTGATATCCCATATTTTCCACATCCCGCTAACGGACGTAAAAACGAATAGATCTAAGAGTTGTTAATAACAACGACTTGGAAAATAGTCGCAGGAAGGAAGAATGTTGAAGTAAAATTGTTAAAACGATTTTTGTGAAGGCTTCAGAAGGAGCAGGAAGAATATGGGTCAAGTTCAGAGCATTTAGAATGAATGAATTTATTCTCAGTACAGTGAAGAACACACTTGACATGATTCAGTACAGAAGCATAAAAGAGACGAGATTTAGGGGTGGGTTGGCGCCGGTAGCTATTGTTGGCCTCATCCATGCACCCCTGTTCCCTACCGTTTGGCGGCCCTTTCTCCAGCTCACATCACCTTCTCTCATACATTCTTCTACTTATTTCCTTTTATCTTGTCCTTAGTCTTCCCCTTCCAGTCTCCCCTTCTATCTGTCACATACACTGTTCTAGTCAATTTTTCATCTCCGTCCTCTCCACGTGGTGAAACTTTCTCCAACTGTTTTTCTTGCCGTTTTCAATCACATTAAAATTAAATATCAATACAAAACTTTGCTTTACTTATATATGAGAAAATTCTGCGATTTCATAGGTTCGTATTTTCACAATTATATATCAGATTGTAGACACGATAGAATTTACCTTTTTTTAAGTCTATGAAAAATACATGGTTCTTTTCACCAACAAGTATAAGGTTATTTTTGTCTCTTCCTGCCGTTATCCTGAAGATGTGAGGGTGGGGGAGAGAAGAGCATTCGTCTCTTCCCTCCTTTTTTCATACAAGTTGGTTATATCTTTAGAATCTCTTGCTTCCCTAACAGATAACCTCCTTTCGGGCCAATAGGCCTCCTGTTATCTGTACTTGCTGTGTGCTGCTACGTACTCCAGTATTGTCTCACAAGCTATAAAAGATGTAGGAGGCGTGATGAAGTTGGGTTATCATCAGAACTGACCTGCATCACCCTCATCAGTACCATCATACTCAGCATCACCATAAAGAGTAGGAGGCGTGATGTAGCAAGGTGGAGCGGCCTGCCACGCTGCTACACATAACACTATTACCCTTTAAACTTTAGGCTCCTACTTTATCTTGTTCTTTATCTCCTTCCCTTTTAAATAACTTTGATTTAATATCCTTCTTTCTAGGTTTCAGATTTATGCTTACTTTCTTTTCTTTCATTCTGTTTTTCTCTCCTTTCTGTTTTTCTCTCCTTTCTGTTTTTCATATTCTTACATTTATTATTCCTTTAGTATTTTTTTCTTTACTTTCACCTTCCTCCTAGTCTCTCTCTCTCTCTCTCTCTCTCTCTCTCTCTTCCTTTCTTCACTATCTTACCATAGTAAAGCATCAAGACAAGTAGGAGCCAAGGTGAAGTAAGGTGGAGCGGCCTGAGATCCTAGTAAAGGTTTCTCCAGTTCGACCCACTCCGTAATACAGGCTTCTTTTTATTTTTTATTTTTCATCCATGCACTCTTTTCTATTCCTTAATTTTCTATCTTTTGTCTTTTTTCTGTTTTATATTTAATTTTTTCCTTTCTCTCTGTCCCATCCTAATTTTTAATCCTTTCGCCTCTATTATCTTCTCTTCATCCCAGTTTCTTATAATTTCTCTTTTCCCTTTCCTATTATCTATCCTCTTTTTTACTCACGTTTTTCATCTTTATTGTATTCATCTAATAATTTTTCTAAATCTCTCTTTCTTTCTTCTCTCACTTCTGTCATTCGCTTTGTCATTGCATTGCTCATTTTCTTTCTTTCCTGCCTTTCGTATTTCTTTATCTACTTTTTCCTGTATATTTGTCTTTTCTTTTCTTCATGTTTTTCCTGTCTTCTCCTTTTAGGTTACTTTTATTAATTTTCATTCCTTCTTTCTCTCTTTTTCCATTTCCGTGTCATTACCTACAGTGGAGGTAGGAGGGAAGATGAAGTATGGTGGAGCGGCCTGGGACTCTACTACAGGTGAACCGAGTTAACACCATACCATTTATGATTCGTTTAATTTTTTCCCTTAGTTTTCTCTATTGCCCTCACCTTTATTTGACGTGTTGCTTCATTCCCGTTTTTTTCTTCCAGTTTTCTCAGTTTACTTCTATGCTTCCCCTTTCTTCCTCTTGTCATGTCCTTTCTTATTTCCCTTTCCTTTATCATTTCCATTCTCTGCGTCTTTGCGTTTTTCTTTCATTTCTTTGTTCCCGTTTTCTTACTCACTCCATTCCTCTATTGCTTTCTGCCGTCTTTCTTCATTATATCACTGGAAGTAGGAGTGATGTAGAGGGAAGGTCCTGGGATTCTAATAAAGGAGTCTGGAGTCAGAACCTCAGCTCAGTCAGGGTTCCTTTGTACTCTTCTTCCTCAATACTTTTATTTTTCATTCTCCTGTCCTTAGTTTTTCCGTTAAGTCACTTTCGTCTCTTGTTTTCATTCCCTTTGACCATCTCCTTTTCTTTCCTTTTCTTTCGTACTCATGTCTTATATTTTTTATTCCTTTCCCCTTTTGTACCTTTTCATAATCTTTCCCATTTTACTGTCTCCTTTATTGCTCCAATTTCTTCTCATTTTCATTATTTTTTCCCTTCTTACTGTATTAACTTCTATTTGTGTTATTGCGCGAATTCTCATTTCTGTCTTTTTTTGTTTCTTCATTTCTTTTCTTATTTCCTTTCTCTCTAGTAACACATCAGAAGCTACAAGAAATGCAGGAAGTGAGATGAAGCAACGTTATTACCATCAGCTATGACTTGTATATCATCATTATCATCACCAACAACAACAACAACACAGTTCCGTCTTCCATAACTATAAACATCATCATCATCATCATCATTTATACAATTATCATTATCATCATCAAAATTCACCTAAATTATATTCAGCAGTACTAACACAACCAACACTACCGAAAGCATCATCGTCATCACAAAAGTCAGCTATATTACATCAAAGTCATCACTGTTTTACGGCACCAAAAGACACAAGAGAGGTGGTACGCGAGATAAAGTAAAGTAACACGGCCTGGGACTTTACTACAGGTGTACCGTTTTAACACCTTTACCACTTAAGTCACATTTTCTTTCTTCCTTTCCGTCTCCTTTATTTCGCTCTTTCTTTCATTCGTCCTCCTTTTCTTATTTCACTCTTCAATTTCCATTTTCTTTCTCTTCCCCTTCCTTTTTCCTTTCTTGTTTCAGTTAATCTTACCCTATCCCATCTCTTTTTCATTCCTTCTGCCTGTCACGGGGGGATGTGAATTTAAGAATTAATCAATTGCTTCAATGTTGCTTGCATTAATAGAGACAAGGAACTGACTTGTGAAAATCAAGCAGTAAGTTTTACTTTATGCCGGCTTACTTCGCCGATTCTCTAACGACGAGAATTTATAAACTTTCCCAACCGTACACAGCAGAGACTAATTAAGCACGCGTGCTGTTTGTTAGTACTGTTAGCCTCTTGAGAAAGTGACTCCACCCCTGACAATCAATAACTAATGCTATTAATGATAAACAGGTTCTATTAACTCCTAGCTGGCACAAAGGATTTAAGCTTGATACAAAAGTACTGGTCCAAGTACCATTTATGAATAATGCAAAGAGTTTGTGCAAACTAGGAGCAGCAACTAAAATGAGCTAAATGTGGAGAAACAAAACACGAGTTTATCTACATTAAGCTCAAAGAAAAGAACCGTAAATTTATTAATTACAATGAAATAAATTTATGTTACGTGAGTCTCAAAATGAATTCAAAATGACAAGAATACACTCACTCGCTCATTCAAAAGCTAAACACTTAAACCTAGAAAAACGAAAAGAAATACTGGTGAGTGGAGGGGAGCTAAGTGGAAAGAACTGGGCGCCGGTGCAGGACAGACACTGCAATATGCTAAACTCTCTTCACCAATTCACCATCTAGGTGGAGATTTCAGGAACTCGCTGTACAACGGCAGCACTGCTCCACTCTGGGGACAACGATCCTACTCTCGTGACAATCCAAACCTGACTAACTTCAAATTATGAAAGGGGGCAAGCGATGGCCGTGTTCACTGGAAATAGGTGTGGCCTAAGTCAACGGTCAACGAGAGAAAGTGAGCGATATACACTCACAAGAAAGCACTCAGTGAAGGCACTAACCTCGTGCATATGAATGATCACTTGCGAAATAGTGAGAAATGTTCTGAAAACCATCCCAGTCGGAGTGAATACACGGACGGTTGAACTAAGTGATGTGCAGTGGGAATTCCACTAGAATTCGTGGTTTTCCTACTGAAGCACAATGTCACAAATTTATAAATACGCTCGCTTGAATTCGTGACATTACGCCCCATCAAAATCAAATTTTTCTTTAGAAAATTTTTCGATATACATACATATAAATCCTAACTCAGTCACACAAGAGTCACACTGTGGTGTGTGTACTACCCTGCTACAGGAGAAAATCACAGTCGCCCATGAGCATAAAAACCTCGTATTTACATTAATAGAAGCAAGCTTGAGAAAAAAACTCCGTGATGATTGTGAAAAATCCTGTACTCAGGTCAAACTGAGCGAAAAGTTCGTAACATTTACATTAACAACTAATTGTTATGTAGCATTATGTATGTAATACACGGTGTAGGTGTGACAGTTGTGGTGTAACTGTGCCTACGTGTAAAATTACGTAATACAAATCAACAGTAAATAATGACAACAAGGCAGAAAAGAAGAGGCGGCAGCATGCGGCAGAGACACTCAGCTGATCTCCATGACAATGCTGCACCCACCAGCTGCACCTGCAAAAGCAATCATGGTGGAGCATCAAAAGTGTCATTTCTCTCTCTCATCCTAGCAATCAGTACTTATGTTACAAAAAGTACATTATTATTTTGTTAATGGATACATTATTAACCAGGAAACTTAGTCCTTGGATTGCTCAAATCTCTAAGGACCCCTGTAGTTTACTGGTTAAACTTCCATTATTAACCAGGAAATGTGCCAGTTCTTGGATTGCCCAAATCTCTCAGAATGGGCAGTTTACTGGTTAACCTACATTATTAATCAGGAAACGTGCCAGTTCTTAGATTGCTAAAATCTCTCAGAACGGCCAGTTTATTGGTTAACCTACATTATTAACCAGGAAATGTGATCAAACTGAGCGAAAAGACTGGGTACCTATGCAGGACATCAAACGCTGCAATTCGCTAAGCCAAAGGACCCAGTTTAGTGGTTAAACCCTACTCTACACTTACAATTAACATTGGCAAGCTGAGAATCCCTACGCAATCTCGGGCAGGTCATATTTTAACACCCGCTGTGGGTGTGAACACTCATGTGGATAATGTGCATTCTCCGGGCATCCTCAGAGAGGCCCACAGTTCGAGACACCACAAGGTAATTCATACTCAGCCTCGGATTGTCCCTACGGGGTTTTCGAACTTCACCCTTAACCTACAGTACATGTGTATGTACAGGCCCTGGACATAACATTTCATGTGGGGCCAACGCGCTAGACGTCAGGTCTGCACCCACATCACCACTGCCCTGTCTCTCAACTGCTTCGGAGATTATGGGTGTGGATTCAAATGGCACAGGAAGGATATTTCCCTGATTGGTGGTAAATGGACACACATTGCAGGAACGCACAAAACTATCTATTTCCTGTCCCATTCCTGGCCAGAAAAAGTCAGCACGGATACGGCCCTGGGTTTTCCATTTGCCCATGTGACCTCCTAAGGCTGAACAATGACCCCATTCTAACACTGCTAGGCAATACTTGGTGAGAGCAACAAACTGCAGTCGAACCTCACCCTGGGGTGTTCGTGACTCATGGTACAGCCGTCCTTGTTTATGAAGGAACTTGGCTTGACCTTCCCGTGAATACTTAATCACTCTACCCTTTTGTTTCTTCCACACGGCAGCAAGTCTCAGGTCAGAATGTTGTTCTTGGACAACACCTTGGCTACAAATCAGATATTGTGGCTATGCAATGGTCACTGGGGTGACACAATTCGGAGCCTCGGCCATGGTTCATGTTACTGTAGCCGAAGTCTGAGTAGCGTCATCTATTGTGCAACTATACTTGGCACCTGGAATATTGCCTATGATAAGGTCAAACAAAGGTTCTGGCATGACAACTGCGACTGTCGTACCAGTGTAAAATGGAGATGCCACCTGGATATGTGCCTCAGGGAACAATCTCACTGATCCATCAATAAGCTTAGCTTGGATCTGTCGACCTGTGTACTCCTCAGGCCGAACTAGACTCTGCCTGACAGAGCAACCTGAGGAACCATTGTCTCTCAGGACCTTTACAGGAATGCCTCCCATAAACCCTGGCTGTACAAGGAAGGCACTGTTACCTGTGGGAGGGCCTGTGGAGGAAGCAGCCAGCCATTGATGAGCCTGCTGAATGAATGATGCAGCAAACATGGTGCCCTGAGAATTAGATACCTGAGGGGTCGTACTCACTGTCTGGGAAGATGGAGCGTTGACCATCTGTGGCGGAGTGTTCATTGTCGCTGGGGGACTAGTGAACTGTGGGGAAGTACCTGTACCGTTAGGGACGACACCACTGTGCTGCTGTTGAGGAATGAAGGCTGCATTCGCCTCCTGCCTCCGATACACTGGGGCTGGTGCTGAAAAGGATAGTCCCGACGGTCAATTGCATGGCTGATACTGCTGCTGATTAGAGTACTTGTCGTACCTCTTCCACCCAGATTTCTGGGTGTTTTGCCCCTGGTCCTTCTGCAGTTTGTTTGGACCTTGGCCATTATTCTGAGAATGGCCTTGTGGGTGGGGTTCAGTCTGAGACAGTTTCCCAGATTTGTCAGCTTTCCTCTTCCAGGTGTGTTGCTTACGAGTTTGATACCCGTATGCAGTGAAGAATGCATCAGCCTTCTCCACCATTTGGCTGGCATCCCTTACCTGGCAGATCTTATGCTGAGCCATAAGCTCAGCAGGCCACGACTTTTCTAGCTGCGTACACAGCATAAGGTCAATTATCCCCTCTTGCGTGGGAGGAGTTTCATCTTTCTCCATCCACTCATCTAAGTGTACAGTAAGATGATCAAGAAACTGAAAGGCAGTCTCTTTTTCTTGTAAACGCACCCTCATAAACTGACTCTTGGCATCATCAACTGTGAGACCGTACTCTTTGACGAGTGCGGCCTTCATCATCTCATCCGTGAGATTGTCTCCACGAATTCTGCGCAGAATATTGAGGGCAGGGCCCTCAAACAAGCTAAGAAACTGAAGCCGCTTAGCTGACTCATCCAGCTGGTACAGCTGAGCCATGTCCTCGAAACGAGCTATGAATGGCTTGATTCGCTCGCCTTCCTTGTATGGAGGAAGCTTGATGTGTGGGGTCGCCAGAACATGTGCAGGGAGAGCGCTCATGGAGCTTGGGTTAGCTGCACCAGATATGTCTGAAGCCAAGGAGTCTCGCTTGAGCTTCAACATCTCAAGTTCATGCTCGGCACGTTCGTGTTCTCTTTCTCTCTCTCGTTGTTCTAGCTAGTATTCGCGTTCTCTCTCTCGTTGTTCTCGTTCGTGTTGACGTTCTCTTGCGTTCCTCGCGCTGTTCTCGCTCATGTTCGTGTTCTCTTTCACGTTGTTCTAACTCGTATTCACGTTGTTTTTGCTCGTATTCACGTTGTTCTTGCTCGTGTTCACATTGAATCTATGCTCTTCATGAGCATCATTCTCACGTTGCTGCTCGTAACTAAACCGTGAGAGGACGTATTCTTTGATTTTGGGGGGGTCGCTAAGCCCCATATCTTTAGCTTCCTGTACATAGATAGTAGTCATGATGCTAACTCAGTCTGAGTGAACTAAAGACTAAGTACTGACTGCTATTTTGCAGAGAAATGCCAATAATCAAGAGTAAAGAATATAGGCACAGGTTGGTGGTGACCAGTTTCATCTAGTCAAACTGGTAAAGAAAGAAAGAAAAAAAAACTGTGAAAACTGTTACGTAAAATTAATAGAAATGAATCAATAATCACCAGTAAGACAGTGCCTATAGACTTTAATGATAAATACCTAGGTATGAGTGAGTGAATATTATCTCGTTAATAACTTTAGAGCTAGGAGTTAGTATCCTGGAATGAGGTCGTCAGATGTCATAGGGGGAAGTGAATTTAAGAATTAATAAATTGCTTCAATGTTGCTTCCATTAATAGAGACAAGGAACTGACTTGTGAAAATCAAGCAGTAAGTTTTACTTTATGCCGGCTTACTTCGCCGATTCTCTAACGACGAGAATTTATAAATTTTCTCAACAGTATACAGCAGAGACTAATTACTCACGCATGCTGTTTGTTAGTATTGTTAGCCTCTCGAGAAAGTGACTCCACCCCTGACAATCAATAACTAATGCTATTAATGATAAACAGGTTCTTGTCGGTGCATTAACTCCTGGCTGGCACAATGGATTTAAGCTTGATACAAAAGTACTGGTCCAAGTACCATTTATGAATAATGCAAAGCGTTTGTGCAAACTAGGAGCAGCAACTAAAATGAGCTAAATGTGCAGAAATAAAACACAAGTTTAACTACATTAAGCTCAAAGAAAAAGAACTGTAAATTTATTCATTACAATGAAATAAATTTATGTTACATGAGTCTCAAAATGAATTCAAAATAACAAGGAGAATACACTCACTCGCTCATTCAAAAGCTAAACACTTAAACCTAGAAAAACAAAAAGAAATACTGGTCAGTGGAGGGGAGCTAAGCGGAAAGAACTGGGCACCGGTGCAGGACAGACGCTGCATTACGCTAAACCCTCTTCGCCAATTCACCGTCTAGGTGGAGATTTCAGGAACTCGCTATACAACGGCGGCACTGCTCCACGCTGGGCACAACGATCCTACTCTCGCGGCGATCCAAACCTGACTAACTTCAAATTATGAAAGGGGGCAAGTGATGGCCATGTTCGCTGGAAATAGCCGTGGCCTAAGTCAAAGGTCAATGAGAGAAAGTGAACAATATACGCTCACAATAAATCACTCAGTGAAGGCACTAACCTCGTGCATATGAATGATCACTTGTGAAACAGTGAGAAATGTTCTGAAAACCATCCCAATCGGAGTGAATACGCGGACGGTTGAACTGAGTGATGCACAGTGGGAATTCCACTAGAATTCATTGTTTTCCCACCGAAACACAATGTCACGAATTTATAAATACGCTCGCGTGAATTCGTGACACTGCCTTTTTTCTTTATTACATTATTTTCTCACCTTTCTTCTCCATATTTTGTTTTCTCTCAGCTTCTTATCCTCACCATACTACCGAGACACAACAACAAAAGACATAGGAGCCGAGCTGAAGTAAGGTGGAGCGGCCTGTGACTCTGATAAAGGTGTCCCGAGTTCGACCCTGTCGTCTGTTATGGTTCCTATATCTATATCCTTTTTTTTCTCTCTCTCTTTCTACATTTCCTTTTGATGCTCTGTTATCTCGTTTACCGTTTATTTTGTTCTCTCGTTTTCCCTCTTTCCTTCTCCTTTCCTCTTTATTCCATTCTCCTCTTATATTCTTTTCATCATCTTTTCCTTCCTAGTTTCAAGTTTTGTTTCATTCTTCTTCTTCTTCTCTCTCTCTCTCTCTCTCTCTCTCTCTCTCTCTCTCTCTCTCTCTCTCTCTCAGCTGGTCTCTTTGTTTTCGTCCCCTCCCTCTTCTTTTTGTCATATCTGCTCTAATTTCTCCTAAGGTTTCTACATTTTATTTTTGTCTCATTTCTGGCTTTCTCGCATCGTTTTCTTTGTCACTTTCTCTTTCTCATTTCTTAACCATATAATAACAATAAAATAAATTATGGAATATAATAAAATATGGAATACAGTACAAGTGTTTGTTTGACGATTTTAAGGAATGAAGTACATACCCCTGGGGGTAGGGGGATTTTTCAAGAATACTCCCCCAGTATCCCTGCTTGTCGTAAAAGGCGACTAAAAGGGTTGGCGGAGGGTTAGTGCCCCTCCCTGGAAAACAACTAACTAAAAAAACAAAGAAGAAGCCTCGGACAAGGACTGACCAAACGATGACGACCCATGACCGGACAAAGGACTTGGTAATGGCAACATGGAATGTAAGAGGTGCGAATGATGAGGTGAAGGAGAGAGAGAGATTGTCCAGGTGCTTGAGGGTGCAAAAGTGGATGTAAGTGGAACGACTGAAACAAAATGGAGAGGAGAAAGCGTGAGAGAATGGGAGTATGGATGGGGTATATGTGCAGGAGTAGGTGAGAATGAGAGGGCAAAGGAAGGAGTATGCATAGTTGTGAGTAAAAGATGGAAGATGAGCATAAGACAGTATAGATCAGTTGGGTCAAGGATTGTGTGGGTAAAGTTGAAAGTTGGAATACAAATGTGGGCGATTCTGTGTGTGTATGTGCCAACGCAAGATCGTGCAAGCAGAGTGAGAGAAGAGTTCTGGACAAATGTGAAAGTGTGCATGGAAAAGTTTGGAAGGAATGAGAGAGTGTTTTTGATCGGTGATATGAATGGTAAAGCAGGGAACGTGAAGGTGGATGGAATAGTTGGTGAGTGGGGTGTGCCTGCTGCGATAGATGAGAATGGCAGTGCGTTAGTAGACATTTGTGCTGGGAGGGGGTTGGTGATAGCCAATACCCTCTTCGGGCATAAAATGATCCACAGGTATACATGGCGAGTGATGAGAAGGGTGGGTGGTGAAGAATGAAAGGAAGGCAATGATTGATTATGTGTGTGTGGATGAAAGGATGCGAAGATGTGTAATGGATGCAAGAGCTTATAGAGGTTGGGTGAGTGGACTTTCTGACCACTACTTGGTGGTCGCCAGAATTAGGATACAAGTAAGATGGAGGAATAGTAGAAGGGAAATGCGAGAGGAAGGAGTAGTTCCAAGGAGAGTGGAAAGGTTACAAGAGGATGAGAAAAAGGCAGAGTATAAGAGAGAAGTTGAGGAACGATTGGGCAAATATGAATTGGAGCAGATGGGGGACGTGGAAGGTGTGTGCAGGATATTTACAGAAGAAATATGTGCAGCATGTGACGTGGTGTGTGGTAGGAAGAGAAGACGGAGGGGGGTGCAAGGAACAGCATGGTGGACTGAAGAGGGTGAGACAGGGTGTGGCACAAAAGAAGAAAGCATACAATGAAAGGATGAGAAATAGGGGCGTGGAAGAAGTTGAGAGGCGGAAGAGAGAGTTATATGTAGAAAGAAAGAGAGAGGTGAAAAGATTAGTAAGAGAGAGTAAGAGGGGAGTGGATGAGGAATTTGGAAGGAATTTGAGTGTAAAGTGGAGGGACTGTAAGATGTTCTGGAAAGAGGTGAAGAGAGTAAGACAGGGTGGAAGTGAGGTTAGCAGGGGAGTGAAAGATAAAAATGGTAGGTTACTAGTGGACAAGGGAGAAAAAGTGAGCAGATGGAGAGAACACTTTAAGGAATTGTTGAACATAGAGGATGGAAGTAATGTGAGTATAAGTGGCTGGGGAATGGCTGGGAGAAGGAGGGAGGTGAGAAGACAGGAAGAAATCAGTAGGATAGAAGTTGTGGAAGCAGTGAAGAAAGTTAAATTAGGGAAAGCCCCAGGAATTGATGAAGTGTGTGGTGGAATGCTGAAGCTTGGGGGAGAGATAGTAGTAGAATGGATGTGGAAGATGTGCAGATTGGCCTGGGAAGAAGGTAGAGTCCCGGAGGATTGGAAGTCAGGTATAATCATTCCCTTGTACAAAGGAAAAGGGGAAAAAGAAGTGTGTGGTAATCATAGGGGCATTTGTCTTCTTAGTACAATGGGAAAAGTGTATGGTAGGATACATATTGACAGAGTTGGAGAAAGAACAGAGGAATTAGTTGGAGAAGAACAGGGAGGCTTTAGGAAGGGAAGAGGTTGTATATATCAGATATTCATTCTTAGATCTTTAGTGGAAAAGTTTCTAGAGAAGGGAAAGAAGTTGTATGCGGCTTTCATGGATATGGAGAAAGCATATGACAGGGTGGATAGACAAGGATTGTGGAAAGTATTAAGAATATATGGAGTAGATGGAAAATTGTTGAATGCTGTGAAGAGTATGTATGTTGGTGCTAAGGCTGCAGTGCGTGTGGATGGTGAACTAAGTGAATTTTTCTCTTTGGAGGTTGGGTTGAAACAGGGATGTGTCATGTCTCCATGGTTGTTCAATCTGTTCATGGATGGGGTAATAAAAGAGGTACAAGGTAGGGTAGTGGATGTTGGAGTGGCCCTGGTGAGAGAGGATAGTGTTTGGAAACTCCCTGTACTATTGTTTGCAGATGGTACTGTGTTGTTGAGTGAAGACGAAGGGGAGCTGCAAGGCTTAGTGGATGAGTTTGGGAGAGTGTGTAAGAAACGGAATCTAAAGGTGAATGTAGGGAAGAGTAAAGTGATGGTCTTTAAGAGAGGTGAAGTCAGTGAATGTACAGCGAGGTTGGATGGTCAGGAATTGGAAAATGTGAGTACGTTTAAGTACTTGGGTAGCGTGATGAGTAAGGATGGAAGTTTGGAGGGTGAAGTGCTTGAAAGGGTACAGCAGGGAAGAAAGCTTGCTGGTTCTTTGAAAGCAGTGATAAGAAACAGGGAAGTGAGCATGGAAGTGAAAAAGTTACTACATGACACTATTGTGATACCAGCTCTAACGTATGGAAGTGAAGCTTGGACATTGTTGGAAGGACACATGTCAAGACTGAGAGCAGTGGAAATGAGTTATTTAAGAGGAGCCTGTGGAGTCACATGGAGAGACATGCTGACAAATGAGGATATAAAGGAGCGTTGTGGTGTGGATGTGATAGGAAGTGTTATGAGGAACACACTAAGGTGGTTTGGCCATGTGGAGAGGATGGAGGGTGAAAGACTGACGAAGAGAGTGTATGTGAGTGAGGTGGAGGGGGGAAGAGGGAGGGGGAGGCCGAGGATGAGATGGAGGGATGGGGTGGAGAGGTATATGAGAGAGGGAGGTGTGAGTTGGGAGCAGGGCAGTGAAATGGCGGGGGACAGGACGACGTGGAAGCGATTTGTTTGTGGCCACCCCAAACGGGATTGAGGCGTCTGGCAATAGATAGATAGATAGATAGATAGAAGTACATACCAATTTTACGATGGTATCGTCAACATGATCATCATCATCAACATAATGGACCGGTTGGCCAATGTTAGGCAGCTACTGTCAAAGGGTGTGGTAAGTCTGTTAGTATAAAACAAGGACAATAAAGAATTAATCGAAAGTCTGATGAACATAGTTGCACTTCTTCTTTTTCCAGGGCCTACAGCACTGATGGCAGGATTACTACAAATGTGACCACCAGACCTAATGGGATACGATAACTTTATTTAAAGATACCGGTAATTCCTTTCAGTCCTTTGAGTTACATGACCTTTATCCATGACATAATCTTACTACTTTAGGACGATTGTATTCAGCTGGGAAAAACATTCTTTTTTTTTTTTTTTTTTAGTAGTGGAGTAAAATGAAAGCCACAACAATTTTTAAAGACCAGTAAGTGTCTCTTAAGTTAAACAAAATCAAGTGAGGGTAACAAAAATACCATAAAAAGGAGGCCATCGTACTGAAGAAGTTAAGGTGAGATTAAAATCAAATCAAAATATGATTAAAAAAAAAAAAAAACGGACATTATTTAGTACGTGGCTTCCTGGGCTATTCTCACACTCCAGCACTAAATAAAAAGGTCCGAATCACGTCAGTCACTCTCTAACAGAGAGAGAAGATGCACGGAGCGGCAGTGTTATGATGGATATAAACAACTGAGGTAAATGGCATACACACCTTCCCCCATCTTGCTGACATAAACAGAGGTAAGGAGGCAAAATGTTTACTAACTCATTGACTAATATGATTTCTCTCATTTAAACCAAATCATCAGAAGTTGTTTGATAAAAAAAAAAAAAAAAAAAAAAACTAATTGCATCGTTTGTTGGGAAGTACTTCAAATAAATGTTTCAAAATTGTTCACCTTTACAACGTTTCTTATCTGAATAAAATCGTCGTGTTTTAGCTTGAATAAAATGCTACCTCCTGAACGTATCCAATTTGAAACATCTGTCCAAAACTGAGTAATATAAGCAGGAGACAGCAAGAACGAAATATGCAAGCACAAAAAATACTAGATGCCGGAGTTACAGGGCCCCTCGGTTAATGCCCTTCGTGTGTAGTGGTGTGGGAGGCTAAGTTTGTATGGCTATAATTCATGTGCTGTGCTGTGTTATGGGAGGCGGATAACGTGTACTGGAGTTGTGTGGTGTGGTGTGGTGAGATGTGGTGTGGTGCGATGTGGTGTGGTGTGGCGTTTTTTCACTCGTCTCTCAGGTCTACGGTACTGCAACATAATTAATGAGAGAGAGAGAGAGAGAGAGAGAGAGAGAGAGAGAGAGAGAGAGAGAGAGAGAGAGGGGGGGGGGGTGTTTCTCTCGTGCTCATTTTTTCGCTCTTTCACCTCTTTTCTTCTGTCTTTCTCCTTTCTTTGATATTGCTTTCTTTTCCATGTTATTTCCAATCCCTTTTATTTTTTACTTTCTTCTTGCTGTCTCAGATTCTCTCGCATTTACTTTATGGATTATCTCATCTTTCCTTTGCCTTGTATTTCTTTCTTTCTGTACTGATATATTTATTATTTTTCCCATTTTTCTTTTGCCTTCTTGCTTCTTTCTTCTATCATCTATATTATTATGATACGATTTCTGTATGTTTTCTGGTTTGTTGGTGTCTCCGAATGTTACTGGAACACAGCAAAAACGGCGCAATGAAGCGCAATTTTTATTTGAGTATGGTATCGCTAAAAAGCTCTAACTTGGAAGAAAAAAATCAGTCCAATTGCGTCACGGGTTCCAGAGTTATGACTCATTTCTGGACTTTTGAGATCTTGTGAAGGACGCCGAAGGAGGCCGTAAGGCGAACCACTTTCCTAATGAGCATTGAAGTTACCATAACATAGCAAAAACCGGTGAATGCAACGCAGTTTTTGTTTCAGCGCGATACAACAATTCCCAGTCCAATCAGGCCGCCAGTTCCCGAGTTATAATTCATTTCTGGCCTTTTGCCATCGATCGTAAGGCCGCCGAAAGCGGCCTTGAAGCGAGATTTATTACAGAAGCAAAAATTATAAGAGGTAAGAAGTGAAGAGAAGTAAGACTGCTGTCAAAAACACTGGCCTACATCATCATCATCATCATCACCATCATCATCAGCATCACGAATATCATCTCGTGCCAATCATCATCATCATCATCATTATCCACCGCAACCATTTATACCTCATTCTTGTCCTTTCCCCCATTCTTTCGTTCCTTCTATATTTCGCCATTGTTTTATTCTTGCTTATCTATTCACATTTCTTTGAAATTTTTCATCTTCCTTTTTCTTTCCTAATATATTCCCATTTTCTTTCTTTCTTCATATTTCTGTCTCCTGGTCATTCCTTCTGTTTCTCTCTCCTTCCATTGCCTCTTTTTTTTTTTTTCGATTCTTTCCCTCTTCCTTTATTATCACTACTATACAGCAATAAAGCAACAATGGAAGTTGAGGCCAAGGTGAATTAAGGTGGAGTTGCCTGGAACTCTGATAAAGGTGGCTAGAGTTCGACCCAGCTCAGACTGTTGCCTCTTTTCTTCATTTATTTTTTTATCTTCCTTCTTTTCCCGATACTCCTTACATTTTTTAAACCCATTCTCTTGTTTTACGGTAAAAAGAGATACAAAAAAAAAAAATATTATTATCATTATTATTATTATTATTATTATTATTAATCTAATACTTTTTTCCTTGTTTTCCTAAATTTTATCATTTTTCTTTCAATGGTTCTATTGTTTTTCTTTGTCCATTGTATCTTCCTATCGTTGATATTTTGTTTATTAACTCAAACATTGTTTTTCCTTTTATTTCCATCTATGTTCTAATATTTTTTTTTTTTTCTCTCTCTCTCTCTCATTTCCTTTAATCTTTACGGTGTTATTTTCCCTTTCTTACTTCCTTCCTTGTCCACTATATTACAGCATCACAAGCTACCTGACAGGTAAGGGACAGGATGAAGTAAGGTTATAGCATCAGTACTAAGCTATTGTACATCACCACATTTACCACCACCACCACAACATCATTATCATTATCATCATCATCATCATCAATATCCATACAATTAACATGTTACCAAACCTAATCCGTATATCAGTTTAACCATTATCACCAGAAAGCCATCATCATCATCATCATCACCTCCATTACCATCATCAGCTACTTAGATACGGATAATATACTGCATCATCACAAGCTACAAGACACGTAGGAAGCGACGTGAAGTAACGTGGCGCGGCCTGGGACTCGACTACACCTGAATCGGGTTGTAGCATTCACCCCGAAAATGACCCTCCATTTCTTTACTTCCCTCTTTTTTTTCGGTCTCGTTTTCAGTCCTCCTTTCTCCTTTGCCATATTTTTCTTTATTCCACCCTGTTATTAACATATCTGTCTTTCCTTACTTTATTTTTCTTCATTTCTTGTATTTTCCTATTCTGTTTCAGTTTTCGTTCTTTCCTTACTTGCTCTGCTTTATTCACTCCTATTGTACTTTCTCCCCCGTTCTTAGCTAAGAAACAGCAGTAAGGCAACCGGAGAAGTAGGAGTCAAGGCTAAGTAAGGAGGAGCGGCCTGAGAATCCAACGAAAGTGCCTTGCTTTCTACCTGTAGTCTTGGCGGTACCTTTTTATTTGTATTTATCTCCTTGTTTTTCTTTCCTAGGATTTCTATCCGAATTTTTCTCTCCTTTTTCCACTGATGTTCCTTTTGTTTCTTATTCTCCTATCTTTCATTATATCACCCATTTCTAACTTACTTCATTACAATATCACAAAATGAGCAAGAGGTAGGGTCGTTCATATATAGGAAGAAAAGGCACTTCAATATTACGGTACCACAAACGGCAGGGAATGGATCTTATAATAGTATCAACAGCATTACACTATCACAAAATACACTTCTTTAACCTGTATTTTGGCATAACTTAACCAAAATTTTTGGTAAATCATCTCAAAATACCCTTTAGACAAGTATATCATAATGTGTGGTGATGCCATGGGCCACTACAAAAGGTTTTCAGGCCATTACATAGTTACACTGCGGCTTTGGCAGCCCATTTTTAAGGGTTTCATTACGTCACGGAAATTTATTTCTCGTGGGTGTCCATGCAACGTAACCCCGACGAAAGACAAAGCATTTTATCAGTGTCTATAGCCAGACACATTAATCCCGTAAGGGGTTACCACAAACAAATCGCCGCCATGTCGTCCAGTTCTGTCTCTTATATGGTTGTCCTCCCGCCAACCCACTGCCCCTACTCTCATACATCATTCCATTCCATCCCTTCATCATAGCCTTGGTCTTCCCCTTCCACTCTCCCCCTCCACCTCAGTCACATACAGTCTTGCAGTCGGTTCCCATTGTCCATCATCTCAACGTGGTCAAACCATTTCAGACTAATTCTCTTAACGCTTTCAAACACATCCAAATCAATACCAAAACAAGACCTTCCCGTACCTAAATATGAAAACCATCTGCTATTTTTATGTTCTTATTTAAAGAATAATTATAGCTTGGCGACTGTAGACTTGAGGTAATTTTTTTTTTTCTCTTATACAAATTTTCAGGTTTGTTCTCATCAATTGTGTTGTTATTTTTGTCTTTTTCCTGCCGTTATCCGGAGGGAGTGGTGGGCAAAGAAGAGCCTTTGTCTCCTCTCTCCTTTTCCCATACATGTTGGTTATATCTTAAGAATCAGTTGCATCCCTAACAGATAATTCGTTATGAGTCAAAAGTCCTCCTGTTATCTGTTTTTGCTGTGTGCTGCTACGTACTCCTGTATTGCCTCACAAGCTATAAAAGATCTAGGAGGCGTGATGAAGTTGAGTTATCATCAGAACTGGTCTGCATCATCCTCATCAGTAGCATCATACTCAGCATCACCATAAAGAGTAGGAGGCGTGATTTAGCAAGGTGGAGTTGCCTGCCACTCTGCTACACCTGTACCCACTTAACACCTTGAGTTCTTGACCCTTTAGTCTTTAATTTACTTTGGTAACCTCTTCTTTTCTCTTTCCCCATTACTTTAAGTCGTATGTTTTACCTCTCCATTTCGTTTTCCTTTCCCATTTCTTTCCTTTTTCACTCCTTTTCATTTTTTTCCCCCTCAAAGTCTTTTACCTTTTCCTTTTTCACCTTTCTCTCTCTCTCTCTCTCTCTCTCTCTCTCTCTCTCTCTCACTCCTTCCTTTCTTCAACAGATTACAATAAAAAAGCAACAAGACACGTAGGAGCCAAGGTGAAGTAAGGTGAAGCTGCCCGAGATTCTAACAAAGGTTTCTCCAGTTCGACCTGTACTCCGCTCACAGGCTTCTGTTTGTGTTCATTATTTCTTCATTTCGCCTTTTTATTACTCTTTAATTTTCCTTGTTTATGCCTTTTCTGTTCTTCATTCTTTCTTTCTCTTTTCTTGTTTTTCCCATTTTTATTACTTATTCCTTTCGCCTTTATTATCTTCTCTACATCCCAGTTTCTTATAATTTCTCTATTCCATCTCCTATGGTCTATCCTCTTCTTTGCTCACATTTTTCTTCTTTCTATTAATTCACTCATTTCTTTCAACCTCATTTTCTTTCTTTTCTCATTCCTCTCATCCATTTTCCTTCTTTTCCTGGTTCATTCTTTCAGCTTCTTCCTGTGCTTCTCCATTATTTTCCAGCACCACAAGCTGCAGGAGAGATAGGAGGCGAGATGAAGCATGATGGAGCGGCCTGGGACACTAGTACAGGTGTATCGAGTTCATGCCATCAGCTGAGATTCTCTCTCTCTCTCTCTCTCTCTCTCTCTCTCATATTCGTGTCATAAGTATGATCTCCAAGCCAACTCAGCAAAATGTACGTTGATTCTCAGGCTGCCATGACTCACTCTGAATTGAATACAATCGTTTGGCGGTGTGACTCTCGATTCTTGTAGTAGGAATTAAAGATGAATACAGGGAGTTTATCTTCGTTTATTATCTTTAGAGAAAATCTTAAGTTGAGCAGTGAATGTATTACAGAGACTGAATACACAAAGTAGTCTAGTTGGACCCCTCTTCTTGTTCACTCTCTCCACTACCTGTCGGTTCTATAGCTAGCCTCCTTCTGAGCTCTGCTTCCTAAATTCTGGTGTAGCAGGGGTCGTGTCACGTGTGTTACACTGTGGTTGGAAAGTTCTAGAAACCTGTGTGTGAGTATGTGTGTATGTGTGTGTATGGTCACTAGGCTTTGTTCGTATGCTATCTCGCTGACACACTACCTATATCATCCCCTGACTTGCTACTTCCTGTGTATTGTCAACTTTTCCTCAGTTAACTTGCAAGATCATTTCCCATTCCCAGTCTTGCCTGGAACTCTGTCTATCTATCTGTTTATCTATCTATCTATCATGATTTGTAATTATAATATGGAGTCCTAACATTGCTCAGCCACGCCGCTGAAGGTCCTCCGACAGCAATCATCATTGACATATGCAAATCTATTAGTACATAACATTGATTATACTATTGTATACATATAATATTCATAGTAAATTGCAATGATCTAGTAATATTACATTTTAAACAAGTTGTATACATATTTGAATAAATTCACTAAAGGTAAACTATTTAACTGTAATACAGTATGTACATGGGTTATTGTAGTGAAATGAATACATGCAAGAAAAAAGAACTGTTTAAAATTAAGATTATAGTAAGAGTTATTAATATTTCATTTAAAGATAATGCTACTGGTATGCCATAATTCTATATCATGGGTCATTCTTCTTTTTTATATATATATATATATATATATATATATATATATATATATATATATATATATATATATATATATATATATATATATATATATATATATATATATATATATAATATATATATATATATATATATATATATATATATATATATATATATATATATATATATATATATATATATATATATATAATTAATACTATATACAAAATATGTACACTTCATTCAGGGGGGTTAACTTGGATGTTAACCCTACCCCTACTAAATACTGACTCCAAATTTGCAATTCTTGCATGCATTCTGTGCATTTAGAACAGTAGTACTGCAAATACAATGCAGAAAATTATAAAGACAGTAGGTCTGGGCTATACACATAATATGGGTTGAACATCCTCAAACTCAAATCTTCCCATTGTTTCATTGATCAGTTGCATAGTTTCAAACTTAGGTGCAGTCAACTTAATACTTGTGCTCATGTTTAAGTCCATATCAGGAAGTGGGTGGAAATGTTTGTGTGTATGATTGAGGATGGCGTAGTGATTGATGGTGGATAAAGTGGACATGGATGGCGTAAATACCGCACAGTAGTCTGGTGCTATGTATAATCCTGAGGCTGAAGTATGAGATGGTGGTATTTCTGGACAGACTATGTAAACTATTATGTTATGAGTGAAATAAAAAAACTGCGAGTGTCCGATGCGTTGATGGTGTACAAGCTTATCTGGAGCAAAAGTGAAGTTGCAATGATTATGAATATTGTTATTTCTGATGATAGCCATTTCACAAGGGACTGTATAAGTAGGCTGAAACGTGAAAATGTACGAAGGACAAAGATGAACAGCATGTAAGGATGTGCGGCACTTTCGTTCAATCGTTGATTCATTTGAGAAAGTGACAGTGTTCCGTCTCTTGGAGACCATGATGAGTTCGGTGTCTGTGTTGATGTTGATGATGACCAAAGTGTGATTATTCTTAGAAGGGAAGGGGTGTATTTGGTATACTGTGAACAGGTCTTCAGTTATGAATGGTACATGAATTACTACTGATGCTGGTGTTAGTGTTGCTTCTAAATATGGATAATATTGCATGAATTCCCTACTTCGGAACAAAGGCCTCAATTTATGTTTATGTATGCCTTGACTAATTATCTGACGTAGCTCATGAACTGGGAGTAAGTCAATTGTGATCTTGCCATCACCAGCATTCGAAATTCCTTGCATAAGTGCCCTGTAACGAACTCTAGTGTTGTCTAATTGTAGTAGAATCGTGTCAATATGTTCTGTGATGATGGAGAAGTGTTGGAAAAGTGTTATGTTACCTTCCATTTCATTTATTTTATCTACACTTTCGAGAGCTATGTTTTCTGCCTTTTTCAGATTTTTCACAATTGTCTTCATTGCTGAGTTATGTCATGTGATAAATTTATCTTGGTATGTTAGTACCTGAGCTATTTTATTAAATTTGTTGTTTATTTCTTTAAGGTCATCCTCTGTAGCCAATCCAAAGATGTTCCCAAGAATTGCGCCAACCAGGTCGAACAAACCACGCTTTTGGCGAGTACGTGTGATGTTGTTTCTGTCGCTCAATACCTCCGTTCCATAAGATGGGAGATCTTGAATCATGATGAGCATAGTTGACTTAGCCTGTTCTGTTTTCCATTTCGGTAACTTCACTATTTCATTCACTTCCTTAGTGTTATGTGCTTGTGAAACATAGCTTCCTATCATGAAGTCCAGGGTTCGCATTGGTTTCGCGAGATTTTCTAGATAAGAAGGTAATTCATACAAGTAATCCAGACTTATTTCAGTACTCATGACGTCTTTTACGATTGAAGTCGTGGCCGTTGGAGCTATGAGGCATCCTTGTCGTACTATGTGTTGGGGGTCTAAGTGCGCATATCCTCTTGCTATGTAGAGGAGAATCCATAGCATAAGTCCCTTCATCGCTACCTACCGAAAAAAAATCTATTAATTTCCTAATATGGTCATGCTATGGTCGATGATAGTGATGATGTGCGTTACGGTTGATTGTTATTTCATTTATAGAAGGAGTTTAAATCGATATTTAATTCTCGTAAATGATGTACTGTAGATTTTACTGGAACAGTTGCACCTATGTTTGTTTATGTGACCTTAATTTCTTTTTGTAATCATTGTTGTTTTCTTGCTTGGTTTCTGGAGGTACGTTCGCCTGTTCGGTTGTATCCGATGCATAATTTATTGGATAAATCCCTTGAAACTCGTTTTAAATGGTCAATATGAACTTGTTTCTCTTCGCCAGTTGACAGTGACTTAATTAAAACCTTGTTTGCTTTTATGTTAATTACTCTGTATGGGCCCTCAAATTTTGGGGATAATTTATTTTCTCGTATGAATGATACCATAAACAATGTCTCCTAAGCTGATAGGTGAATCTCTTGCCTTCTTGTTAAATGCCTCCGTCATTTCTTCCTTGGACATCGTTAATTGTTTTTTGACTCTTTTGTGTATGTCCTGGAATTCACGTAAACGGAGTTTAGAGTAATCATCGTAATTGTATATGGGCAGACTGTCACCTTCTAGGAGCTCATATGGTAGTTTTTTATCTGTCCCATATATAATGAAATGTGGTGTGTCACCTATGGATTTATTTATAGATCCATTAATTGAGGCTTCTACTCTGGGAGTCCAATCATCCCAGCTTGCATAATTTTCACTGAGAATGTGTCGTAGCACATTTAATACTTTTTTGTTTTGTCTCTCTACTAACCCATTAGATGCTGGGTGATAGGCTAAAAAGTTAACCTTTTTGATGTTGTATTGTTTACATATTTCTTGTAAGATCTGAGAATTAAATTCTCCTCCATTATCACTTATTAGTACCTTTGGGGTAGTAAAGCGACATATTACATTATCTGTTATTGCCTTTGCTACTGTCTCTGCTGTCTTATCTTTAATTGGAGCTAAAATGACATAACGGGAAAAATGATCCGTTGCTACGAATAGGTATAGGTTATTATTGTATGATAATGGCATCTTGAGTAAATCACCAGCGACAACATCCCATGGTTGATGTGGTACAGGGTAATTACCTATCGGTGCAGGTGTGATTGGGTATCCTTTGTGTTTTGCACATGATTCGCATTTGTCTATATGATTGTTTATATCTTTTCGTAATGAAGGCCAGTAATATAACAGCTGGGCTTGTTTGAATGTCTTATCCTTTCCAGGATGTCCTGCATGTGGGCTATCGTGTATCGTTCATAATACTTGGGGTATCAATTCATTATGTACTACCAAATGGTTAGTATTTCTTTGGCGTTTTGGTTGTTTCGGGTTAATCTTGTATAATGTATTATTGACCATTGTGAATTGTTCGAGTGGTACATGCAGTTTGGGTAATTGTATATCATCTCCACTTTCTAACTTGTATATAACTTTAGACCATATTGGGTCAAGTCTTTTGTGCTTTTGCGATATCATCGTGGTTTGGGATATTTCCTTTGAGATCTAATGCCGCGACCTGAATTGTGTTCGGGTTCCTAGATAATGCGTCAGCTACTATGTTCATTTTACCTTGTATATGATGAATTTGTAAATTGTAGTTTTCAACTGTACATTTCCATCTTGCTCTCCTCTCAGAAAGGAGTTTTTCTGTAAACATACCCACTAGTGGTTTATGGTCGGTGAATAAGTGGATTTCGTAACCATATACCAAGTATCGAAACTTTTGTAATGCAAAAACCATTGCAAGTGCCTCTAAGTCTGTAGTGCAATAATTTTTCTCTGCACCTTTTGTTTGTCTGCTGGCAAATGCAATTGGTTGATTCTTTCCTCCTTTATCTTCCTGCATCAGTACAGCCCCAAATCCTTTAACTGATCCGTCTGTACAAATAAGAAATGATTTTGTGTAATCCGGATATGCTAAACAAGGTGCATTTGTTAGTTTAATTTGTAGATTGTTAAATGCCCTTTTTTGTTCTTCTTCCCATTGGAATATAGCATCTTTTTTGAGTAGTTGGAATAGAGGAAAAGCTATATGAGAGAATTGTGGTACGAATGACCTACAGTATAGTACCCAGCTAGACCTAAAAATTGTATAACTTCGTCAGTCGTAGTGGGTTCAGGAAAATCTCTCATTGCCTGTATTTTGTCATCAGTGGTCTGAATACCATTAGAAATTAATTTGTGGCCTAAGAAATTTATTTCCTTAAAGCAAAATTTGCATTTAGAAAGCTTAATTTTTAAACCAGCATCACTAAGCTTTTGTAAGAGTAAGTCTAATTTCTTGAGATGATCCGTAATATTCTTCGTTGCGATTACAATATCGTCAAGATAAACAAATATTCCTTGTCCTAAAGTTCCGGACAATACGTAATTCATAAGACGCTGGAATGTTCCTGGGGCTGTCCTCAGTCCCATCAGCATCCTCGTATATTGGTAGTGGCCTCTGTTTGTGGAAAAGGCAGTGTATTTACGTGACTCCTCTGCAACCGGTATTTGATAATAGCCATTTAGGAGATCGATTGTTGAGAATATATTATTCTCCGGTCCAATATTCTGTAGAACGTCGCTTAGCAATGGCATGGGAAATCGGTCTGGGATTGTGTGATTATTTAGTTTACGGTAATCTACTACCGCACGCATTTCTCCATTTCGTTTGGGCACGAAGAATAATGGGGAATTCCACGGGGAGACTGAAGGTTCAAGAATTCCAAGTTTTAATATTTCATCGACATACTGATTTGCAAGTGTACGCTGGGAGTGTGGGATGCGGTAGGCTGGTACGAAAATTGGTGGTGTTTCTGGGTGCACATTAATCTTGTGATTAATCAGGTTAGTACACCCTAATTGTTCTCCGGGTAATGCTACGGTGTCCCTGTGTGTTTCCAGCAGGGTTAACAAATCATTTTCTTCATCAAATTCACCTGAGTGAATTAAATTCTCTTTTATGCTTTCTCTATCCATAGATTTTATCTCACTTGTCACTCCAGCTATAACTATTTCCTTCACAGGGGCAGGACATTTTTCAGTATTAACTATACAAGTCCCCTTTTTCAACTGAACTTCCCCATTCATGTGATTAATTATGAATATCTGAGTTTGCCCTTCGTCGTTCATCTGACATAATGTGTTTTCTACTGACAATCCCTTTACTTTACATAATTCTTCTAAGACAAGAACAGTACTATTCCGAAATTTGCTCTTTATGGTAACTTTCATATAGGAATTAGGTGGTATAACTAAATAATTGGTGAGATGGGCGGGAAAAACTGATAAATCAGTACTGTTATCTGGGTCACTAATTCTGGAGGCTGGGGCTGGTGGTGGGAGTGGATCTATACACTCATCTATTTGTGTATGTTTGTTTAAGCTTTTAATATTACCAATTCTTTTTGGTTCCCTTTTACTAATCTGTGAGGGATCTGATGGTATTTCCTCTATGAATTCATTGTCAAAGTCTATTCCATTTATTTGTGGGAGTATAGTTATGTTCTCTGCTCTCATGGATCTTAAGCCCAGTAACATATGAGCTTTAATTGCTAAGTTTTCAACGATATAGAAAATGCAGAGAATGGTCTTGTAGTCTCTGTGAGACTGATATTTAACCTTATCATACCTTTTACTGTAATTTTTTTTCCATCTACCGTATATAAATCTAAATCAGCTTCTTCCAGAAAAGTTACTTTCTTCTAATTTTTAAGAATTCTATTGATTTCTTCTTGTGTTATTAAGTTCACTGGAGAGCCTGTGTCTAAAAATAAGGAAACGTTTTGATCCTCACATACAGCTGGTATCAAGATACACTCATTTCCCAACATGCCTCCTACATGAATTTTAGACTTGCTTTTCTTTACGTTTGTTCGTTTTTTGTCATGACTTGGTCTTCCCCCGATTTGAACATAGACACAATTTTTTCTACTGTTTTGCAGTTACTGGTCCAGTGCCCTTGGTATCTATGATGCCTACAGTAAGGACCAAATCCTTGTGTCTTTTGTCTATCCTCTTTTGTTTTGATAAAGCATTCATTCCTTGTGTGTCCTGGTTTTGCACAATAATGACATAGAATGGACCTATCTCTTGACTGTGACCTAAGAGGTGACTTCCCATATGTAGTGTTCTTTCTGGCGCGAGATATGCTCGGGCTGCGCGAAAACTTATGAAACTGCCTAAAGCCTGGTGTTTGTGATCGAACCCTCGTCACGTTTAGTTGTTTGCTCTGCCTGCTTTCGGGTCGCGATCGATTTTGTTCTCTGTTTGGGGTCGGTGTAGATGTTTTCACAGCTGATACTGTCTCAGGTACTCTCATTCTTCTAGAATGTGCATGTGTGTAGACCATACCTGCTTTACTGCACTGCATCTCTACCTCGTTCATTAAGTCTAGTAAGCACATGCCTGGGGTGTACGCGATCGTCTTGGCGATCTTAAGGGTCCTATCAGGTAATTTACACAAGGCAGCTACATAACCAATGATGTCCACAACGAGGTCTGGGAACATCTTTCCATCATCTGTTATCCAATTTGAGTTTTCCAAAGTAACTAACAATGTTCTTTTGATTGTGGAGATATCAGCAGTTATTTCACTGAGCACATGGTTTGTAGTGTGCTCCGTTACAAGATCTACAATCTTATGTAATTCTGGAATTATACCTGGCAAGAAGTTCATACCTCCAGAAAATTTCTTCAAAAATTCAGTTTTAAATTCATCATATGTCCTAGCCTTGAGGAGCTTATGTGATCTCAATTAATTGCTTGCTGGACATCTTTCCTGGCTTATGCAAGATGAAAAAATGGCAATTTTCTCTTGTTCATCGAGTATGTGGCGCTTGATGAACATTTATTCACACTGACTGACCAATGAAATGACGTCAATACGATCTTTTTCTGTGCCAGAGAATTTTGGGGCAGTTTTATCTTCATGGTAAACATAAATATGAGGTGGGGATGTTTGATCCGCAGTATTTGTTTCGTTATTCATTTTCACTGTTTGCTCTGTTAATTTAACTTGGACTTGTTTATCGTTGTGTGAGGGAATGGTGGAATAAGTTCGGCCGGAATGGTGAACCCTGTTAAGTGTATTGGCATACGCGTGGAAGTCAGCGACAAAGTCCTCACTTGCTACGTCAGAGGGGGTTTCCCACTCATCATCTGGAACTGACGCATTTGTTTCTTGATCTTTAGTTTGTGTTGAGTTTTGTAAAATGGGTGTGTTGCCTTGATGCTCTCCTAATTGTGAATCTGTTGTTGGAGCTAATTGATTTTCATCTGGCATTAACGTGGGTGGTGGCGAAAAAATCCCTGTCATTAATGTATGGTGTTATGAAATACGCCTTTTGTTTTATGTCCTAACTAAATAGATAAGTAAATGAGTTGTAATAAATGATAGATAGTGAGTGTACAAGTGTATATATATAGAAATAAGTAAAGGAGTTGAATATACCTAATTTTAGCACTGAGAAGAAATGAGTAAGTATAATTTCACCCACTTGATACAGATCGGAGAGGCGTGTCGATGCAACTGTCGATCTCGGAAAAAAAATGCAGGGTTGATTGAAGATCTCTTGATAATTCTAGTGCTGTGTTGATGGACGATATTACTCAGGAAATTCCATGGCCTGGTGCTTGTGGTGGATAACAGCTGTCACAGGCAAACCTCAGCATAGAACGTCAAATTTCCAACTCAATACTGTGGAAATAAATGAGTATGAGTAGGAGTTATGTGAATAATGAGTAATGAGTAGTGGGTGAGAAGTGCCTGGTGTCAGTCACACGTTGCTTGGCGTGGCCTTATGTCAGCAAACTCGCGTTGTGATGTCATCTCAGCACATGGTGACGTCGGCTTCCCCCACTGGTAGCTGTGGTGAGTAACTGAGTAGTGATGCGTACCCTGGGTGAAGAAAGGTGAGTAAGATGCATTATAAATGTGGCTCTGATGTTTTGCTGTGTATCTTGACCTCTGCGTCAGCGATGGAGGCAGGCGGGAGAGAGTGTTGGGGTTTTGTGTGCTTGTTGCTTTGGTCTTTCTTTTTCTTTACTTGCTTTTTTTTTTTTTTTTTATTCTTCTTGCTGCTGCTTGAAGTTACGTGAAGATTATAGAGTTGTTTTGTAGACTTGTAGGCTTATAGGCTGTATTTTGTAGGAATTCACTGTAGAACTGAGCTAATCTTGTAGAGTCTCACCTGCTTTTGTAGAAATTCACTGTTGATTCAGAGACGATGTCCGTACGTTCGCTGCCAACCAAATGTGACTCGATTCTTGTAGTAGGAATTAAAGATGAATACAGGGAGTTTATCTTCGTTTATTATCTTCAGAGAAATTCTTAAGTTGAGCAGTGTATGTATTACAGAGACTGAATACACTAAGTAGTCTAGTTGGACCCCTCTTCTTGTTCACTCTCTCCACTACCTGTCGGTTCTATAGCTAGCCTCCTTCTGAGCTCTGCTTCCTAAATTCTGGTGTAGCAGGGGTCGTGTCACGTGTGTTACACTGTGGTTGGAAAGTTCTAGAAACCTGTGTATAACTATGTGTGTATGTGTGTGTATGGTCACTAGGCTTTGTTTGTATGCTATCTCGCTGACACACTACCTATATCATCCACTGACTTGCTACTTCCTGTGCATTGTCAACATTTCCTCAGTTAACTTGCAAGATCATTGCCCATTCCCAGGCTTGCCTGGAGCTCTGTCTATCTCTCTATTTATCTATCTATCTATCATGATTTGTAATTATAATATGGAGTCCTAACAGCGGCAGCTGGAACAGGATACTAGATCTGTGAAGAAAGTGAAATAAAGAGAATATAAAACGGAGACAGAAATATAGTAAGGGAGAGTAGGTATAATGCAGAGAGTACAATAAAGAATGTCAAATGAATATAAAGAGAGTTTCATTAAGGAAGTTTTAGGAACGAGTATGATGAAAAGAATAATATGACCCATAAGAAGATAATGTTTTGCAGAGTATGATGCAGAAAATATACTACAGGGAGCATAATTAAGAAGTAGTGTGATAAAACTAAGCATAATAAGATTCAATATGGAGTCGTGGTAAGCAGGAGGCGAAGACCGAGATTGATCGACTTCTAGCTGGACGTTGGGCGGTCGGGGTTCAAGCATTGGAGCACTATCGTACTTCCTATTATATATCAGTTTATTTCAATATTTGTGGTAAGTTGTGGTGACCTTCATCCAATCACTTGATGTTGTGCGGCCTACTTCTTCCTTCACATTTATCATTTTTTTCTATGTCTGTCCTCCTCTCTTCATATTACTCTCATCTCTCCTGTCACTTTCTATGACACATCTTTCATTTTCAGGTGGCATATATTGACAGACAGACAAATAGTTTCCTGCAAGCCGGGAAACCATTTATTACAGTGGGTGGTAACCATATAACCAACCCATACATGCTCCTTACGTGTCAACAAATAAGTTGGCGGAGGGTTATTGCCCCTTCCAGAAAAACAACTAAACGACAAACGACCACCCTATACGGGGTTATGGCGTATGATTATAGATAGATAATTTCTTTATGTATTAATCTGAACACTTCTGTATCTCCTTTTCTTCCTATATCTTTATACAGCTACAGTAGATATTAGGCACGAAAAATTAAGTTTACCTCCACAATACCAATTCCCTTTTTACCTTTTTAATCTCTCTCTCTCTCTCTCTCTCTCTCTCTCTCTCTCTCTCTCTCTCTCTCTCTCTCGCTCTCTCTGTCTCTGTCTCTGTCTGTCTGTCTGTCTGTCTGTCTCTGTCTCTCTCTCTCTCTCTCTCTCTCTCTCTCCCCCTGTTCCCTTGTTCGTTGCCGTCTTGGGGGGCTTCGGGGGCATCGACTGGGGCTTGATGTGTGGGGAGCTCTAGCAGGGTACCTTCATTCCCTCCACAGACGTGGAGGCCTGGTTGCAAGATGGCCTTCAAGTCCATTCTGCTCTCCCCTCTCCCCCCTTCTTGGGCCCCAGTCGTTGCCTCAGCTAATTTTGCAAGGCACTTTTCTTTCTCTATCACTTCTTCTTTCGTTTTCTCCTGTCTCTCTCTGTGCTATCATTAGCTTTAAATGGCGTGGACTTTTCCACATTCATCAACATTCTCATCGTTGACCATGCATAAGTTGTAACAGGAAGGACTGGGTGTGTCCTTGGGCTATTGTTTCGGCCGGTGGAGGGGGTCATAGTGGTTCGGCACCACCCCAGTGTGCGGACCTCTGCAGAGGGACCCTCTGTGGAGGCGGGATCACCGCTGGGCTGCGGCTGTCGGTTCCGGGGGTGCCGTGGTTGAGCGGCGGGACTCTCGGTCATTGGCCGGTGACCTTTCGCTGTGCAGGGAACCTTTGTTCTCTGGCGCAGCATCGCTATCCCTTTCAGGGTTGGGTAAGGGGCGCACACTGGAGTATGATCCCCACTGGGATCATTAGCCGGGCCTCTAGACTTGGGGTTTCGCCCGTATTGTCCTTCCTTTTTCAACCGTCATGATGAGCCTTTTCTGTTTCACATACCATAATGGATTTGGATATTAGTTCCCCCCCCCCGGGTCTGCCGCCGACCTGACCCAGGTAATGACCTTGGCTTCTCTTTGGGACATCCCACCGACTACCTCTACTTTTCTGTCTCTTTTCTCCTCCTCCTCTCCTCCTTCCTCTTCTACTCCTCCAATTTCTGCCCAGTACTGCTCTGCTAGCTCCTCCTCTATCAATACTCTAGAACCTTATCTTCTTACCTCATCTACCTTTTCCATGCATATCTCTCATCCTCGTCCATCTCTGCTCCCATTTCCTAAGCAAACAGAATATGACAAATTCCAAGCTTTGTTCGGCCCCCACACCTGGACCAAGTTTTTTGACATTCCCTCAACTGCCCCTCTAGCAGGCAATGACCTGCTTTTTCTGTGTTGCGAATTGAAGCAGGTGGGCAAAGATGTCCAATTTACGTGTCGTCCAGATGGCTCTCATATTGTAACAGTTCAGTCCGAAGAACAGGCGACTACCATGACCAGTTTACTTAGTCCTGCCGGTACACCGATTATTGTAACAAAAAATGTTCCCCTCAATTCTTGTATAGGAACAGTCTTGGTTCCCACTTATGTCGGTCTTGGTGACCGTCAGTGGCCAGAGTGTTCTCTTATTCAGGAGATTTTAAAACTCCAAGGTCATAAAGTTGTTATGGTACAGTGTTACTCGCTTCCTCCTATGCATCGCCGCCACTATTCTATAAATATTGCGAAAATCCGTTTCGGCAGCTGTACCTTACCTACCACTGTTATGCTTGGTGGTTTCAAGCTAAACGTTAAAGAATCTCCCCCAGTCCCTCGTCAATGCCGTGCATGCTGGAAGTTTGGACACCCCCTGAAATTTTGCAGATCCACTCCTATGTGCCGCCTTTGTTCATCTTCAGATCATAAGGATGATGAATGTCCCCTGGATCATCACTGCTGTCCTAATTGTAGAGGTGAGCATACCGCTACTGATCGTCGTTGCCCTTCGTACTAATTTGAATGTGAGGTTCTCCAAATCCAACTGTCCACTGGACTCCACTAGGCTGAAGCTCACCGGGAAGCACGACGTCAAGGCTATACAGATGTTACTGCCACAGCCTATCGTCTCTATTCTTCTGTTGGAACCTCAGATGTCTTTGTCACTTCTTCGTCCTCTCCCTCGTTTTTTTTACAGCCTTCTTGTTCTCTTTCTGCGGCCCAACCTTTGTCTGTTTCTCTCTCAACCACCTCTTGTCCTTCTTCGTCCACCCCTATTCCGTTTTCAAATTCCTTTTCAGTTCTCGGTTCCTCTACTTCCACCTCTCTTTCCTCTACCCCACCTATGTCGTGATCTACTTCCCCGCCCGTGTCGCATCCTTCCCGTTCTCAGCCACGCCCCTCCCACCCTGCCACTCCCCTTCAGTCGGTCAAGAAACGTAAAGCCCATCGTGGGTCGTGTCCTGTTCCCCAAAAGCGCTGCATGCCTCCTCTCTCCTCGAGATCTGACTTCCGTCCACTTCGTCATGCATCTTCGGGTGACAGTTCTCCCGACACTATCGAGAAAGTTACATGGTTTCTTCAGGATACTTCTTCACCATCGTTCGTTCCAACCACTGCTGCAACCGTCCCTATTTCCACTTCTGCAATTACCGTTTCTGCCGATGTTCACTCCCCTCCTCTTCCTCTTCCCCCTGAGGCTGCAGCCTCTATATCCCCTACTTCATCCGTAATGTCTCCGTTACCTCCACCTTTCTTTTCTTCCCCCACCTAAACTTCAAGTGAGTCTATCGTCAAATCCCTTTTAGACCTTCCTTTGATTCCAGGGGAAGAAATCCTCTTCCCTCGCCGCCGTTCTTCTTTGCACGAGTCATGCCCTTCCACCACTCAGTTCTCCAGTGGTTCTTCGATACCCACTATCCTTACTCAAAGGTAGCCTCTTCAACAACAAACATAGTCCAGTAGAAAGTCTTTATGCGGAGTTAGGTTATCCTTCGCTTTATAGATGTCGCGCTTTACTTTCTCTTCGCTCTTTCTTCAGACAACATCAGTTACAGTCTTCTTCGGTGCTCAAAATACATTCCTTTATTTTCCTCCTGTACCATAATATCCCTTATTTTCCTCCTTTACCATAATTTCCCTTATTTTCTTCCTTTACTATAATTTCCCTTATTTTCCTCCTTTACCTAATACTCTTATTTTCCTCCTGTACCATAATTTCCCTTATTTTCCTCCTTTACCATAATTTCCCTTATTTTCCTCCTTTACCATAATTTCCCTTATTTTCATCCTTTACCATAATTTCCCTTATTTTCATCCTTTACCATAATTTCCCTTATTTTCATCCTTTACCATAATTTCACTTATTTTCATCCTTTACTATAATTTCCCTTATTTTTCTCCTTTACCATAATGTCCCTTATTTTCATTCTTTACCATAATTTTCCTTATTTTCATCCTTAACCATAATTTCACTTATTTTCCTCCTTTACCATATTTTCACTCTGTGATGCCACTTAGTGCCATATGGTCTTTGTTACCTGGTGCTACCTTTTCATTTCATTTCATTTCTCTCTCTCTCTCTCTCTCTCTCTCTCTCTTTTCTTCACTATATTACAACAATAAAACAACAAAACAAGTAGAAGCCAAGGTGAAGTAAGGTGGAGCGGAGATTCTAACAAAGGTTTCTCCAGTTCGACCCTTGCCCCCAAGAAGCTTCTTTTTATTTTTATTTTTCATCCATTCACTGTTCATTTTAACTTCATTTTTTCTTTCTTCTGTCTCTTTTTTTTTTTTTTTTTTCTGTCATTATTTCCTTTCTCTCTGTTCCCATCCTAATTTCCTAATCATTTCGCCTTTGTGATCTTCTCTTCATCCCAGTTTATTATCATTTTTTTCCATCTCCTGTTGTCTATTCTTTTCTTTACTCGAGTTTTTCTTCCTCACTTTATTCCCCTTACAATTTTTCTCAATGTCACTTTCTTCTCTCATTTCTCTCCTTCCCTTCCTGTCATTACAGTGCTCTTTTTTTTTTTTTCTTCCAGCCTCTCATATTTCTTTACCTACTTTTTCCTGCATATTTGTCTTTTCTCTTTTCATTGTTTTTTCTGTCTTCTCCTTTTTGAATAGCTTTACGACTTTTTCCCCTCTTTCTTTCTCCATTACCGTATCATAATCTACGGTGGAGGTAGGAGGCGAGATGAAGTAAGGTGGAGCGGCCTGGGACTCAATAGTAGAGGTGAACCGTGTTAACATCTTACTGTTTATGCTTCAATTTCTTTTGTTTCCTACGTTTTTTTTTCTTTCCCTCTCCTTTATTTCACATGATGCTTCATTCCCGTTCTTGTCTTCCAGTTTTCTGAGATTACTTTTAAGTTTCCTCTTTCTTCCACTTGTCACGTCTTATCCTTTTTCCATTTTCCTTTTTCATGTCCATTCCATTCATTGTCTTTTCGGGTTCTTTTTTCATTCCTTTATCTCTTTTCTTACTCACTCCATATTATTCTTTCTTTCTGCTGTCATTTTTTTTTTTCATTATATTCCAGTAATAAAGCAACAAGAGAAGTAGTAGTGATGTTGGAGGAACGTCCTGGGGTTCATAATAATGGCGTTGGGAGTCAGAACCTCAGCTCAGTCAGGGTTCCTTTTTACTTCTGTTCCTCATACCCTTTATTTTTCATTCTCTTGTCCTTAGTTTTTCCTTTTTGTCTCCTTTCTCTCTTGTTTTTATTTCCTTCGTCGATCTCCTTTTCTATCCTTTGTTTTCTTGCTCATGTCCTTCATCTATTTTTTCCTTCCCCTCTCAGTTTTTTATAGTCATTTCCTTTTTCCTGTCTCCTCTATGTCTCCCATTCTTTCTCAATCTTATTCTTCTTGTTTTTAATTTGTCTTCTGAATGTATTATTCTTTTGTGTGTGTTTTTTCTCAGTTTCTAATTTCATTTGTTTTTTTTTCATTTCTTTCTTTTCCTTCCTACTTTCTTTCTCCATAATAATATATCAGAAGCTACAAGAAATGCAGGAAGTGAGATAAATACTGTAATATTATTAACATAAATTATGACTTACCATTACGACCACCACCACCACCACCACCACCTCCAACAACAACAACAACACAACTCCATTTTCCGCCACCATAAACATCATCGTCATTATCATTATCATCACTTATACAATTATAATTACCCTCATCAAGATTCACCTCAATTATCTTCACCAGTACTAACACCACCACACTACCTTAATCATCATCAGCAGCAGCATCATTACCATCACCAAAGTCAACTATTTTACATCAAAATCATCACTATAATACAGCATTACAAGGAACAAGAGAGGTAGGAAGGGAGATAAAGTATAGTGTAACGGCCTGGGACTCTACTACAGGTGTAACGATTTAACACCTTTACTACTTATACCTTATTGTCTTTCTCTCCCCCTTTCGTCATCCTTCTTTATTTCACGTTTCCTTTCATTTCATCTTCCTTATCTTCCTTCTTTTTTCATTTCTCATTTTCTTTCTCTTCCTCTTCCTTTTTCATTTGTCGTTTCCCCTCCCTTTTCTTCTACTCTCCCTTTCATTCATTCTTTATTTATTTCTTCTTTCTTTATTATTCTCCTTGTCTTTCTATCACCTTCCTTTCTTCACTATATTACAGCGATACAACAACGAGACGTAGGAGCCAAGGTGAAGTAAGGTGGACCGGCCTGAGACTATGATAAAGGTGTCCCGAGTTAGACCCTGTCTTCCGGTTGCGCTCCTTTCTTTTTTCCTCATTTCCTTTTTGTTTTCCTTTCTACATTGGTCTTTCTATGCTCCTTTTCTTTGTTTTTCTTTGTTTTGTCCTCTTTCATTTTCTCGCTTTCATTCTCCATAGTTCTTTATTCCTTCCTCTTTATATTTTTTCGTTTCCACTTCCTTTTTTCTTGCTGCCTTATATCGCCCATTGTTTGGCATTTACTTGATTTATTCTCTCATATCATCATCTCGCTATATTTTTTCCTTATTATTATATTTCTCTCCCAGCTTTGTTCTTTTCCTTGTCCATTAATTTATGGCATCACAGTATACATGAGAGGTAGGAGGCGAGATGAAAGTGATAACACTTTTTCTATATTTATCCCACCAAATTTTCTTTATTTTCATTTTTCTTTCTCTCCTTCTCGCCTTTAATTCGCATTTTGTTTCATGTTTGTTCTTCTCTCTGTTTCTCATTTGCTCTCTCATTACTTCATCAATTTTCTTTGCCTTCTCCCTTCTAATTCCTTCTTTCTTTCTACTCTTCATTTTTGCCATTTTTCTTTCTGCTGTCATAGTTTTGCCTTTCTTAACCATACGAAAACAATCAAATAAATAGAAAATTCGGAGCCAAGGTGAAGTAAGGTGCAGCGGCTGAGACACTAACAAAGGTGTTTCGAGTTGGACCCGGTGTCGTATGCAAGGAGTGACTTATGCTGAAAGTTACCGTCCCGCTCAGTGCGCATGCACCGACTGCCCTGTTAGCTGCTGTGTTGAAAGTATCTGCATGATATGTCAAGTATTGTGTCGTTTATCAACAACATTTAACGAAATACATGTGTCAGGAAGATAGTTGGATTTCTTTCCGACCTATAGGTAACTACAGGTCGATATACCTTATATATATATATATATATATATATATATATATATATATATATATATATATATATATATATATATATATATATATATATATATATATATATATATATATACATATATATATATATATATATATATATATATATATATATATATATATATATATATATATATATATATATATATATATATATACTATATATCCAGCCAAGGAGAAGCAAGATGATTTTCCACTTCATATTTATTTATTTCAGACCTAAAAGCATTTAAAACACATATTGCAAATTAGATAAAGTTAAAAAAAAAAAAAAAATATCCATAAGAAAAACAAAAAAAAAGAAAAGTTACCAAAAAAATTTTTAAAACTTTATCTAATTTGCAATATGTGTTTTAAATGCTTTTAGGTCTGAAGATGGGATAAGCTTCCGGAAACTAGTCACCTGAAATGAATAAATATGAAGTGGAAAATCATCTTGCTTCTCCTTGGCTGGATATATAGTATAAGATTCCCCACGGGCACCTCAGTTGTTGATATATATATATATATATATATAGCTCTATATATATATATATATATATATATATATATATATATATATATATATATATATATATATATATATAAGCACCTATCCTCCGGGACCCCGTTCCTCAGGCTGGCTCCTTTATGCGCGGTAAGTCACACTGGAGTAAGAAGGGCTGAGAGGGAGGGGCCAGGGAGAGAGTCATGATTCGGGGCTGGAGTGAGGGAAAGTATTAAGGGGAGGGAGAATATGCAAAGTGATGGTCTGCTTTCTTTCGTTCAGGGCATGATATAAAGAGTTACTATTCGGTACATAATGCTGCATTACACCTTGTATAGCGGCGTCAGATATCAAATTTTAGATAAGTGGTACTATCAAGGGCTGGCTAGTGAGAGAAATATACTGACGTGACAGATCAAACATTAGTGCAGAGGCAGATATTTGTGTTTATTCGTGTATTTTGACTTCGGACGCAGAATGGAATCTGGATGGCTTTGACTTCCGTAATGTTTATATAAGAAACGTCCCCTACCATTACATGTAATATACAAGGTGTAATGCAGCATTTCCTACCGAATATTAATTCCTGTATATCATGCCCTGAATGAAAGAAAACAGACAAATTATGTGACCACAACTTCGCATTTCATTCTCCCTCCTCTACCACCCCTCCCTCCCCTTTTTCACTCCACCCTCGTACCATCACTCGTCCCCCCACCCACTTTCCTTTCTCTCTCTTTAGCCTCTCCCTCTTAGCCCCTCTTACTCTAGTGTGACTTGCCTCGCATAAAGGAACCAGCCTAAGGCACGGGCTGCCTGAGGATAGGTGATTATTTATGGCCACGACTGTATGTTACTGGGAGATTGTGAAATCAGTCATTTCGTGAGTTAAGGTTAGTTTAGTTCAGGTTTATTTAGGTTAGGTTGATCTAGGTCCTCTAGGATAAGGTTAGGTTAGGTTAGGTTAAGGTTAGTGTAAGTTTGGTTAGGTTAGGTTAATTTAGGCTAAAGAGAGGGAACAGTAACTTCCAGCATAAGTCACTCCGTGCATACGACACCGGGGTTCATTGATGCTACCTCTCTCTCTCTCTCTCTCATTTCCGTGTCTTTCTTTTTCCGGGTATAATTGCTATATTCCTTTTTATCTCATCTTCCTGTTCTTTCCTTCTTTCTTTCTCGTTGCTTAATTTCTGTTCCTTTCTTTTTTCGATCTTCTTTTTATCCCATATTGTTTTTACTTTCATTTTTTGCATCTATGATTCTTTGTCCTTTTCATTATTTTCGTATTTTTATTTCTTTTCAAATTTTGTCATTTCTTCTTCACTGACTATCTTTTTCCGGTTATATTCTTTGTTTTCCTCACTCCTTTCTTTCCTCATTACATAAAGATCTACGGGCGAAGCAGGAGATTAGATCAAATAAGGTTATTATCATCACTACTAACTTAATATACATCACCATCATCATCAGTAACATCACCACCACCACCATCCAAAACAGTGATCATCAACACTCACCTATATCACAGTCACCAACACTTTCACCACTACTAACCTCACCATCATCATCATCATCACCATCCTCATCATCACCACCACAATCAGCACCAGCATCATTAGCTACATTAGCATCACAAGCCACAAGAAAGGCAGGAGGCAAGATGAAGTAAGGTGGAGCGGCCTGAGACTCTACTACAGGTGTACCGAGTTCACACCCTGAATAGTCGTCCCTCCTTTTCCTTTGTTTGTTTTTTTCCTTTTAATGCATCCCCTTTCAGTTTATTTCTTGTTCAACTTTTTCCTTCTCCCTATTTCCTTCGCTGCCTTATTCTTTTCTTCTGTGTTTATACTTCCTATTCTTTCAACTTTATCCCATTCTTTATTTTTTTTTCTCTGTTCTTTTCAGTCTTTTCTTTCCATCTTTTATTTCTACCATTCTTTATGTTTTTTTCTTTCTCTTTCTTTCTTACTTCACAAAATAATTTGTTTAACGAAAAGAAAATAAACTTTTCAATGTTTCCACATTTTTTTACTTTGAGAGAGAGAGAGAGAGTGACAAATCTAAGTATTAACACAGTTGTAAACACGGGCAACATCCTCTTTCAGCAGGTACAGATGCGGATGCAGATGTTGATGTTGAGTTTAGTCAAAACGTAGAAGCGGATGCGGATTTCTATTTTAAACCGGATGCTGTACGGATGCGGATACGGTTGCGGATGTTACATATATCCCTGATATGTTGCCTATTTAACTCGGTCAATTTAGATTTGCTCATGAAGAAACTAATTTGTTATTATCACGAGGATTATTTATTTTTTAATGTGCGTGTATTTTTTGTGAATGCAATTAATATACAATAAATGTGTTGATTAAGTTTGAGTAAATGAAAGCCCTAAGTTGCATCAGGGATGTGCTTTCTGATATAAGCATCAGTACCAAGTACCGCTATACAATTATTGCACAAATATTATCTGAATAAATCTATTTGTATTTAAAGTAGCGCCAGCCACTAGAGTAGCGCTAGTGGACTAGTTTTGTAAAAAGGTAGCTGTAGTGGAAGTGACAGTACATTATGATGCAAGTAGTGGTAGCGATAGTGCCATTACTTTGAGCCAGTAGTACTTACAACACTGGTTATGGACCAATAGGCCTCCTGTATCTGTACTTCTTATGTACTCCTGTGTACATCATCATAAGCTACCAAAGAGGTAGGATGAAACTAGGATATCATTAAAACTAACCAACATTACCTTTATCATCACCATTATACTCATATATACATCATGGATCTTCATCATCAGTTGTTCTCATTATTTTCATGAATACCATCACCATCATTTTTATCACTGTAAAAGTTATTATTACAAAATTTATCCTTAAACATCATCATCATAATAATCATTATCATTATCATCATCATCATCATCATCAACGTCACCTGTCCTTCAGCACCACAACCATTAGCTACAGCATCACAAGCTACAAGAGAGGTAGAAGGCGAGATAAGTAAGCTGGAGCGGCCTGAGACTCAACTACAGGTGTACTGAGTTCCAGCTTTGTCTTCGTGAACTCGCTTCTTTTCTCACTTTATCTATCTGGCTATCTGTCTTTCCATCTGTCTATCTGTCTATGTAACTATGTCTCTACAAACACTTGTTTTGAGAGAGTGGTTATAATATTCTTGTTAGTGTTGTGAATGTCCCAGAGTGTGTGTGTGTGTGTGTGTGTGTGTGTGTGTGTGTGTGTGTGTGTGTGTGTGTGTGTGTGTGTGTGTGAATCGCGTGTTTATGTGATTTTCTTGTAATTTTTTTGTTCTTTCTCCTTTTTTTTCCTTTTTTTTTTGTCCTTTCTTCTATGTTGTTTTCATTCCCTTGTCCTTTTTGCCTAATTCTTTTTATCTCCGATTTTTTTTCTTTCTTCCTCCTTTCTCCCTCCTTTATATTACAGGAGCTTAGGCTATAAGAGGTAGGATGTGAAATGCAGTATGGTTACTGTCATGAACACTGACCTACATCATGATCATCATCATCATCACAATCACGAATACCGTCTCACTTCATCATTATCATCATTATCCACCTTTACCATCTATACCTCATTTTCTTACCTTCCCACATTCCTTAATTACTTTTGTTTTTCAAGATTGTTTCATCCTTATTTTCCTATTCTTCTTTTTATCAAATTATCCATATCTTTGTACCTTTCATAGTTTTATGCCCATTCGTCTCTCTTTTCACCTTTCTTTCCCTATTTCATTTCATCAGTATCTTTCTTCTTTCATTGTTCCCTCTGTTCTTTCCCGTTTCTTTCCTTTTCTCCACTACATTACAACAATAAAGCAGCAAGGGAAGTAGGAGCCACGGTGAAGTAAGGTCGAGCGGCCTGGGACTCAAATGAACGTATCTGGAGTTCGACCCTGATCGGGCGAAGGTTCCTTTTATATACTTTCTTATTTATAGACTTTTTCTTTTTCTTTCCCTTTTCGCCTATACAGAATTGCTTATATATATATCTATATCTATATCTATATCTATATCTATATCTATATATATATTTATATATATATATATATATATATATATATATATATATATATATATATATATATATATATATATATATATATATATATATATATATTATCCCATTCTCTCGTTGTAGTAAGACACAGAAAACAAATTAAAAACTTTTTGTACGTATTCATCAAATAGTTTTTTTCATTTTTCTTCTATTTTTCTCTCACTGCGTGTTTTGTTTTACTTTTCCCTTTCTCTCTACCTTTCGTTGATATTTTCCTTATTAACTCTGACTTTTCATTTCATTTCATTTCCGTTTTGTTCGTACTGTTCCTTTCTTTTTCATTTCTATTCATCATTAGTGCGTTACTTTCTTTCGTCCTTCCTTCATTGTCCACTATATTACAGCATCACAAGCTAACAGATAGGTAAGAAAGGAGATGAAGTAAGGTTATCATTACCAGTACTAAGCTGTTGATTATCACTATCACCACCAACAACATCACCACCACTACACCACCACAACTACACCATCATCATCATCATCATCATCATCATCATCATAATCATCAATATCTATACAATTAACATCTCACCAATCCTAATCTATATCAGTTTAACCATTATCACCACCAAAACCATCATCAACATCATCATCATCATCATCATTAGCTTCTTAGATCTAGGCATTATAATGCATGATCACAAGCTACAAGAGAGGTAGGAAGCCAGGTGAAGTAAGGTGGAGCGGCCTGAGACTCGACTACATCTGAATCTGGTTCAAACCTTCACCCCGACATTGAAACTCCTTATCTTTATTTCCCTCTGTTTATTCGTACTCGTTTTCATTCTTCCTTTCTTCCTTGTTACCTTTTTATTTATTCCACTCTTGTTAGTTACGTATCTGTCTTTTCTTTCTCAATCTTTTCCAGTTCTTGTTTTCCTCTTCTGCCTTAGTTTTCATTCTTTCCTTACTTTCCCTGTTTTATTAGCCCCTATTGTACTTACTTCCCCTTTCTTGGTTATTTAACAACAGTAAGGCAACAGGAGAAGTAGGAGTCAAGGACAAGTAAGGCGGAGCGGCCTGAACAAAAGTGTCTTGTGTTCGACCTGTAATTTTAGCTGTGTCTTTTTATTTTTATTTTTTGTCTCGTTATTCTTTCCTAGTCTTTCTTTCCTTTTTCCACTGACGTTCCTTTTGTTTTATATTCTGTGTTCCATTCTATCACTTTTGGTTCTTCTCGAGTACACAAGAGCATCATATGCTGCAGGAGATTTAGGATTCTTTATAAGTACGAACCAAAGCTACTATGTAATTACATCACAAGCTGCAAGAGAGGTAGAGGTAAGATGAAGGCATCCCTGCCACTCTACTACAGGTGTATTGTGTTCACACCTTTGATTATGCCTCCTACTCATTTTTTATACCTTTCTCTGTGTATGTTGCTATTCCTGTCCTTTCTACTTTGCCTTTCTTATATTCCCATATTTTTTCGCCTTTTCTTTCATGCTAATTTTCAAATATTTGTCATTCTTTCCTTCTACCTCCCCCCCCTTTTTTGGCTTACCATCCACTTGTGTTTCTTTTCCTCTCACCTTTTCTTTCTCTCTCCTGGCCATTCTACTCTCTCTTCTTTCTGTGTTCATTTGGTGGCTTTTTTCCTCTCTCTCTCTTCCTCCATTTCCGTCTTTCAGCTTTCTATATTTACTTCGGTTTTTCTCTTCTTTCATTTCTGTTTTGCGATACTCCATGTTCTTTTACATCCCACTAACGGAGTTAGACGACGAATAGATCGAAGAGTTATTATTACCAACGACTTAAAAAATAGTCTGCAGGAAGGAAGGATGTTGAAGCAAAATTGTTAGAAAGACTTTTGTGAAGGCGTCAGAAGGAGCAGGAAAATTCTGGGTCAAGAGAGTTCAGAGCATTTAGTACGAATGAAATTATTCTTAGTATAGCGAAGAACATATTTGGCATGATTCCGTACAGACGAATAAAAGAGACGAGATTCAGGGATGGGTTGGCGCCAGTACCTTTTGTAGGCCTCCTCCTCCATGCCCCCCTGTCCCCTACCGTTTGGCGGCTCTTTCTTCAACTCACATCACCTTCTTTCATACAGTCTTCTACTCTGTCATTTTATCTTATCCTTAGTCTATCCCTGTCAGTCTCCCCTCCCACCTCAGTCACATACATTCTAGTCATTTTCTAATTATCCATCCTCTCCACTTGGTCAAACAACCTCCGACTATTTCTCTTAATGGTTTCAATCACATTAACATTAATACCAATACAAAACTTTACTGTACTTATGTATGAGAAAATTGTGCGATTTAATGGGTTTTTATATCAGATGTATAGATCAAAGACTGCAAACACGATAGAATTTACTGATATTTTTTTTTTATGTATGAAAAATACATGGTTTTTCTCACCAACAGTCATATTGTTATTTTGTCTTTATCATGCTTTTATACAGAAAGTGTGGGGGAGAGAAGAGCCTTCGTCTCTTCTCTCTCTCTATTTTTTTTTTTTTTTCCACATAGTTTGGCTATATCTTTAAAATCCGTTGCTTCCCTAACAGAAAACCTCGTCATGGGCCAATAGGCCTCCTGTTATCTGTACTTGCTGTGTGCTGCTACGTACTCCTGTATTGTCTCACAAGCTATAAAAGATGTAGGAGGCGTGATGAAGTTGGGTTATCATCAGAACTGACCTGCATCACCCTCATCAGTACCATCATACTCAGCATCACCATAAAGAGTAGGAGGCGTGATGTAGCAAGGTGGAGCGGCCTGCCACTCTACTACACCTGTACCCACTTAACACCTTGACCCTTTAGTCTTTAGTTTACATGTTTATCTTGTTCATTATTCCCTTCCCATTTAATTAACTTTGGTTTAGTCATGTCCTATCTCAGTTTCGGTTTTTGACTTACTACCTTTTCTTGCAGTCCTTTCCGTTTCCTCTCCTTTCTTTTCTTCATGTTCTTTATTTTTATTATTCCTTTCAGTTTTTTCTTTACTTTCACCTTATTCTCTCTCTCTCTCTCTCTCTCTCTCTCTCTCTCTCTCTCTCACACACACACACACACACACACACACACACACACACACACACACACACACTCCCCCCTACTTCACTATATAACAGCAATAAAGCAACAGGACAGGTAGGAGCCAAGGTGAAGTAAGGTGGAGCGGCCTGAGATTCTAACAAAGGTTTCTCAAGTTCTACCCTCACGGTCCCACAGGTTCCTTTTTATTTTATTTTATTTTTTTTGTCATTATCCTTTTTATTACTTTATAATTTTCCTTGTTTACGCTTTTTCTGTTCTTATTTCTTTCTTTTCTTGTTTTTCCTTCTCTTGTTTCTTAATCCTTTCTCCTTTATTATCTTCTCTACATACCAGTTTCTTAAAATTTCTCTTTTCCATCTCCTATGGTCTATCCTCTTCTTTGCTCACATTTTTATTCTTAGTATTCATTCACTCATTTCTTTCAGTCAAATTCCTTTCTTTTCTCGTTCCTGTCATTCATTTTCTTTCATTTCCTTCTTCATTCTTTCCTGTATTTGTCCATTAGTTTCCAGCATCGCAAGCAACAGGAGAGGTAGGAGGCGAGATGAAGCATGATGTAGCGGCCTGGGACTCTACTATAGGTGTACCGAGTTCATGCCATCAACTGAGATTCTCTCTCTCTCTCTCTCTCTCTCAACCTTGTTTCCTGTATTAAAAATTTATTTGAGATGTACTCTTCTGTCTCTCTCTTCCCAATCTTTACTACATTACAGCAATAAAGCAACAAGACAAGTAGGAGCCAAGGTGAAGTAAAGTCGAGCGGCCTGAGATTCTAACAAAGGTTTCTCCATTTCCACCCACACTTGCACACAGGCATTTTTTTATATTTATCTTTTATTTATCCACTTCTTTTTTTTTACCTTCTAATTTTCCTTTGTTTGTCCCTGTATCTGTTTTTTCGTTCGTTCTTCGCTTTCTCTCTGTCTCCATCCTTGTTTCTTAATCCTTTCGCCTTTATTATCTTCTCTACATCCCAGTTTCTTATAACTTCTTTTTTCCTTCTCCAATTATCTTTCCTGTTCTTTACTTATAATTTTCTTCTTCACTGTATTCATCTAATTATTTTCCCCAATCTCACTTTCTTTCTTCTTTTATTTCTTACATTCTCTTTTTTTTTTTTATTTACCAATATCCCATTCATGGGCTATTGGAGCGGGCCTTTGAGGCTGCCCATGGTTAAGCTGAACTCACTGTCTTGCCTATCGTGGTGGGGGTCTGACAAAGACGAGCTTTACAAGCTCAACTGTTGGTGTCGCTGCAATGAGCCTGGCAGCCACTGTTGATGCCTCACTAGCAGTGGTTGGTGGTGGAGCTGGAGAGCCTGTCCTGAAAGTGGTAGTATCAGGACACCTGAGAGGGTAGTGAAGCAGAGGTTCGTTGGACACTTCGTTGCAGTACTGACATTCCTCTTCTTCGTTGGTGTCCAGTATTTGACGTGTCCCTTTGTATCCCAGGCGAAGGCGGTGTAGGTAAGTGCGAACATGGGCAGGGACCGCTTTGTCAACACTGAGAGGCTGGTACTGGGTGGCCGTAGCATACCAGGTTGCTGATGGTGAACCAGACGTCACCCATGACTCGTGTTTGCGACGAGAAAGAAGATACACATGGTTTTTGACTTTTGTCTTTTTCTGTGCCAGACTTGGGGGAATGTGCACATCGACATTTAGTCTCTTGGCTGCATGTTTGGCAACACAGTCCGCTCTTTCGTTCCCTGTAATCCCAACATGGCTAGGTATCTTGTTTAGGATGATGTATTTGCCTTGTTCTTTCAGTTCCTGAGCATGGGACAGTACATGGGTAATGAGGTGGATGTTATATTTTGGTAGAGTGGAGGCTAGTCTCTGTATACCTGTCAGAGAATCTATGTATAACGTGGTGTGACTGTGCTTGGTCAAGAGCGTGCTGGAGTGCACCTGCAATAGCAGCCAACTCAGTCTGTAACGTGGAGGCTCTGTCTGAGAGTCTCCACACTTTAACAGTTTCATTACAGATCATGGCTGCCCCAGCAGTGTTGTTGAGGAAGTCTACCGAACCATCAGTATAGTGTGTCAGGGCTCCATCCAGGGAGGCAGCATGCTTGCTTTGGGGGGTTTCCTGGCGTAGCTGAGCTGCTGCAGATGTTGCCTTGGAACTGGTGGGGGTGATAGTATGCAGATGGATGGTTGGTGGTGCCCAGGGTGGAGGGATGGTATAGCTGGGGTGAGGTGTGTCCATTCCTTTTGCAATTATGAGCTCCTTGATACCAAGAGCTGAGAATGCTACCGCCACATGTTGTGCCCATGTTTCTCTATAAAGAGCAGTTTGTCGACGCAGCACTGCAGTTACTGTATCAGCAGGAGGTGATGGCCTGGGAAGATGTATCATTTAAGCAAGAATGCAAGCTGTGCGTTGTTGTATGTGAATCCCTAGAGGGATAATGCCAGTTTCCTGTTGGAGATTGCACAGTTTGGTCCACATGGGGGCACCAAGTAAGTCGGAGTGCATTGTTTTGTATTACCTCCAATCTGGCTGACAGATGTTCGCCGAGAGTTACAAGACGTGGGGCGGAATAGTCAGGCTTGTGATGGATCTCATGACCCTGGTCCTAGTAGCGCCTCTTTCCCGCAGGAACCTTTCCTGTGCATCAATGGACAGCTTCTTATCAAATCAGACACCTACGGTAGGTACTGGTGGCTGGAGACCCACTCAAGCTCTGTACCTTGGATGGATAGTGGGTGCTTAGGGTCTGGTTTTTTAAAAGCGATGGTGTTCGGCTTGCAGGGATTATTCTTTAGCCCCAACTCCTGATATCGCCCATAGATAAGCTGTAGGGTATGCTGACAATTGTGCTCATTATCTGGCCCTGTAGGTCATCAGTATAGCAAAGGATCTTTACCCCTGGTCGCTGGGGTATGTTTAGGAGCTCACCCATGAGTAAGTTGAAGAGGTAGGGGCTCAAAATACTACCTTGGGGGGTTCCGTTTTCGTGGACATCAACAACACCATAACAACAACAACAACATAACTCCCTTTTCCAACATTATTTACGTCATAATAATTATCTGTACAATATTCATTACCATCATCAAAATTCTAAATCATATTCAACAATAATAACACGACCACCACCACTGTAATCACCATCACCATCATTACCACCACAAGAGTCAACTATAATAAATCAAAATCATTACTATACTACATCATCACAAAAAGTACAAGAGAGTTAGGAGGCGAGATAAAGTAAGGTGCAACGACCTCGGACTTACCTACATGTGTACTGATTTAACACCTTTACCATTTAATCCTTACCTTCTTTCTCTCACCCTTTAATCATTTCCTTAACCTTTCTTTCACGCTTCCTTTCATTTCATCCTCCTTTTCTTCCTTTCTTTTTACCGTTCTCATTTTCTTTTCCTTTCTATTTCTTTTTCGTTTGTCGTTTCCCTTCCATTTCCTTCTTTCCTTCTCGTTTTCATTCCTTCTGCCTCTTTATGTTGTTGAATTTTTCTCCATTTCATTTATTCTCCTTGTCTTGCAATCATCTTCCTTTCTTCACTATATTACAGCAATATAACAAGAGACGTAGGAACCAAGGTGAAATAATGTGGAGCGGCCTGGGACTCTGATAAACGTATCCCAAGTTCGACCCACTACGGCCCATTGGTTCCTTTATTTATATACTGTTTATTTTTTTTTAGGCGCCTGGTGGTTTAGTAGGTAATTAAGGAGCTCCAATCGGATTGAGCCGGTGCAGGTTTATATCCAAGGGGTAATTGGGGTTTATTGCTCACGTAATACCACTCAGGGATGAGTGAGGCTGGTCACTCTCATCTTAAATGTCAGGACCAACTTGCATAGCCCCGGGCTCCTACGCTCCTCATGGGGCAACGTAGGATTGGACGATGGATGGATGGATATTTTTTTATTGCCCTTTTTGCATATTCTTCTTATGTTCTCTTTTCTTGTTTTCCTTTTGTTTTCTTTCTCTTCCCTTTGTTTTTCCTTTCTTCTACATTCCTTTCTTCTCTTTGTATTTTTTCTTCCCCTTTTGCTTTTAGCTTTCTTTTTTCTGTCTCCCATTCTTTGCCATTTACTTCATTAATTCTCTCATATTTTCATCTTATTTTTATTTTTTCTTATTTCTCTCTTTTTCCCCATCCTTTCTTCTCTTTCTTTCTTTTTTTTCCTCTCCCCACTGTATTACGGCATCACAAGCTACAAGAGAGGTAAGAGGCGAGATGAAGGTTATAATTTTACTATTCATATGGTGCCTAATTTTCGTTATTTTCATATATATTTCTCTTCTTACTCATTAATTTCACGTTTTGCTTTACTCTTGTTCTTCTCTGCTTCTATCTCTTTCTCATTTACCCTCTTTCTTAAACTACCTTCTTTTTTTCTTTATCCTTGCTGTTGTTCTACTCTTCATTTTTGTAATTTTTCTTTCTTTTCTTGTCTCTTTTTCTTTCCTTTTCTTTCTTTCTCTTTTCTCAACCATGCGAAAACAATAAAATAAATACAGAAATAGGAGCCAAGGTGAAGTAAGGTGAAGCGGGTGAGATTCTAACAAAGGTGTCTCTCCTTCGACCCAGGTTTAAGGGAAGCTCTTTTGTTTTCCTCTCTCTCTCTCTCTCTCTCTCTCTCTCTCTCTCTCTCTCTCTCTCTCTCTCATTTCCTTTCCCTTCTCCCTTCTCCGGGTAAAATTCCTGTTTGTTTTTATCCTTTCCTAAGCTTTTTCTTTCTTTCCTTCTTGCTTTCTTTTTGCTAAATTTCTGTTCCTTTCTCATTTCTTTCTTCTTTTTACCCTATTTTGTTTTCAGTTTTTTCTTTGCATCTATGATTGTTTGTCACTTCTTTTTTTCTCTTATTTAATTTTTTTTTTCATTTTTCCATATCATTCCATCTTCGGTGACTTTCTTTTTCCTGTTATATTCTTCGTGTCTCGCACTCCTTTCTTTCCCCATTCCATAATTAGCTACAAGAGAAGCAGGAGGTTAGATGAAATAAGGTTATCATCACTACTATTCTACTATACATCACCACCATCATCATTACCATCACCACCACCACCATCCAAAACAATTATCATCAACACTAACCTGTAGCACAATCATCATCACTTTCACCACTACGAACCTCACCATCACCATTATCACCGCCACAGTTAACACCAGCATCACTAGCTACATTAGAGGTTGCGGATGTTACGTATATCCCTGATATGTTGCCTATTTAACTGGATAAAGTTAAATTTGCTCATGAAGAAACTAATGTATTATCACGAGGATTATTTATTTTTTAATGTGCTTGTATTTTTTGTGAATGCAATTAATATACAATAAATGTGTTGATTAAGTTTGAGTAAATGAAAGCCCTAAGTTGCATCAGGGATGTGCTTTCTGATATAAGCATCAGTACCAAGTACCGCTATACAATTATTGCACAAATATTATCTGAATAAATCTATTTGTATTTAAAGTAGCGCCAGCCATTAGAGTAGCGCTAGTGGACTAGTTTTGTAAAAAGGTAGCTGTAGTGGAAGTGACAGTACATTATGATGCAAGTAGTGGTAGCGATAGTGCCATTACTTTGAGCCAGTAGTACGTACAACACTGGTTATGGGCCAATAGGCCTCCTGTATCTGTACTTCCTATGTACTCCTGTGTACATCATCATAAGCTACCAAAGACGTAGGATGAAACTAGGATATCATTAGAACTAACCAACATTACCTTTATCATCACCATTATACTCAGATATACATCATCATATCTTCATATCATCTTTTTCATTATTATTATCACTACCATCACCAGTGAATGTTAATATTATCAAAATTATCCTTAAACATCACTATTGCAGTCATCATCATCATAATAATCATTATCATTATCATCATCACCTGATCTTCAGCACCACAACCATTAGCTACAGCATCACAAGCTACAAGAGAGGTAGGAGGCGAGATGAAGTAAGCTGGAGCGGCCTGAGACTCTACTACAAATGTACTGAGTTTCAGCCTTGTCTTCGGTAACTCGCTTCTTTTCTCTCTTCCTCTATTTATCTATACAACTATCTATACAACTATCTTTAATCGGACGCTAGCCTGTGTGTATGTGTGTGTGTGTGTGTGATTTTCTTTCTCCAGTTTTCTCCTTTCTTCTTTGTATTTAATCCATTCATCTATGTTGTTTTCATACCCTTCTCCTTTATGTCATATCCTTACTATATCCGATTCTCTAGCATTTGCTTCACAGATTAACTAATTTTTTTCTTTTTCTTTCTCACCATATTAGTATATTTACTCAATATTTCCACTGTTCTTTCTCTTTCTTCCTCCTTTCTTCATCAATTATACTACAGGAGCACAGGCTATAAGATTTGGATGTGAAATGAAGTAACGTTAATGTCATGAACTCTGACCTACATCATCATCACCATCATCATCACCAGCACGAATACCATCTCATTTCATCATCACTATCATGATGATGATCATCATCATTGTCCACCTCAACCATTAATACCTCATTTTCACTCCTTCCTCCATTCATTATTACTTCTGTATTTCACCTTTGTTTCATTCTTGTTTTCCTATTCTTCTTTCTATCAAATTATCCATCTCCTTTTATCTTTCTTACTTTTAAGCCCATTCTTCTCTTTTTTCAACTTTCTTTCCCCATTTCATTCCTTCTGTATTTTTCTACTGTCATTGTTCCCACTCTTCTTTCCTGTTCCGTTCTTTTCCTTTTTCTTCACTATATTACAGCAATAAAGCAACAAAGGAAGTAGAAGCCACGGTGAAGTAAGGTCGAGCGGCCTGGGACTCAAATAAAGGTGTCTGGAGTTCGACCGCGAGAAGAATGTCGGTTCCTTTTTTGTTTTTTCTTGTTTATAGGATATTTCTTATTCTTTCCTTTTTCGCCTATACTCCTTACATTTTTTTTGTCATCCTCTCCTTGTAGTAAGAAAGAAGAGACAGAAAACAAATTAAAATGTTTTTATAATTATGCAACAAAGACTTTTCCTCTGTTCTTTCTATATTTTTCTCATTGCTTGTTGTGTTTTACTTTGTCCTTTCTATCTCCCTTCAGTTGGTATTTTCCTTATTAATTCTGACTCCTTTTCTTTTCGTTTACTTCTTATTCGAACTGTTCTTTTCTTTCTCATTTCCTTTCATCTTTACTTCTTTAATTTCTCTTTCGTTCATCCTTCATTGTCCACTATATTACAGCATTCTACCAGACAGGACGAAATGAAGTAAGGTTATCATCATCAGTACTAAGATGTTGTATATCACCAACATCACCACCGTCACCATCACCAGCATTACTCACCACCACTACACCATTATCATCATTATCATCATCATCAATATCCATACAATTAACATCATATCAAACTTAATCTCTACCATCATCATCATCATCATCATCATCACCCCCATTACCCTCATCAGCTTCTTAGATATGCGCATTAAACTGCATCATCACAAGCTACAAGAGAGGTAGGAGGCGAGGTGAAGTAAGGTGGAGCGGCCTGAGACTCGACTACACCTTAATACCTTTACCCCGACATTGAACCTCCTTTTACTAATTTCCCTCTTTTTTCTTGTTCTCGTTTTCATTCTTCCTTTCTCTTTGTCTGTCTTTTGCTTTATTCCACACTTATTATTTACCTATCTGTCTTTCCTTTTTCAATCTTTTTTTTCAGTTCTTATATTTTCCTCCTCTGCGTTAGTTTTCATTCTTTCTTTACATTCTCTGTTTTATTCATTCCAATTGTTCTTACATACCCTCTTATAGCTATGTAACAGCAATAAGGCAACAAAAGAAGTAGGAGTCAAGGTAAAGTAAGAGGAAGCCGCCTGAGAATCCAACAAGTGTCTTGTGTTCAATGTGCACTCCTGGTGGTTCCCTTTTTATTTTTCGTCTCTTTTTTCGTTCCTAAATTTTCTTTCCATTTGCCATTGACATTCTTTTTGTTTTCTGTTCTCCAATCCTTCATTCTATGACCCTTTTCTTCTATACATTATTTCATCACAAAATGCAAAAAGGGGTGGGGTCATTTATAAATTCTCTTCAGTATTAGAGCACCAAACACTGCAGAGACTGGAAAGATCCTTTAAAAATAGGACAAAAGCCGCTGCAATATATCATCCCAAAATACACTAGTTTAAGCGGTATTTTGACATAATTTAACCAAATTTGTTGATAATTCATCTCAAAATACACTTTCGACACGACAATTGTAATGTCTGGTGATGCTTTGGGTCACTACAAAGGGTTTTTAGGTCATTGCATAGTTAAATTATGGTCGTGGCAACCCGTATGTTAGGGTTTCATTACTTCACGGAAAATCGTTTCTCGTGGGTGTTCATGTAGCTTAACCCCCACCAAAGACAGCGCCTTTTATCTATGTTTATAGTCAGACACATTAATTCCGTAAGGGATGCCCACAAATAAATCGCCTCCATGTCGCCCAAACCTCTGTTATTCGGTTGCCCTCCCTCCAACTCAATCCACTTTCTATCACACATCATTCTACTCTGTCCCTTCATCATATCCTTAATCTTTCCCTTCAATTCTCTCCCTCCACCTCAGTCTCATACACACTTTTGGGCAGTTTATCGTTCTCCATCCATTCCATGTGGTCAAACAATCTCAAACTATTCCTTTTCACGTGTTCAATCACATTAACATTAGTACCAAAACAAGACTTTGCTGTACTTAAATATGAAATCATTCTTGGATATAATAATTTCTTACTTTAAGAATTATAGATTAGAGATTGCAGACACAAGAGTGTTTACTTTTATTTTTTTAATCTATAAAAACTTAGACGTTTGTCCTTTCTTACAATCATATTGGTATTTTTTTCTTTTTTCTGCAGCTATCTGAAGACTGGGGTAGGCACAAGAGAGCCGTCCTGTCTACTCTCCTTTACTCATACACTTTGATGATATCTTTAGAATCGATTGCTTCCCTAACAGATACCCTTGTTATGGGCCAATAGGCCTCCTGTTATCTGTACTTGCTGTGTGCTGCTACGTACTCCTGTATTGTCTCACAAGCTATAAAAGATGTAGGAGGCGTGATGAAGTTGGGTTATCATCAGAACTGACCTGCATCACCCTCATCAGTACCATCATACTCAGCATCACCATAAAGAGTAGGAGGCGTGATGTAGCAAGGTGGGGCGGCCTGCCACTCTACTACACCTGTACCCACTTAACACCTTGACCCTTTAGTCTTAGTTTACTTCTTTTTCTTGTTCTTTATCTCTTTCCCATTACGTAAAGTCATATCTTTTAATTCTTGATTTCCGTTTTTTCCATACGTTTCTTTCTCCTTTTCCTTGTGTCTCCTTTCTCCTTGCCATTGCCTTTCTTTCTTGCTTTCCCTTTTCAGTATTTAACTCTCTCTCTCTCTCTCTCTCTCTCTCTCTCTCTCTCCACCCTTCCTTCCTTCCCTCCTTCGCTGTATTACAGCAATAAGCAAGAAGACAGGTAAAAGCCAAGGTGAAGTAGGGTGAAGCGTCCTGAGATTCTAACAAAGGTTTCAATAGTTCGGCCCCAAATCGTCAAACAGGCTTCTTTTTACTTATCTTTGTCGGCGCGGCTCAAGGACGGGTATTATTTCCACTCGATTTGTCTGTCTGTTTTATTTACTTATTTCATTTTTTTTTCCTCTCCGTTAACAACTTTACACGAAAACTAATGATGTGATTATGACTAAAAGTACATGGATAATGGGGTATGATCTTCTGATCCCCTGATTATATTTTGGGCCAAACTGGGCCAAGGCCGAGGCTGTAGGATAAAAAAAGTAAATAAATAAATACAAAGGTTTGTCGCCATAACTCCTTTCAAATTCATGATATCGACGTTTCAGAGCTGCATCCTATAACATGCCTCGTTATATCAGAAGGTCACCCTCCAGTTAGCGGTTGGGGGATGAATGTCAGGTGGGTCGGGCCTGAAATTTCGAATGGGAATAAACTCGTCAATTTTCACCCGATTTACCTCAAATCTGATATGTGACATATTTGACTAGATATCCTGTTGTGTTGATACGTCAGCACCAAAATAACTGCCGGTTGGCTGTGCTTTGGCTGCTACGTACTCCTGTATTGTCTCACAAGCTATGAAAGATGTGGGAGGCGTGATGAAGTTGGGTTATCATCAGAACTGACCTGCATCACCCTCATCAGTACCATCATACTCAGCATCACCATAAAGAGTAGGAGGCGTGATGTAGCAAGGTGGAGCGGCCTGCCACTCTACTACACCTGTACCCACTTAACACCTTGATCCTTTAGTCTTCAGTTTCTTTCTTTATCCTGTTCTTTATCTCATTCCCCTTTAGTTAACTTTGGTTATGTCCTTTTTTTTTTAAGTTTCTGTTTTTCGCTTACTTTCTTGCCTGTGTCCTTTCCCTTCTGTCTCCATTAGTTCTCCTATTCGCTTTCTTTATTAATCCGTTCATATTTTTATTTCTTCTTTCGCTTTTCTCTCTCTCTCTCTCTCTCTCTCTCTCTCTCTCTCTCTCTCGCATCTATTTCCTGTCTTCCCAATATTACAGCAATAAGGCAATAATATAAGTAGAAGCCACGATGAGGCCTGATATTCTAACAAAGGTTTCTCCATTTCGACCCAACGTCACACCACAGGCTTCTTCTTTTTTTTTTTTTTTACTTTTTTCATTACTTTCCCATTTCCTTTCTCTGTCCTTTTTTCTTTTTTTATTTCGTTTTTCTTCTTGTCTGTCTTTCACCTTTCTCATTTCTTAATCCTTTTGCCTTAATTATCTTCTCTTCATCCCAGATTCTTATAATTTGTCTTTTCCATCTCCTATTATCTGTTCACTTGCTTACTTGCATTTTTCTTCTTCCTTGCATTCATTCACTTATTCATCTGTCTCATTTTCTTTCAATTCTTTTTTCTCTCATTCATTTTCTTTCTTTTCCTGGTTCATTCTTTCAGCTTCTTCTTGTATTTCTCCATAATTTTACGTCATCACAAGCTACAGGAGAGGTAGGAGGCGAGATGAAGCATGATGGAGCGGCCTGGGACTCTACTACAGGTGTACCGAGTTCATGCCATCAGCTGAGATTCTCTCTCTCTCTCTCTCTCTCTCTCTCTCTCTCTCTCTCTCTCTCTCTCTCTCTCATATTCGTGTCATTAGTATGTTCTCCAAGCCAACTCAGCAAAATGTACGTTGATTCTCAGGTTGCCATGACTCACTCTGAAGTGAATGCAATCGTTTGGCGGCAGCTGGAACAGGATACTAGATCTGTGAAGAAAGTGAAATAAAGAGAGTATAACACGAACACAGAAACGAAAATAAAGGAATAGAGTGTATGATGAAAGCATTCCATGGTATAATGGTGAGTATGACAGAAATAAGTATAATGCAGATAGTATGATAAAGAAGGTATAATAAATAAAATAAAGACAGTATCATAAAGGAAGGTAAGTGAAAGAGTGAGTATGATGAAAAGTATAATATGAACCATAAAAAATAAAATATAGCACAGAGTATGATGCAGCAAGCATATTAAAGGAAGGATAATAACCAGAGATTATAAGAGAAGGCATAATAAGAGACAGGATGGAGAAGTAGTAAGCAGGAAGCGAAGAAGACTGAGATAGATGGACTTCCAGCTGGGCGTTGGGCGGTCGGGGTTCAATAAATAGAGCACTACCATACCTCCTATTATTTATCTTTTTATGTCTATGTTTGTGGTAGGTTGTAGCGACCTTCATCTACTCACTTGATGAAGTGCGGCCAGCGTCTTCCTTCACCTTTACCATTTTTCTTCTATGTCTGGCCTCTTCTATTCATATTTCTCCCATCTCTCCTGTCTCTTTCTTCTATATTTCATTCCTATTCATATGGCTTATATTGAGAGACAAGCCAAATAGTTTCCCGTAAGGCAGGAAACAATTTTCAGCGCCGGGTGGTAACCATATAACCAACCCATACGCGCTCCATACGTGTCAACAAGTGGGTTGGCGGAGGGTTAGGGCCCCTTCCCGTACAACAACTAACTCAAAGTCAAACGACCATTCTTTACGGGATTATGGCGTATGGCCATAGACTGACTGACTATTTCTTTATGTATTAGCCTGTATATTTCTATATATCTTTTTCTACCTATATCTATATACACGTAGACATTAGGAAGGTGAGGTTAAGTTTACCGCTTCAGTACCGACTACTTTTTGATCTATATGAGGTCTCTCTCTCTCTCTCTCTCTCTCTCTCTCTCTCTCTCTCTCTCTCTTCACTATATTACAGCAATAAAGCAACAAGACAAGTAGAAGCCAAGGTGAAGTAAGGTGGAGCGGCCTGAGATTCTAACAAAGGTTTCTCCAGTTCGACCCGCATTCAAAGGAAGGCTTCTTTTTTTTTTCTTTTTTATTCATCCACAATTTTTTAACTTCTAATTTTCCTTCCTTTGCCCCTTCTTCTGTTCTTTCGTTGATAATTTCCTTTCTTTCCGTCGCCATCCTAATTTCTCAATCTTTTCGTCTTTATCTTCTCATCATCCCAGTTTCTTATAATTTCTCTTTTCCACCTCCTAGTATCTATTCTCTTCTTTACTCACATTTATTTTCTTCCTTGTATTCATCCATTCATTTTTGCCAATCCAATTTTCTGTCGTTTTTCATTTCTCTCGTTCTCTTTCTGTCTTTACAGTGCTTGTTTTCTTTCTTTCCTCTTCTCATTTCTTTATCTACTTTTTCCTATATATCTATCTATTCTTTTTTCATATTTTTCCTCTCTTCTATTTTTATGTAACCTTTACTAATTTTCTTCCCCTCTTTCTGTCTGTCTCTATTACCGTATCATTACCTGCAGTGGGGGTAAGAGGTTAGGTGAAGTAAGTTGGAGCGGCCTGGTACTCTAGTACAGGTGAACCGAGTTAACACCATACCATTTATTATTCATTTTCTTTTGTTTTCCTACCTTTTTTTCTTTCTCCCTCCTTTATTTCACGTATTGCTTCATTCCCGTTCTTCTTTCTTCCAGTCTTCTAGATTTACCTGTTTCCCCGTTCTTCCACTTTTCATGCCCTATCTTTTTTCCTCATTCCTTTTCCATTTCCATTCACTCTCTCTTCGCGTTCTTTCTTTCATTCCCTTTTCTCTTTTTCTTACTCCCACCATTGCTTTATTCCTCGCTGCTGTCTTTCTTCACTACATTACAGCAATCAAACAAACAAGGGAAGTAGCAGTGATGTTGTGGGAACGTCCTAGGATTCTAATAAAGGCGTCTGGAGTCAGAACCTCAGCTCAGTCAGGGTTCCATTTTATTTTTCTTCCTCATTACCTTTATTTTTCAATCCCTTGCCCTTACTTTTTCCGTTTAGTCTCCATCATCTCATATTTTCATTTCCATCGTTTATATGCTATTGTTTCCCTTTTTTTTTTTTTTTTTTTTTTTACCCATTTTTTCATATTTCTTATTCCTTTCGCCTTTCTATCTTTTATAATAATTCCCTTTTTCTGCTTCCTGTATGTCTCCCATTCTTTCATATTTTTATTATATTATTTTTTATTTGCCTTCTGAATGTGTTAGTTTCTTTTTCTGTTATGTCACAATTTCTAATTTCACTTTTTTTTATTTTCTTTCATTTCCTTGCTCCTTCATTTCTGCATAATAATACATCAGACACTACAAGCAATGCAGGAAATGAGATGAAGTTACGTTATTATCATGGGTTATGACTTACTGTATATCATCATTATCATTACGACCACCATCACCATCATCACCACCAACAACACAACTCCCTTTTCCACCATTATAATCATCATCATCATCATCATCATCACCATCATCATTATTTATACGACTATCATTACCATCATCAAAATTCACCTAAATAATTTCACATATACTAACACCACCAGGAACACCGTAATCATCATCATTGTCATCGTTATTACCACCATCAAAATCAACTATATTACATCAACATCATCACAACATTACCGTATAACAGAGTACAAGAGAGGTAGCAGGCAATATACAGTATAACTGCCTGGAACTTTCATAAAGGTGTACCGATTTAACACCTTTACCATTCATACCTTATTTTTTCCTTCTTCCTTTCATCATTCCATTCTCCTTTAAGTCACGGTTTCTTTCATTTCTTCCTCCTTTTCTTCCTTCTTTCTACATTTCCCATTTTCTTTTTCCCTCTTCCATTTTCAGTAGTCATTTCAGTTCGTTTTCTTCCTTCCAGTTTCCTTTCCATTCTTTCCTGCTTTTTTGCTTTTATCACTTTCTCCTTTTCCACTATAATCTCCTTGCCTTTCTCTCTGTCTCTGCTTCCTATCTTCACTATATTATCGCGGTACAACAACAAGAGGCGAAGGAGCCGAGGTGAAGCAAGGTGGAGCGGCCTGGGACTCTGATAAAGGTGTCCCGAGTTCGACCCTGTCCTCGACGGTTCCTTTATTTGTATCTTTTGTATTTCCCTTCCTACATTTTTCTATTATATTTTGTAATTTCTTTTTCCTTCTTTTGTTCCCTCCATTCTCCTCTTTCTTTCTGCTTTCAACTCTTTATTCCTTTCTCCTCTTTATATTCCTTTCACCCCCTTTTTCTTCTTGCTTTCTACACTCTGTCGCCCATTCTTTGGCATTTTCTTGATTATTTCTCTTTGTTTTTTTCAATTTTTCTGTTTAAATCGCACTGAAGTTTCTTTATCTTATTCTATCTTTCTCTCCTTCTTCCTTTATTTGAAGTTTTGTTTAATTCTTTTTTTTCCTCTGTCTCAGCTGGCCTCCTTTTTACCTTTGTCCCCCCTCCCCTTTTCTTTTCGTCATTGCTGTTCTAAATTCTCCTATCGTTCAACACATCATTTTTGTCACATTTCTTTGTCGCCTATTTTCATTTTCTCTCCTTCTTTCTTAGCCTTTCGACAATATAATAAACTATTGAATAAAATGAAATACGGAATACAGTACAAGTGTTAATGTGACGATTTTAGGGAATGAAGTACATACCAATTTTACGATGGTATCATCAACATGATCATGATCATCATCATCATAATGGACCGGTTGGCCAATGTTAGGCGGCTACTGTCAAAGGGTGTGGTAAGGCTGTGAGTATAAAACAAGGAAAATAAAGAATTAATCCAATGTCTGATGAACCATAGGCGCATTTTGTTTTCTTCTTCCAGGGCCTACAGCACTGATGGCAGGATTACTACAAATATGACGTAATCGTAGTGGAGGCTTTGATGAGTGACCAGCAGACTTAAAGGGGTACGATAATTATAACATAATATAAAGATATTTCCTTTCAGTTCCTTTAGTTACATGGATTGTTTCCTTGACATATTCTTACTCCTTCAAGACAATTGTATTCGGTTGGGAAAAACTTTTTTTCTTTTTTTCTTTTAGTGCAGGAGTAAATGAAGGCCACAACAATATTTTCAAGGGCAGTAAGTCTTTCCTAAGCTAAATATAATCACGAAATTGTAGCAAGAATAGCATAAAAAGGCGTCCATCGTACTGAAGAAGTTAAGGTGAGGTTTGAATATAGACAAACTATAATATAAAAACTAACAAACATTATTTAGCACGTGGATTACCGGATCATTCTCTGGATCCAGCAGTAAATGAGAATGGACTCCAGTGAAGTTCCGAATCACCTCAGTCACTCTCTAACCTTTGAGGAGGAAGGATGTGGCGGCAGTGTTCAGAAGGATGTAAACAACTGTGGTAAATGATGTACACAGCTTCCCCCATCTTGATGATATAAATTGAGGTAAGGAGGCAAAAGTCTACTAACGCTAATATAATTTTGTCAGTGGAACCAAATCGTCAGTAGTAGACTGAAAAAAGAAAATAATCTAATCGTATCTTTATTAGAGAAGGAGTCATCGGAAATGTTTCATTGTTGTTCGTTTTTACGTCGCCTCTTATCTGAAGACAGTCATCGTGTTTTAGCATGAATAAAATGCTGCCACCTGGCGATTTTACTAGACTTTGAGGAATCCTCTTGCAGTGAAGGGGTAAATATAGGCTATAATGAACGTATCCAGTCTGAAACATCTCAAGAAAACTGAATGAAATAGTCTGGAGACAGCAAGAACAAAAAATACTAGCACAAAATTACTAAATGTGGGAGCTACAGGGCCTCACAGTTAATGTCCCTTGTGTGTAGTGGAGTGGGAAGCTGTTTTTGTGTACTATGGTGTAGTGTGGTGTTGTGTGGTGTGATCTAGTGCGTTCCTGTGTCGTTTGGTGGGGTGTGTTGTGGTGTGATGGAGCGCGAATATTTTGTAAGAAAAATTGTTAGTTAGAGGCTATTTAATTCATTTGTGAAATTTATCCTAATTACAGAATTATACTCCGACTACAAATGCAGTAGAGAGGTGGGTCTTATAACTGAGGTATGAAAGTATATTGATAAATAACTCTAATATTCGCGTACTGGGGGTAATGGAATAAACTGCCAGCTACAGTGGTTAGTGCAAGAACTATAGGTACATTACAGACTTGGCTAGATAAGTATTTGGAGACAACAGGCAATGAGAATTTGAGTGTGTGTATTTCCAGGGCTAATGTGTATCCTCATGACAGTGAGACGAGTGCAATCAGCCCTCGTCTTTCGCGGTATCCCACTTTGCCATTTGAGTAATTTCCTGGTGGAGTAAACATCACAAAATACACTAGTTTAAGATGTATTTTGGCATCATTTAACCAAATTTATTGGTAAATCATCTCAAAATACACTATAAACAAGTATATTGTAATGTCTGTTGATGCTTTGGGCCGCTACAAAGGATTTTAGACCATTACATAGTTAAATTATGGCAGTGGCAGCCCTCTTTTAAGGGTCTCATTATTGCACTCATTATTTCACGGAAATTCGTTTCTCGTGGGTGACCATGTAACGTAACCCCCACAAAAGACAACACCTAATAGCCATGTGTATAGACAGACGCATTAATTCCGTAAGGAACAACTTCCTCCATATCGCCTTGTCCTCTGTCATTTGGCTGCCCTGCCTCGAACCCACACCCACTACTCTCGAATGATCCATCATACTTTTCAATCTGTTCATCATATCCTTAGTCTTTCCCTCCCATTCTCCCCTTCCACCTCAGTCACATACACTCTTCTAGTCAGTTTTTCATTCTCCATCCTCTCTTTGTGGTCAAACCACCTCAGACTATTACTCTTATCGCTTTCAATCACAACCACATCAACACCAAAACAAGACTTTGCTGTACTTAAATATGAAAACTTACTGAGATTTTATGTTTCTATTTGATGAATAATTATAGATTGGAGATAATAGATACGAAAGGATTTAGTTATTTTTTAATTTATATATATATTTTGTACCCACACAAAATTTCATCTTTGCTCTCTCCAACACTCATGTTATTTGTCATTTCCCTGTCGTTCTCCGGAGGGCGTGGTGAGCAGAGGAGAGCCTTCGCCTTCTCTCCTTTTCTTATACACTGTATTTATATCTTTAGAATCAGTTGCTTCCCTAACAGATAACCTCGTTACGGGCCAATAGGCCTCCTGTTATCTGTACTTGCTGTGTGATGCTACGTACTCCTGTATTGTCTCACAAGCTATAATGATTGATTGATTGATTTATTGTAGTAGAAACTGGTAGTAGAAACTGGCAGTAGAAACTGTAGTAGAAACTGCTAAGCTCATATGCCGCCGGACAACAAGCTAAAACACATGGCAAATAAATTGTGCATAGTTAATAACTTTTTCTAGAAATAATACACTGAAAATAATAAAAGAATAGTTAAAAGAGAAAACAATTTCTTATAAAAGTGGAAGGAGGCCCGCCTCCTGAAGAAAACCAAAAACACCAGTAAAAACGCTATGGGCTCCCCCAAGCATTGAGGAGAGACAGTAGGCACCATCTACCCCTGTATGCCTATGGAGGAATCTCCGACGCAGGTCCCCCAAACTTGGACACTCAACCAGCAAGTGACGGACAGTAAGCGGAACAAAGCAATCATCACAGTACGGTTCAGTCTCGCCACTCATCAGGAACCCATGTGTAAGCCGAGAGTGCCCAATGCGAAGCCTAGCAAGATCTACCTCCAATCGCCGAGGCATGGAAGGGAGAACCCTTGGCACAACCACTTTCAGGAAGACCTCTTTCAGCTTATTATAAGCAACACCATCCCAGCGTCTCTGCCAACACACATGCATTCTGTCCCGCAAGTAAGGTGTTAGATCAGATGCAGGAAGCGGATATTCTGTTGGGGGCTGTTGAGTAGCCGCAGCCTTGGCCAATGCATTCGCGGTCTCATTGCCCACCACACCAACATCTGTGGGAACCCAGCAAAAATCCACTCTCTTCCCCCGACGACGAATGAGGAACAGCCACTCCAAAATAGCTAAAACTAAGGGATGCTAAGAGTTAAAAGAGTCCAGGGCCAAAAGCGCCCCTTGAGAGTCGCTAAAAATAGTAAAATAATTGTCAGGATGAACAAACACCAACTTCAAGGCTAAAATGATGGCTGGCAACTCCGCAGTAAAAACTGAGGCAACCAAAGGAAGACTACCTCCACGGCTAAAACTGGGAAATACCACTCCAAAACCAACACCTGATGCGGATTTAGAGCCATCAGTATACACAGGCACAGAACCACCATGACTAGAAGAATGTTCTAAAAATAACCTTAAAAGACACTGAGGAGCGAAAAAATCCTTTGAACCTGCAATAGGCCTGCAGAAATTTACCTTGGGCAATATCCAAGGCGCAACCCTCGGGATCCGAACAGGACTGACAAGTACTGCCGGCAAACCAAACCCCTCCATTATATCCTGAACCCTATAGCCAAATGGACGAGGCATGCAAGAGTGTCTACTATAACACAAAAGACAAGACTGTTTCATCACACCCTCACAGACAAGTGAGTCTGGAAGGCGACGAATCCGGAGCCAGCACCGTACTGCAACAGACTGACACAGTAGATCTAAGGGAGGCACACCAGCTTCCACCAATAAGCTGGGAATTGGAGAGGACCGAAAAGCCCCAGTTGCAAGGCGAAGACCAGTATGATAGACAGCATCTAGAGTTTTTAGTCTTGATTCTGTGGCAGAGGAATATACCTCACAGCCATATGACAGCTTAGAGGTTACAAATACCTGAAACAAATGCAAGAGTGTCCTTCGATCAGCACCCCAAGAGGTATGGGACAGAATCCTAAATAGACTGAGAGCCTTCATACATGATGTTTTAAGATTTGCCAAGTGTAAGACCCATGTCAAACGACAATCAAAAGTCAGGCCCAAGAATTTCGTCTCTGTCACACAACGGAGTCTCCTGCCACAAAGCTGGAGATCAGGGTCCGGGTGTACCCCTCTCATCCTACAGAAGTGCATAGTCACAGTCTTTGAAGGGGGAAAACCGAAAACCCTTGGAAGTGGCCCAGGCAGAAATCTTGTCCAAGGCAAGTTGCATACGCCGCTCAATAACAGACATGCGGGAGCCAGAAAACCATATAGCTAAGTCATCCACATAAAGGGATGAGGATACCCCAGCAGGCACAGTGTCAATGATACCATTAATGGCCACTGCAAACAGGGAAACACTTAAGACACTCCCCTGCGGGAGACCTTCCTCCTGGCACAGTGGCACAGAGAGGGTAGAACCCACACGGACCCGAAATACACGATCAGTCAAGAAGTCTCCAAGCAACACAGGCAGGCGACCACGTAAACCAAAGGCATGAAGTTGTTGGAGGATGCCATGGTGCCAGGCGGTGTCATAAGCCTTCTCAAGGTCAAAAAACAGCCACAAGATGTTGCTTGGAGGCAAAAGCTTCACAGATTGACGTCTCAAGCCTGATAAGGTTGTCTGAAGTGCACCGTAATTTACGGAAACCACTCTGCGACGGAGAGAGAAAGCAACCCTTCTCCAGAAATCACATAAGCCTGACGTTGACCATCTTTTCAAACAGCTTGCACACACATGATGTTAAAGCGATAGGGCGATAGTTGGAGACTTGGGAATGGTCTTTACCAGGCTTGAGAAAGGGGAGGACAATACCCAACTTCCAACTCCTCGGAATAGAGTCCTCACTCCAAACCCTGTTAAAAAGGTCCAATAAAAACTGAAGTGAATCAGTCGAAAGATGACGCAGCATAGCGTATGAATATCATCAGGCCCAGGAGCAGTGTCATGACACTCAGAAAGGGCAGCACGTAGCTCACGGAGGCTGAAATCAAAATTATACAGCTCTCTGCCTCAAGAGCGAAAGTCAAGACCCAGCCTCTCCTGATTCCTATGAAAGGTGGCAAATGGCTAAGAAGGATCCTTTGTGGAGACAGCGTAAAACTGATCTGCAAAAGCAGAGGCTACTGCATCTGGTGCAGACACAAGTTCTTCGTGAAGGCGCAACACCGAAGGGGAGGGGGGCGAGAACCTACCAGAAATCTTGCGCACCTTTTTCCACACCACAGACATTGAAGTTGAAGATGTAATTGTAGAAACATACGACCTCCACGAGTTACGGCGAGCATTCTTCATGACCCATCTATAGTGAGCACGTGCTTTGGGAAACTGTACTTTTAGAAAATCAACATTACGATTGGCAAAATACCGACGAGCAGCTGCTTTGTAAGTTCCCTTTGCTATGGAGCAGTCATCATTCCACCATGGCACAGGTCTCCGGGAAAAAACACCAGAAGTCTGTAGGATAGAATGAACCCCTGCTGAGAAAATGGTCTTAGTAAAATAACATTCGGCATCATCGATATTTGAAAAATCAGTAACCATGTTGGCAAATACACATAGTTCCTCAGAGAGAGACCAATCAGCCCTGTCCAGACACCAGCATGGCAGACGGGCTACAGGAACAGAGCGAGTAGGCTGGACCGCTACAGGATAATGGTCACTACCATGTAGATCATCCAAAACCTCCCAAGAAAAATCAAGGGCACAGTTAGAGGAGGAGATGGTAAGGTCAATGACAGAATACGTGCCAGTCTGAACATGAAAATGGGTCGGCCTTCCATCATTTAGGACAACCAAATCTAAATCCTCAACCAAAGAGGCAAGAAGATCACCCCGGGGATTTGAAAGTGAGTCACCCCACAAAGGATGGCGGCCATTAAGGTCACCAAGGAGTAGGAAAGGGGGTGGAAGTTGGCTGATAGGGGTTTCTAGATCAGCACGTATAACAGGAACGGAAGGTGGAAGGTACAGACAACAGATGGTATAGCACCTCCCAACGTGCATCTGTACTGCTAGAACTTGAAAGGACGACTGAATCTCAAAGGAAATAAAGGAGACATCAGAACGGCACAAAATTGCACTTCCACCGCTGTGACCACCAGGAGGAGATGCATGCAAGGCCGCCATAGTGATTAGTATTAAATATTATGAACTTAGAAAGCTACGTAGCAACCTCGTTGGGAAGGGAGTGAAAGCCCTTCTTCCTAGGCATGGAGCTCTGCCTCACCAACCGAGAAGGCAATGAAGATTTAGTTTCCATGAGTGGAAGTACCCTTACCCCGAGACATGTCCTGCCCATCACCAGAATGAGTCCGAAGCACAGAGACCTTCTTGGAAGACTCACGTGCCCCGTCTGCACACCCATGTGAGGGTTCAGCTGGCACCTCGGGGCCAACCGAACCCCCCCCAACCAAATCATCCAAAGGTTGGCTGCTGGGTGATGGATCAGAGGGAGCAAGCGCCTGAGCTCCATGAGTATCTAAAGACCCAGGCCCCACCACACCTGAGGAAGAGGCAGGGACGGGAATCCTAGAAGGGCCATCATGAACACCCACAGACTTAGACGCCACCACTGGCTGGATGTCGAGCGAAGGGCCCCCTCAGAATCCTCATGTGGTACAGAAGTTTGAACCTTAGAAGGAGGGGAGTCACCCAAAAACTCATCACTCCTCACTCGTTTGAGGTTGGCAGATGCAACCTCCATCTCTGCACCAGAACTTAAAGCATTAGAAACTATAGTGCCACACTGTAAAGAAGAGTGAGCAACAGTAGCAGAGCGGGCAGATGGTACAAGAGCAGCAGTTGGTACGGAAGTAGCAGCTGATACAGAAATATGAGAGACGCTGTTTTTTTTGGATATGTCAGGACAAGGATGCACAGGAAGGACATCGGGAGTTTTGGATGTGTCAAAGCAAAGTGTAGCATCGACATGGGTGTTTGTCACAGGAGGAACCGGAGGAACTGGGATGGGGGAGGCACTCCCAGAAGCTGGAAGAACCACCGAAGAGGGGACACCCCCAGAGAAAGGAGGCACCTCCCTGGAGGAAGCACAGCTGCTTCCAGGCTGCACTCCCTCAGTGGAACCCCCCGGGCGAGAAGGCCGGGAAGTAGAACCCCGAGAATTTGATGGGGCATTGTGTGATGGCAGGGGCACCTGCCGGGTAGCTTTATGGCAAGACAACGCAGTAGCAAAGGTAACCCCAGGGCGAATGAACCGCTCCCTTACTCTGGCCTTTGCCTCAGAAAAGAAAATTTTCTCCTTCGTTCGGACAGAAATGATCTCGTATTCATATTTGTATACTTCGCAATCCCTTGAGGAGGCTGCATGTGCTCCTCCACAGTTCAAACATTTAGAGGGTTGAGAACAATCATCTATACCATGAGAAATTCCACCACAATTTCCACAGACCTCAGGAAGGCCAAACGCTTCCCGCCTGCAAGAACGGCGGACATGACCAAATCTTTGACAATAATAGCATCTTCTAGGTTGGGGAACATAAGGTTTAACCTTTAGCTTCCACCATGCAGCAGTGATAACCTCCGGCAAGGTAAGACGGTCAAATGTCAAGATAAGAGTGGGCGTGGGGGTTAAAACCCCATCTACCTTCTTCATAATTCTCTGTACTCCTACAACACCCTGAGGAGGCAGCCCCTCTAAGAGGGAAGAATCAGAATATGAGACCAAGTCACAAGAATACACAACCCCTCGGGACTGATTTAGGACCAAGTGACGAGAGGCAGATACAGGATAATCAGCGACCATAGTTAGGGACTGGATGCGTGAACTCTCCTCTTCATTCTTGGCTTCTAGCAATAGAGAACCATCACCCTGCAAAGAGACCTTGGGGGTAAATCCACATGCTGTAACTAGACCACTGTGAATCTTAAAACAGTTCAGGTTCTGGAAGGAAGTACCATCATCCGTTTTGAGGACTATATATTTTGTGTAGGAGTGTTTCACAAAGACACCAGGTAATAACTCGATGCAGGGAACATCTAAAGTCGCAGTTTTGGCAGACGACCCGGAGGGTACAGAGTCGTCGGCCAGAGAGTGACCACTTGATGCCGACTCGTGTGGCTGGTCACCGACCACACGAGTGGTTAAGGAAGTGTTCAATGTATCCATACACACTCTAGTAAATATGAATTGGCACCAGGAGCCAAGGGAAACCGCCTACCAGGGAGTGAGGGGACCGAGCGCGGTCTGATGGGAGCGGGGTACCTCATCCTCAGAGGGTGTCCCCAAAAGGACACCCTATGTTGCGAAAGTTTGCTCCCACCAGTGCAAAGACCCCCTTCCCCAACACCCCCCAGCCCAGACACCCAACCAACCAACTCGGGACAGCACCGAGGCGATCCCTTTGGAGGGCAGCACCGATGACCCTTACGGGTAACCTACGTTTCGGGCAGCGCTTAGTCAGACCCCTCACCCACAACCCTACCCGCGTGGGAGACCCTGCCGGATGTCGTTACATCCTTGGGCAGGCTTGTGGGATCACAGGGGGACGCAAGCCCCCCCCACCATGACAAGGTGGCTGCCCACGGGGGGGTCACAAGCTATAAAAGATGTAGGAGGCGTGATGAAGTTGGGTTATCATCAGAACTGACCTTCATCACCCTCATCAGTACCATCATACTCAGCATCACCATAAAGAGAAGGAGGTGTGATGTAGCAAGGTGGAGCGGCCTGCCACTCTACTACACCTGTACCCACTTAATACCTTGACCCTTTCGTCTTTAGACTCTTATTCTTTATCCTGTTCTTTATCTCCTTCCTCTGAAGTTCACTTTGGTTTAGTCATGTTCTTTCTCAGTTTCGCTTTTTCGCTTACTTCCTTTTCTCTCGATCATTTCCAATTTCTCCCCTTCCTGTTTTTCATGTTTCCTTCTTTTATTATTCCTTTCAGCTTTTTACTTCTCTCTCTCTCTCTCTCTCTCTCTCTCTCTCTCTCTCTTCCTTTCTTCACTATATAACAACAATAAAGCAACAGGACAAGTACGAGCCAAGGTGAAATAAGGTGGAGCAGCCTGAGATTCTAATAAAGGTTTCACCAATTCGACCCGAACTCCCCTCACAGGCTTGTTTTTATTTACTTATTTTTTTTCATTTCTCCTTTACTTTTTAACTTTCAGTTTTTAATCTTTTTTTCAGTTCTCTATTCTTTCTCTCTTCCTTCATTTTCTTTCTTTTGCTGCTTCATTCCTTCCCGTATTTCTCCATTATTTTCCAGCATCACAAGCTACAGGAGAGGTAGGAGGCGAGATGAAGCATGATGGAGCGGCGTGGGACTCTACTACAGGTGTACCGAGTTCATGCCATCAGCTGAGATTCTCTCTCTCTCTCCTTCCTTTTCTTTTTACTGTGTTACAGCAATACAGCAACAAGACAAGTAGGAGCCAAGGTGAAGTAAGGTGGAGCGGCCTGAGATTCTAAAGAAGGTTTCTCCAGTTCGACCCACACACACGTGAAGGCTTCTTTTTATTTTTATTTTTCACTCGTCCACTCTTTTTTAAACTTCTACTTTTCTTTCTTTTGTCCTATTTTCTGTTCTTTCTTTCATTCTTTCCTTTCTGTCTGTCCCTACCCTAATTTCTTAATCTTTTTGCCTTTATTATCTTCATGCCAGTTTCTTTTAATTTCTCTTTTTAATCACCTATTTTTTATTCTCTGTTTACTCACATTTCTCTTCTTCCTTGTATTCATGAAATAATTTGTCTCAAAATCTCTTTCTTTCTTCTCTAATTTCTCTCCTTCCCATTCTGTTATTACAGTGGTCGTTTTCTTTCTTTTCTGCTTTTCGTATTTCTATATATTTTTCTTTTTTTTCATTGCTTTTCCTGTGTTCTCCTTTTAGGCTCAATCAATCAATCACTCATTTCCTGTGGCACCCCACGGGATGCATAGGGCCTCGATGAACTCTCTCCACCAATATTTGTCTCTTGCCATCTCCTTCAGGTCCCACCATCACTCCTCTCCTGCTTCTCTTTTCATTGTCATCAACCAGGTTTCCCTCGGCCTCTTCTTCCTCTAGCCTAATTTTGTCTCCCCCTTTCTATCTTTCCCCATTACCGTATCATAACCTATGGTGGAGGTAGGAGGGGAGATGAAGTAAGGTGGAGCGACCTGGGACTCTAGTACAGGTGAACCTAGTTAATATCTTACCATTTATGATTCATTTTCTTATGTTTTTCCACCTTTTTCCCCCCTCTTCTCTATTTCACCTCACGCATCATTTCCCTTGTTTCTACCAGTTTTCTCGATTTACTTCCATGTTTCCCCTTTCTTCCTCTTGCTATGACCATCCTTTTTTTCCCTTTTCCCTTTTCTTTTCCATTCATTGCCTCATCGCGTTCTTTCATACTTTTTCTCGTTTTCTTATTCACTCCATTGCTTTATTCATTTCTGCTCTCTTTCTTCACTATATTACAACAATAAAACAACAAGAGAAGTAGGAGTGATGTGGGGGGAACGTCCTGGGATTCTAATAAAGGCGTCGGGAGTCAGAGCCTTAGCTCAGTCAGGATTCCTTTTTACTCTTCCTCCTCAAACCCTTTATTTTTCATTCTCTTGTCCTTCGTTTTTTCGTTTAGTCTCCTTCGTCTCTTGTTTTCATTCCCTTCGTCGATCTCCCTTTCTTTCCTTTTTGTATTTACTCATGTCTTTCATATTTTTTTTATTCTTTTCACCTTTCTATTTTTTTATAATCATTCCCCATTTATTGTCTCCTGAATGTCTCCCATTTTTTCTTATTTTCATTAATTTTCTGATAATGCTTTCTGACTGAATTGTTTTATTTTTCTGGTATTTCATAGTTTCTCATTTTTCTTTGACCCTTTCTCTCTTTTCCTTGCTATATCCTTTTTCCAAAGTAATACATCAGAAGTTAAAAGAAATACAGTGAATTGAAGTAACGTTATTACCTTCAATACTAACATTCTGTATACCGGTATCATCATTATCACCACCGCCATCACCACCACCAAAACTAACAACAACAACAACAACACAGCTCCCTTCTCTATCGTTATCATCATCATCATCATCATCATTTATACGATTAACAGCATTATCATCAAAATTAACCTACATAATCTTTAGCAATACAATCACCATCACCCTCACTATCACTGTCATCATCATCATCACAATTAACACCACCACAGTCAACTACATCACATCAAAATCATTACTGTAATAGAGCATCACAAGCTACAAGAGAGTTGGGAGGCGGGATGAAAGTGATAACACTTTCATTAATTATATGGGACCTAATTGTCTTTCATTTCATTTATCTTTCTCTCCTTCCTTTATTTCATGTTTTGGTTCATTCTTTTTCATTTCTTGTCTCTCTCAGCTGCCCACTTTCTTTACTTTTTTTTCTTTGTCCTTTGTTTTATAAGTTCTCCTGTCGTTCTACACTCCATTTGCGTCACTTTTCTCGTCCTTTTTTCTTTCTTTTTTGTCTTTTCTTGACTATAAAATAGACAAATAGGAGCCAAGGTGAATAATGTAAAGTGGCTGAGGTTCAAACAAAGGTGTCTGGAGTTCTACCCAGATGCTGTATAGAACTCCCTTCCAACCCCCCATCCTCTCTCTCTCTCTCTCTCTCTCTCTCTCTCCTTTTCATTTCCTTTTCTATACTTTTCTGGGTATAATTCATATGTTTATTTTTATCCCATTTTTTCGGGTTTTTTCCTTGTTTCTCTTTCCTTAATATCTATTCCTTTCTCATTATTATCTTCTCTATCCCATTTTCTTTCGATTTACATTCTTTAATGCATCTACGATTGTTTGTCACTTTTTTTTTTATTTCTGGTATTTTTTCCATACCATTTCTTCTTCAGTGACATTCTTATTCTTCTTATAGTCTTTGTCTTTCTCACTCCTTTCTTCCTCATCCCATAATTAGCTACAAGAGAAGCAGGAGGTTAAATAAAATAAATTTATTATCATCACTACTAACCTTCTATACATTACCATCATCATCAGTACCATTACCACCACCACCATCCATAACAATTATCATTATCTTCATCAACACTAACCTATTCACAGTCTCCATCACTTTCACCACTACTAACATCACCATCATCATCATCATCACCACCACAGTTAACACCAGCATCATTAGTAACATTAGCATCACGAGCCACAAGAAAGGTAGGAGGCAAGATGAAGTAAGGTGGAGCGGCCTGGGACTCTACTACAGTTTACCGAGTTCACACCTTGATTGGGAGTCCTCCTTTTCCTCCGATTTTTTTTCCTTTTAACGCTTCCTCTTTCAGTTCCATTTCTTATCCAATTTCTTTTCTTCTCCCTATTTTTGTCGCTGCCTTTTCGTTTTCGTCTTTGGTTATACTTCCTATTCCTTCTACTTTGTCCCATTTTTTTTCTTTACTTCTACATTCCTGTTCTTTTCTTTTTAATGCTTTACTGCCTAGGTTTTTTTCCTCCACTTCTTTCTTGTTTTCTTTTTTCTTTTACTTTCTTACTTTACAAAATTGTATATACAACAAAGTTTCTAATGATTCAATTTATTTTTAACTTGAGAGAGAGAGAGAGAGAGAGAGAGAGAGAGAGAGAGAGAGAGAGAGAGAGAGAGAGAGAGAGAGAGAGATCTAAGTATTAACACAGTTGTAAACATGGGCAACATCCTCTTTCAGCAGGTACAGATGCTGATGCAGATGTTGATGTTGAGTTTAGTCAAAACGTAGAAGCGGATGCGGATTTGTATTTTAAATCGGATGCTGTACGGATGCGGATACGGTTGCGGATGTTACATATATCCCTGATATGTTGCCTATTTAACTCGGTCAATTTAGATTTGCTCATGAAGAAACTAATTTGTTATTATCACGAGGATTATTTATTTTTTAATGTGCGTGTATTTTTTAGTGAATGCAATTAATATACAATAAATGTGTTGATTAAGTTTGAGTAAATGAAAGCCCTAAGGTGCATCAGGGATGTGCTTTCTAATATAAGCATCAGTACCAAGTACCGCTATACAATTATTGCACAAATATTATCTGAATAAATCTATTTGTATTTAAAGTAGCGCCAGCCACTAGAGTAGCGCTAGTGGACTAGTTTTGTAAAAAGGTGGCTGTAGTGGAAGTGACAGTACATTATGATGCAAGTAGTGGTAGCGATAGTGCCATTACTTTGAGCCAGTAGTACGTACAACACTGGTTATGGGCCAATAGGCCTCATGTATCTGTACTTCTTATGTACTCCTGTGTACATCATCATAAGCTACCAAAGGGGTAGGATGAAACTAGGATATCATTAGAACTAACCAACATTACCTTTATCATCACCATTATACTCAGATATACATCATTATATCTTCATATCAGTTGTTCTTATTATCATCAATACCATCACTATCATTTTTTATCATTGTAAAAGTTATTATTATCAAATTTATCCTTAAACATCACTGTTGCAGTCAGCATTATCATTATCATTATCATTATCACCATCATCATCATCATCACCTGACCTTCAGCACCACAAGCATTAGCTACAGCATCACAAGCTACAACAGAGGTAGGAGGCGAGATGAAGTAAGCTGGAGCAGCCTGAGACTCTACTACAGGTGTACTGAGTTCCAGCCTTGTCTTCGGGAACTCGCGTCTTACCTCAATCTATCAATCTTTTCATCTATCTATCTAAATGTATAATTATCCCTTTACAGGCGATGTCTTTGAGTGAGCGGGTATAATATTTTAGTGGTGTGTGTGTGTGTGTGTGTGTGTGTGTGTGTGTGTGTGGTAGTTTTCCTATCAGGCAACACGAGGTGCTGAATATGGCATATTGTGCTGACTGGCATTCCTCGCTGAGAAAGAGTGCGAATGTCACTTCGTCCAGGCCCTAGGTAATGACTATCATTTAACCTCTAGAATACCTATGTTTGTTTTATGATATTGTAGTGTCCTGACATCGCTCGGTCATACCCTGCTGGCGAACCTACGACAGGATGTAGCAATTAATTCAAGTCTGTTAATACATACAGTAGTAATCATTATAATGTTGTAGAGATATAATATTCATGACAATATTGTACAGATGTAATATTGTAGAAACATAACACATTGTAGTAATACATTGTACTGTATGTATAATGGAGTAAATACATCGTAATAAAACTGAATACAGAATATTGCATAATATGTTGTAATAATACAGTAGTACAAAATGTACAACAGATATATGCATACATTTATGCAATGGTAATACTGCTAGGTCGTACAACGTGTGAACGTATGTACGTTACTAGCTGTTATTTCGTAAAATTGAACACAGAATATTGTATAACATATTGTAGTGATATAGTAGCACAAATGTACATGTACAAGAGACACACGCATATAATTGTGCAATGGTGAAATTGCTAGGTCATTACATTACATATGATGTTATGCCTATAGTAATGCCTAATATTACCCTTAACTTGTATGATGATTCTGGTAATACAGAATTGTAGGAACATTGTAGTTACATTGTATGCATGTAATTGTTACATAATTGTATTATTTAATTTAAGTAATATTGTAATTGTTACAAAACTGTATTTTTATCTAATATTGTCATTGTTACATGATTGTATTGTTTTGTGCATAACTGTATTGTACTGTAATTGTTACATAATTGTTTTTAAAATCAATTTTGTAATTGTTACATAATTGTTTTTAAATCAATTTTGTAATTGTTACATAATTGTACTGTATTGGGCATAATTGTATTATATTGTGCATAATTGTTACATAATTGTATCTTAAATTCATATTGTAATTGCTACATAATTGTATTGTATTGTGCATAATTGTATTATACTGTAATTGTTACATAATTGTATCTTAAATTAATATTGTAATTGTTACATAATTGTACTGTATTGTGCATAATTGTATTGTACTGTAATTGTTACATAATTGTATTTTAGATTAAAGTAATTTTGTCATTGTTACCTAACTGCAGCAATAATAGAGTTTGTAGTTACATAATTGTAGGAACATAACTGCATTAATGCTATCGTTTGTAGTTATATAACTGTAGGAACATAATCACATTAATCCTCTAGTTAACTGTAGTAACTGCAGTAATATTACAGGTATTATAGTAATTATAGTAATATTGTAGTAATTGCAGTAATATTGTAGGTATTATACTAATTATAGTAATATTGTAGTAACTGCAGTAACATTGTAGGTACTGTAGTAACTGTAGTAATATTATACAATTACATTGTATGTTACATTGTATATTGCGATATAATTGTGTGCACATGCTTATAATTACATAATAATAACAAAATAGCAATGTGCAGCAATGATCTGTATTATGAATCAGTCATCTAACACTTGTTGTAGAAATATTACACAGTATGTATGTTCCCTAATCGTTTCCTACCAAAAAACAATCTGTTAATTAGCTAATCCAGTTATGCTGCGGTCGATGATAGTGATGATGCTCATTACAACTGGCTTGTGGAGAACAATAAATTTGCTCGTATCACTTATAGAGGAATTTATGCTGTATTGTGGCATTTCTAGCATCGGTTGCGCTTATTTTTGTTTCTTTGTTATGCGATCTTAATTTTTGTATGTATTGATTTTCTCTAGTTTGTTTTAACTTTTTTTTTTTTGTTCGCTTATTCGGTGGTGCATAATTGCTGGCTAAATTCCTTGGGACCCTTTTTAAGGCTTAGTTATGTTGCAGTTATTACTGAAAATGATAGTATATAACCATATATATATATATATATATATATATATATATATATATATATATATATATATATATATATATATATATACAATGTGTACAACATTAACTATATACAATCACTTGTTCGTTTGTACCTCTTGTGGACAATGTATGTGTCAGCAATGTGAGGAAATCTTTGTCATCGCAACTGTGTGAATGAGGATGTTCATTCTTGCTAACGGCATCATGTTGGCCATTTTTTTCCCTTATTTTTTCTTTTTGCTTCTTCTGGTTTTCCTTGTAAATTACTTTCTCTGGTCCCACTAGATAGCGTTAATTAATAACTGTTAATTACAGTTCTTTTAATCGCGCATTGAGTTACTGTGATAGTATTTTTAATATATCACTTTGTAGATGTAATATTGTCTAGCTGTATGTATAAAACACTTATTTTATATATGAATGCTACAGTAAATAAAAAAGTATATACAGTATATAATTGTTATTGTTGGTGCAAGTACTTAGCAATTGACTAAATGTAAGTAATTGAAGCAGATATATGTACGTAAGTTGTAACTATAAAGCACGTTTTATATGTTTGTGCAGAATGTTTTGCCTGTCACTGTGGCTCTCACTGTGTATTGTATAAATGAAGTAACTATTTAACTCACTGATTTACCGTGGTGTGAACGGTGTAAGAGGTGGTGAGTGGTGTTGTCATTCATGGGTTGATTGACGTGTTGTGGTTTTCTCAGCAAAACGCTACCACAGTGATTTCTCACTCTGGTTGCTATGGTGAGTAAATGAGAACGGTGAGTAATAATGAGTAAATAACGATGAGTAATGATGCGTGGTGAGGGCTCTGGTATTTTCTGCCGTCGTCTGACCTGTTCACCCCTGCATCAGCGTGGTTGTTGTGGAGATGAAGGGTGGTTGTAGAGAAGGGTGGGGTCAGGTGGGGGTTGATGTGGTAGTGGGTTGTGAGTTAACTCTCGTTCTTTGTTTGCTTGTTTTTTTTTTTTCTTAATTTATTCACCGTCCTTATTGTGATTTACTTGTTGTTTGCTGAAGACTGCCGCTTATTGTAAGTGCGTGTAGAAGATTATAGAGATGTCTCGTAGACATGTTACTTGTGGTAAGTCGTAGAGCTTGATTTCCTCACTCGTAACTAGTTCTTCTTACTGTTTACTTGCTTGTGCTTATTTGATTGTAGAAGTGTAGACTTCTTGAGATGCTTGTGGTTTCTTTTATAACGTATAATTGTAATGTCTTTATGTATGGTGCGAACTTGTAGCTGATCTTGATTGCATCTCACCTGCCTGTAGTTTACTTGCAGAATCTAGAATGTTTTGTTTTGATTGTAGCGTTCTTTCTTAAATTATTTGTTTTCTCTCTTGATAATGTTGACGCAACTGTAGGCTCGAAGACTTGAAGGCTCGTAAACTCGTAGACTCGTAAGAGTGGTTCGTACGTTCCCGGCCACCAAATTAAAATATCGGACTTTTAATTGATTAAATCGTAGTCGTAGCTGAGCTGTAGTAGACCCTGATTTAATTTGTAGGAGATAACCTCAGTTCAATTGCAGTCGGTGACAGGAGAAGATAAAGATGAGTCTGTGGTTGATTGTAATTTTATTTCATCAAGGGGATATCTCAAAATTTACACTAAGTTAACTTCGTAAGCCTGACCTCTTTTATAACACCACTGTACATCTCTCCCGAGTCTAGACCCCGTCTCCTTCTCGTTCCTAATACCTTCACGCTTCTTACTCCTCCAGCCTCCTAACTCCTTCTCCTCTTTCCTTCCGTATATAGGAACTTCCTTCACGTGGCTTACATTGTTGTCGAATGTTTTACAAGCCCATGTGTGTGTGTGTGTGTGTGTGTGTGTGTGTGTGTGTGTGTGTGTGTGTGTGTGTCGTAGCTTTCCTATCAGGCATCACGAGGTGCTGAGTATGGCATATTGTGCTGACTGGCATTCCTCGCTGAGAAAGAGTGCGAATGTCACTTCGTCCAGGCCCTAGGTAATGACTTTCATTTAACCTCTAGAATACCTATGTATGTTTTATGATATTGTAGTGTCCTGACATCGCTCGGTCATACCCTGCTGGCGAACCTACGACAGGATGTAGCAATTAATTCTAGTCTGTTAATACATACAGTAGTAATCATTATAATGTTGTAGAGATATAATATTCATGACAATATTGTACAGATATAATATTGTAGAAACATAACACATTGTAGTAATACATTGTACTGTATGTGTAATGGAGTAAATACATCGTAATAAAATTGAATACAGAATATTGCATAATATGTTGTAATAATGCAGTGGTACAAAATGTTCAACAGATATATGCATACATTTATGCAATGGTAATACTGCTAGGTCGTACAACGTATGAACGTATGTACGTTACTAGCTGTTATTTCGTAAAATTGAACATAGAATATTGTATAACATATTGTAGTGATATAGTAGCACAAATGTACATGTACAAGAGACACACGCATATAATTGTGCAATGGTGAAATTGCTAGGTCATTACATTACATATGATGTTATGCCTATAGTAATGCCTAATATTACCCTTAACTTGTATGATGATTCTGGTAACACAGAATTGTAGGAACATTGTAGTTACATTGTATGCATGTAATTGTTACATAATTGTATTATTTAATTTAAGTAATATTGTAATTGTTATATAACTTTATTTTTAACTAATATTGTCATAGTTACATGATTGTATTGTATTGTGCATAATTGTATTGTACTGTAATTGTTACATAATTGTTTTTAAATCAATTTTGTAATTGTTACATAATTGTTTTTAAATCAATTTTGTAATTGTTACATAATTGTTTTTAAATCAATTTTGTAATTGTTACATAATTGTACTGTATTGTGCATAATTGTATTGTATTGTGCATAATTGTTACATAATTGTATCTTAAATTCATATTGTAATTGCTACATAATTGTATTGTATTGTGCATAATTGTATTGTACTGTAATTGTTACATAATTGTATCTTAAATTAATATTGTAATTGTTACATAATTGTACAGTATTGTGCATAATTGTATTGTACTGTAATTGTTACATAATTGTATTTTAGATTAAAGTAATTTTGTCATTGTTACCTAACTGCAGCAATAATAGCGTTTGTAGTTACATAATTGTAGGAACATAACTGCATTAATGCTATCGTTTGTAGTTATATAACTGTAGGAACATAATCACATTAATCCTGTAGTTAACTGTAGTAACTGCAGTAATATTACAGGTATTATAGTAATTATAGTAATATTGTAGTAATTGCAGTAATATTGTAGGTATTATACTAATTATAGTAATATTGCAGTAACTGCAGTAATATTGTAGGTACTGTAGTAACTGCAGTAATACTATACAATTACATTGTATGTTACATTGTATATGGCGATATAATTGTGTGCACATGCTTATAATTACATAATAATAACAAAATAGCAATGTGCAGCAATGATCTGTATTATGAATCAGTCATCTAACACTTGTTGTAGTAATATTACACAGTATGTATGTTCCCTAATCGTTTCCTACCAAAAAACAATCTGTTAATTAGCTAATCCAGTTATGCTGCGGTCGATGATAGTGATGATGCTCATTACAACTGGCTTGTGGAGAACAATAAATTTGCTCGTATCACTTATAGAGGAATTTATGCTGTATTGTGGCATTTCTAGCATCGGTTGCGCTTATTTTTGTTTCTTTGTTATGCGATCTTAATTTTTGTATGTATTGATTTTCTCTAGTTTGTTTTAACTTTTTTTTTTTTGTTCGCTTATTCGGTGGTGCATAATTGCTGGCTAAATTCCTTGGGACCCTTTTTAAGGCTTAGTTATGTTGCACAGTTATTACTGAAAATGATAGTATATAACCATATATTCTTATATATATATATATATATATATATATATATATATATATATATATATATATATATATATATATATATATATATACAATGTGTACAACATTAACTATATACAATCACTTGTTCGTTTGTACCTCTTGTGGACAATGTATGTGTCAGCAATGTGAGGAAATCTTTGTCATCGCAACTGTGTGAATGAGGATGTTCATTCTTGCTAACGGCATCATGTTGGCCATTTTTTTCCCTTATTTTTTCTTTTTGCTTCTTCTGGTTTTCCTTGTAAATTACTTTCTCTGGTCCCACTAGATAGCGTTAATTAATAACAGTTAATTACAGTTCTCTTAATCGCGCATTGAGTTACTGTGATAGTATTTTTAATATATCACTTTGTAGATGTAATATTGTCTAGCTGTATGTATAAAACACTTATTTTATATATGAATGCTATAGTAAATAAAAAAGTATATACAGTATATAATTGTTATTGTTGGTGCAAGTACTTAGCAATTGACTAAATGTAAGTAATTGAAGCAGATATATGTACGTAAGTTGTAACTATAAAGCACGTTTTATATGTTTGTGCAGAATGTTTTACCTGTCACTGTGGCTCTCACTGTGTATTGTATAAATGAAGTAACTATTTAACTCACTGATTTACCGTGGTGTGAACGGTGTAAGAGATGGTGAGTGGTGTTGTCATTCATGGGTTGATTGACGTGTTGTGGTTTTCTCAGCAAAACGCTACCACAGTGATTTCTCACTCTGGTTGCTATGGTGAGTAAATGAGAACGGTGAGTAATAATGAGTAAATAACGATGAGTAATGATGCGTGGTGAGGGCTCTGGTATTTTCTGCCGTCGTCTGACCTGTTCACCCCTGCATCAGCGTGGTTGTTGTGGAGATGAAGGGTGGTTGTAGAGAAGGGTGGGGTCAGGTGGGGGTTGATGTGGTAGTGGGTTGTGAGTTAACTCTCGTTCTTTGTTTGCTTGTTCTTTTTTTCTTAATTTATTCACCGTCCTTTCTTATTGTGATTTACTTGTTTGCTGAAGACTGCCGCTTATTGTAAGTGCGTGTAGAAGATTATAGAGATGTCTCGTAGACATGTTAATTGTGGTAAGTCGTAGAGCTTGATTTCCTCACTCGTAACTAGTTCTTCTTACTGTTTACTTGCTTGTGGTTATTTGATTGTAGAAGTGTAGACTTCTTGAGATGCTTGTGGTTTCTTTTATAACGTATAATTGTAGTGTCTTTATGTATGGTGCGAACTTGTAGCTGATCTTGATTGCATCTCACCTGCCTGTAGTTTACTTGCAGAATCTAGAATGTTTTGTTTTGATTGTAGCGTTCTTTCTTAAATTATTTGTTTTCTCTCTTGATAATGTTGACGCAACTGTAGGCTCGAAGACTTGAAGGCTCGTAAACTAGTAGACTCGTAAGAGTGGTTCGTACGTTCGCGGCCACCAAATTAAAATATCGGACTTTTAATTGATTAAATCGTAGTCGTAGCTGAGCTGTAGTAGACCCTGATTTAATTTGTAGGAGATAACCTCAGTTCACTTGTAGTCGGTGACAGGAGAAGATAAAGATGAGTCTGTGGTTGATTGTAATTTTATTTCATCAAGGGGATATCTCAAAATTTACACTAAGTTAACTTCGTAAGCCTGACCTCTTTTATAACACCACTGTACATCTCTCCCGAGTCTAGACACCTTCTCCTTCTCGCTCCTATTACCTTCTCGCTTCTTACTCCTCCAGCCTCCTAACTCCTTCTCCTCTTTCCTTCCGTATATAAGAACTTCCGTCACGTGGCTTACACTGTTGTCGAATGTTTTACAAGCCCATGTGTGTGTGTGTGTGTGTGTGTGTGTGTGTGTGTGTGTGTGTGTGTGTGTGTGTGTGTGGTAGCTTTCCTATCAGGCATCACGAGGTGCTGAATATGGCATATTGTGCTGACTGGCATTCCTCGCTGAGAAAGAGTGCGAATGTCACATCCTCCAGGCCCTAGGTAATGACTTTCATTTAACCTCTTGAATACCTATGTATGTTTTATGATATTGTAGAGTCCTGACACATCATCATCAGCATCAGCATTATCGACTTTTGCCATTTATACCTCATTTTCTTTCTTTCCCCTTTCCTTAATTGCTTCTGCATTTCACGTTTGTTTCATTCTTGTTTTCCTATTCTTTTATCAAATTATCCATCTCATTGTGCCTTTCTTACTTTTATGCCCATTTTCTCTCTTTTCACCTTTCTTTTCCCATTTCATTCCTTCTGTAATTTTCTGCTTTCACTGTTTCCTCTCTTGTTTCTTGTTACTTTTCTTCCTTTTTCTTCACTATATTACAGCAATAACGCAACAAGGGAAGTAGAAGCCAAGATGAAGTAAGGTCGAGCGGCCTGGGACTCAAATAAAGGTGCCTGGAGTTCGACCCAAGAAAGAGTTATGGTTCCTTTTTTTTTTTTTTTTTTTTTTCTTTTCTTGTTTATAGACTTTTTCTTATTCTTTTCTTTTTCGCCTATACTCCTTAGATATTTCATCCCATCCACTCGTTGTAGTAAGAAAGGAGAGACACACACAAAAAAAATGTTTTCATAATAATGCATCTAGAACTTTTCCTCTCTTCTTTTTTCTGTTTTTTTCTCTCAATGCTATTTTTACTTTACTTTCTCCTTTCTGTTTACAATTCGTTGATATTTTCCTTTTTAACTCTGACTTTCCTCTTCCTTTCATTTCCGTCTTATTCGTACTGTTCCTTTCTCATTTCCTTTCATCTTCACAGCGTTACTTTCTTTCGTCCTTCCTTCATTGTCCACTATATTACAGCATCACAAGCTACCGGACGGGACGAGATGAAGTATGGTTATCATCATCAGTACTAGGCTGTTGTATATCGCCTACATCACCACCGCCAACATCACCAGCATTACTCATCACCACTACACCATTATCATCATCATCATAATCATCAATAGCCATACAATTAACATCTCACCAATCCTAATCTATATCAGTTTAATCATTTTCACCACCCAAACCATCGTCATCATCATCATCATCATCACCTCCGTTATCCTCATCAGCTTCTTAGATCTGGGCATTATATTGCTTCACCACAAGCTGCAAGAGAGGTAGGAGGCGAGATGAAGTAAGGTGAAGTGGCCTGAGACTCGACTACACCTTAATCGGATTCAAACCTTCACCCCGGATCGAACCCCTTTTTCTTTATATCCCTGTTTTTTCGTTCTCATTTTCATTCCTCCTTTCTCTCTCGTTATCCTTTTCTCTATTCCATTCTTGTTATTTACATATGTCTCTCCTCGCCTTAATTTTTTTAATAATTAGACCTATATTTTCCTCTTCTGTTCTAATTATTATTCTTTTTTTTTTTTTTTTACCCACTCTTATTGTGCATACTTTCCCTTTCTTAGTTATTTGACAGCAATAGGACAGCAGGAGAAGCAGGAGTCAAGGAGGAGTAAGGTTGAGTGGCCTGAGAATCTAACAAAAGTAAACTGTGTTCGACCTGTAATCTTGGCGGATTCCTTTTATTTTCATTTTGTGTCTTGTTTTTCTTTACTAGTTTTTCTTCTCTTTTTCCACTGGCGCTACTATTGTTTCCTATTGTATTTCCCATTCTGTCACTTTTGGTTCTTATCTGCTACATACAGGCATCACTTGTTGCAAGAGATTTAGAATCCTTTATAAGTATGAAGCAAAGCTTCTGTTATATTACATCACATGCTGCAAGAGATTTAGGATCCGTTATAAGTACGAAACAAAGCCACTATTATATTACATCACAAGCTGCAAGAGAGATAGGATCCTTTATAAGGACGACCCGAAGCCACTATTATAATACATCATAAGCTACAAGAGAGGTAGGAGGCGGGATGAAGTAAGCCCAACACACCTGCCACTCTACTACAGGTGTATTCAACTTACTTTTTTTTTCATGCAATTTTTTTTTTTACTTTTTTTCCTGTACATATCTGTTGTTTTTTCATTAGTGTTCGTTTTCCATTTTTTTCTTTCGTAGCCTTTTTTTATGGTTTACCTTCTTCCTTTCTTTGTCACCTTTTGCTCTCGCCTTTGCTTTCTTTCTCCTGGTCATTCTTCATACTCTTCTTTCCTTGTCAATTTGGTCCTTTTCATTTTCTCTCTCTCGTCTTTCCACTATCGATGCTAGTATTTACATTAGTTTCTATCTTTTTTATATCTCACTACTAGAAGTAAAAGATGAATAGATCAACGAGCTGTTTTTAACAACGAAGTAAAAAAAAAAAATCAGGAGGGAAGGAGGAGGATGCAAAATTGTAAGAATTATTTTTGTGAAGCCGTCAGAAGGGGCAGGAAGAATTTGAGTCAAGTGAGCTCAGAACATGTAGTATGAGTGAAATTGGTTTTAGTATAGCGAAGAACAGACTCGGCATGATTCGTACAGGAGCATTAAAGAGACGAGATTCACTGGTGGGTTGGCACCGATACCTTTTGCAGGCTTCCTCCTCCACTTTTCTCTGTTCCCTACCGTCTGTATGCCCTCTCCAGCTCACATCACCTACCCTCATACAACATTCTACCCAGTCCATTCATTATATCCTTGGTCATCCCCTCCCACTCTTCCCCTCCACCTCAATCATATGCACTCCTCTAGTCAGTTATTGACTCTCCATCCTCACGACGCGACCAAACCATCCCAGACTGTTTCTCTTTGCCCTTTTAATCACATCAGCATCAGTACCAAAAGACTTTACTGTACTTAAATATGAGAATATTTTGTAATTTTATATGTTCTTATTTGAAGAATTGTCTATTACAGATTTCAGACAAGATAATATTTACTGGATTTTTTAAAAGTCTATAAATGTCTGCATGTTTATTGTCTCCAACAATGATGTTTTTTTTTTCTTTTTCCTGCCGTTGTCCAGAGGATATTGAGGGCAGAGCCTTCATCTCTTGTCTCCTTTTTTCAAAGACATTGGTTATATCCTTATAATCAGTTGCTTCCCTAACAGATACCGTTGTTATGGGCCAACAGGCATCATGTTATTTGTACTTGCTGTGTGCTGCTACGTACTCCTGTATTGTGTCACAAGCAATAAAAGATGTAGCAGGCGTGATGAAGTTGGGTTATCATCAGAACTGACCTGCATCACCCTCAGCAGTACCATCATACTCAGCATCACCATAAAGAGTAGGAGGCGTGATGTAGCAAGGTGGAGCGGCCTGCCACTCTACTACACCTGTACCCACTTAACACCTTAACCTTTTCGATTTTCTTTTTCATATTTATCCTCCGTAGTTACCTTTATTTCATTCATATCTTTTTTTCTGTCTTTTTACTGTTTTCTCTTTTCGTTCTCTTTTTAATTGTCTTTATTGTTACTTTCCTTAAAGTTTTAAATTATTTTCTTTTATTGCCCCTCTTGGTCGTTTACTTTTTTCCTCTCTCTCTCTCTCTCTCTCTCTCTCTCTCTCTCTCTCTCTTCCCTTTGTTTTAACTATATTACAGCCATAAAGCAACAAGACAAGTAGGAGCCAAGGTGAAGTAAGTTGGAACGGCCTGAGAAGCTAACAAAGGTTTCTCCAGGTCGACCGACGCTCTCCTGATTGGTTTCTTTTCCCTTTTCTTTCTTTTTTTTCGATTCCCCATTTTATTACTTTTCCATTTCCTTTCTCTGTCCTCTTTTCTTTTCTTTCTTTCGTTTTTCTTCTTTTCTCTCTTTCGTTTTTCTTCTTTTCTCTCTTTCTCGTTTCTCATTTCTTAATCCTTTCGCCTTGATTATCTTCTCTTCAACCTAGTCTCTTACAGTTTCTCTTTTCCATATCCTGCTATCTATCCTCTTTTTTACTCACATTTCTTCTTCCTTGTAGTCACCCACTCTTTTTTTTTTTTTTTCAGCCCAATTTTCTGTCTCTTTCCATTTCTTTTATTGATTTTCTTTCTTTTCCTGGTTCAATCTTTCAGCTTCTTCCTGTATTTCTCCATTGTTTTCCAGCATCACAAGCTACAGGAGAGGTAGGAGGCGAAATGAAGCATGATGGAGCGGCCTGGGACTCTACTACAGGTGTACCGAGTTCATGCCATCAGCTGAGATTCTCTCTCTCTCTCTCTCTCTCTCTCTCTCTCTCTCTCTCTCTCTCATATTCGTATCATTAGTATGTTCTCCAAGCCAACTCGGCAAAATGTAAGTTGATTCTCAGGCTGCCATGACTCACTCTGAACTGAATACAATCGTTTGGCGGCAGCTGGAACAGGATACTAGATCTGTGAAGAAAGTGACATAAAGAGAATATAACACAGAGACAGAAATATAGTAAGTGAGAGAGAGAAGGTACAATGCAGATAGTACAATAATGAATGCCAAATTAATATAAAGAGAGTATCATAAGGAAAGGTATAGTAAAGAGTGAGTACGACGAAAAGTATATGAACCATAAATAGTGGATGTACAACAAAGTATTATGCACTAAGTATATTAAAGGAAGGATAATATGGAGAGAGTATGATAAGAGAAGGCTACAAGACAGGATGGAGAAGTAGTAAGCAGGAGGCGAAGAAGACTGAGATAGGTCTACTTCGAGCTGGACGTTCGGCTGCCGGGGTTCAGTCAATGAATCACTATTCTACCTATTATTATATATCAGTTTAATTCTATATTGGTGGTAGGTCGGAGCGGCCATCATCCACTCACTTGACGTACGGCGTACTTCTTCCTTCACCTGCCCTCTTCCCTTCCTATTTCTCCCATCTCTCCTGTCACTTTATTTTACGCTTCTTCCATTTTCAGGTGGCTTATATTGAGAGACAAGCCAAATACTCTCCTGTAAGCCAGGAAACCAACTACAACGCTGGGTGATAACCATAAAACCAACTCATTTGTGTTCCATATGTGTCAACTAGTGGGTTGGCGGAGGGTTAGAGCCCCTTCCTGTAACACAACTAACTCAAAGACAATGACCATCCTTTACGGGATTATAGGTAGATGTAAATATTATTTCTTTATGTATTTATCTTTGCAGTTCTATATTTCTTATTGTACCTATATTTATATACAGGTAGACATTAGGTGGGAAAGGTTAAATTTACCGCCTCAGTACTGACTCCTTTTTTATCTACTTAGGGTCTCTCTCTCTCTCTTTCTCTCTCTCTCTCTCTCTCTCTCTCTCTCTCTCTCTCTCTCTCTCTCTCTCTCTCTCCATTCATCACTATATTATAGCAATAAAGCAACAAGACAAGTAGGAGCCAAGGTAAAGTAAGGTGGAGCGGCCTGAGATTCTAACAAAGGTTTCTCCAGTTCGACCTACTATTATGTTCGAGGCTTCTTTTTATTTTATCCATCCACTATTTTCTTACCTTCTAATATTCTTTCTCGTCTAGCTTTTTCTGTTCTTTGGTTCACTCTCTCCTTTCTCTCTGCCCCCATCCAAGTTTCTTAATCCTTTCGTCATTATTATTTTCTTTTTATCCCATTTTCTTATAATTTATCCTTTTATTTTCCTATCATCTGTTTACCTTTACTTATATTTTGCTTCTTCCTTGTATTCATTCAATATTATTTCTCAGTCTCACTCTCTTTCTTCTCTTATTACTCTCATTCGCTTTCTCTCATTACAGTGCTCGTTTTGTTTCTGTCCTGCTTTTCATATATTTTTATCTACATCTTCTTGTATATTTGTCTTTTGTTTTTTCATTGCTTTTCCTCTCTTCTCCTTTTAGGTTATCTTTACTAATTTTCTTTCCATCTTTCTATCTTCCTCCATTAGCGTGTCATTACTTACCGTCGAGGCAGGAGGCAAGATGAAGTAAGGTGGAGCGGCCTGGGACTCTAGTACAGGTGATCCGAGTTAACACCTGCACCATTTGTGATTCATTTTCTTATTTTCTTTTCTTTTCTTTCTATCCCTCTCCTTTACTTCACGTGTTACTTCATTCCCGTTCTTCTTTCTTCCAGTTTTCTCAGTTTACTTCTATGTTTCCTCTTTCTTCCTCCTGTCATGTCCTTTCTGTTTCCCCTTTTCGCTTTTTCATTTCCATTCACTGTCTCTTCTTGTTCTTTGTTTCATTCCTTTTTGTCGTTTTTTACTCAGTCCGTATTTTTCTTTCTTTCTGCTGCATTTTTCACTATACAGTATTAAAGCAACAAGAGAAGTCGAAGTGAGTTAAAGGAACTTCCTGGGATTCTAATAAAGGCGTCTGGAGTCAGAACCTCAGCTCAGTCTGGGTTCCTTTTTGCTCTTCTTCCTCAGTTCCTTTATTTTTCATTCTCTTATCCTTAGTTCTTCCGTTTGGTCTCCGTCTCTTGTTTTCATTCCCTTCGTCGATCTCCTTTTCTTTCCTTTTTTTCTTACTCATGGTCTTTCATATTTTTATTCCTTTCACCGTTGTTTTTTTTTTTTTTTTAATCATTCCCTTTTTTCTGTCTGCTGTATGTCTCACATTCTTTCTCGTTTATATTACTTGTTCAAATTTCCTTTCTGAATCTACTAATTCCATTTTCTGTTATTTCGCGGTTTCTCATTTCTCTCCTTCTTCACTTCTTTCTCTTCCTTCATAATCATACATCAGAAGCTACAAGAAATGCAGGAAGTGGGATGAAGTAACGTTATAACCGTCACTTATGACTTACTGTATATCATCATTATCATTACCACCACCACCAACAACAACAGGAACACAGCTCCTTTTTCCACCACTGTGAAGATAATCATCATCAACATCATCAACAATCATCAATCACCAATCATCATCCATCATCATCCATCATCCATCATCATCCATCATCCATCATCATTTAGACAATTATCATTACCATCATGAACATTCACCTAAATCATCTTCACTATCACTAACGCCACCACACCACCGTAATCATCATCATCTTCATTACTACCACCAAAGTCAACTATACTGCATCAAAATCATAGCTACATTACAGCAATACAAGGTACAGAAGAGAGGTAGGATGCGAGTTAAAGTGTAGCGGCCTGGGACTCTACTACAGGTGTACTGATTTAACATCTTTACCATTTATACCTTATTTTTTACTCCCTCCCTTTCGTCTTTTCCTTCTCTTTTATTTCACACTTCCTTTCATTTCATCCTTCCATTCTCCCTTCTTTCTACATTTACAACTTTCTCCTTCTTCCTTTTTCTTTTGTCGTTTCAGTTCCTTTTCCTCCTTCCAATTTCCTTTCCATTATTTCCTGCTTTCTGTTTTATTTTTTTAATTTCCCTTCTTTATTCCCTTTGTCTTTCTCTCTCCTTCCAGTCATTAGTATAATATCGCAATGTAACAACAAGAAACATAGAAGCCGAGGTGAAGTAAGGTGGAGCGGCCTGGCACTCTGATAAAGGTGTCTCGAGTTCGACACCTTCGTCTGGGACGGTTCCTTTATTTATATTTTTTTTATTTACATTCCTACATTTTTCTTATTATACTCTATAATCTCTGTTTCTTTCTTTTGTTCTTTCCTTTCTCCTTTCTTTCTGCTTTGAAATCTTTATTCCTTTCTCCTTTTTATATTCCTTTCACCCCATTTTCCTTTTTCCATTTTGCTTTCTATCGCCCATTCTTTGACATTTACTTTATTAATAATCTTTTTTTTTTTCAATTTTACTATTTAAATCACACTTAATTTTCTTTATTTTATCTAATCTTTCTTTCCTTCCTTTATTTGAAGTTTTGTTTCATTCTTTTTTTCTCTCTATCTCTCTCTGTGCCTCAGCTGGCCTCTTTTTTACTTTTGTCCCTTCCCTTTTCTTTTTGCCATTTCTGTGTTATACTCTTATCGTTCTACACATCATTTTTGTCCTGTTTCCTTTTTTACGCCTGATTTTCTTTTCTCACTTTCTTTCATATGATAACAATACCATAAACTATGAAATATAACAAAAAATGGAATACAGTACTAGTGGTTGTGTGACAAATTACAGGAATGAAGTACATATCAATTTTACGATGGTATCATCAACATGATCATGATTATCATCATAATGGACCGGTTGGCCAATGTTAGGCAGCTACTGTCAAAGGGTGTGGTAAGTCTGTGAGTATAAAACAAGGAAAAAGAATTAGTATAAAGTCTGATGAACCATAGCCGCACTTTTTTTTTTTCCCAGGGCCTACAGCACTGATGGCAGGATTACTACAAATATGACGTAATCGTAGTGGAGGCTTTGATGTGTGACCAGCAGACCTAAAGGGATACGACAATTATAGAATTATGCAAAGATAATTCTCTTCCGTCCCTTGAGTTACATGACTTATTTCCTTGACATATTCATACTCTTGGAAGACTATTCTGTTCAGCTGGGAAAGCACACTTTTAATTAGTACAGGAGTAAATGAAAGTCACAACAATATTTTCAAGGTCAGTAAGTCTTTCTTCAGGTAAACAGAATCACATGAGGGTAGGAAGAATAGCATAAAAGGAGGCCATCATACTGAAGAGTTAAAGTGAGGTTTCAGTATAATCAGAACATAATAAAACACAGACAAACATTACTTGGTACGTGGCTACTCTGGTCATTCTCTCACTCCGGCAGTAAATGAACCCCAGTGAAACTCTGAATCATGTCACTCACCCTCTAACCGTGGGAGACGATGCACGCAGCGGCAGTGTTGTGATGGATGTAAACAAGTAAAAAGATATACACAGGTTTCCCCATATTGTTGATATAAACAGAGGTTTATCTATCTATATACCTAGGCAGTTTCTCCTGTAACGGGGGGGTGGCCAAGACAGAATGACACAATCACCAACACACACACACACACACACACACACACACACACACACATTTACTCGTGTCTTAGTCTCTAAGGGGAAAAGGGGGGATAAGGAGGCAAAATGTTTAATAACTCATTGACTGATACGATTTCTTTTAGTGGCACCAAATCGTCAGCAGTAGACTGTAAAAAAGAAATCCAGTTGTACCATTATTACAGGAGGAACTAACGACAATGCTTCATAACCGTTCGCTTTTAAGACGTCTCTCATCTGAATGAAATCGTCGTGTTTTAGCTTGAATAAAATGCTACCTCCTGGCGATGTTATTAAGCTTTGGGGAATCCTCTCGCAGTGAAGAGGAAAGTAAAGGCTATAATGAACGTGTCGAGTTTGAAACATCTCCCCAAAACTGAATAAAACAATCAGGAGGCAGCAAGAACGAAATATACAAGTCCAAAAATACTAGATGCAGGAGTTACAAGGCCCCTCGGTTAATGCCGTTGGTGTGTAGTGGTGTGGGAGGCTGGGTTTGTGTGGTGATAATTTCTCTGCTGTGCTGTGTGTTGTGAGGATGATAATGTGTACTGTGATGTGGTGTGGTGTGATGTTGTGTGGTGCGGTTTGATGTGGTGTGGTGTGGTGTGGTGTGGTGTGGTGTGGTGTGGTGTGGTGTGGTGTGGTTTGGTGTGGTGTGGTGTGGTGTGATGTGGTGTGGTTTGGCGTTTTTTTCACTCGTCTCTCAGGTCTACGGTAGTGCAACATCTGGCATCCAAAAATCGTCAGCTACAGACGGACAGAACCGCTGCCAGAGATGCTCCAGGCTCTATAAATACGTCATGGGAGTGAAGGGTCTAACCAAGGCCGTATCCAGGATTAACGTTCGAGAGAGAGAGAGAGAGAGAGTGTGTGTGTGTGTGTGTGTGTTTCTCTTGTGCTCATTTTTTTCGTTCTTTCTCCTTTTTTCCTCTTGCCTTCTCCTTTCTTTGATATTACTTTCTCTTCCATGTTATTTTCAACTGCTTTTATTTTTTGCTTTCTTCTTCCTGTCTCAGATTCTCTGGCATTTACTTTATTGATCAACTCATTTTTCCTTCACCTGGTATTTCTTTGTTTGTATACTGATATGTTTCTCATTATTCCCATTCATCTTTCTCCTTCTTGCTTCTTTCTTCCTTCATCTATGTTATAATGATCCGATTTCTATAATGTTTGTTGGTTGGTTGTTTTCTCCGTTTGTTATCGTAACACAGCAAAAACGGCGCATTGTAGCGCAATCTTTGTTACAGGAAGGTACGCTAGAAAGTTAAAACTTGAAAGAAAAAACAATTTCCAGTCCAATCGGGCCACGGTTCCAGAGTTATGACTCATTTCCAGACGTTTGGGATTGGCGACCTGTAGCCGGATCACTTTCTGTATTGGCATTCAAGTTCCGTAATGTAGCAAAACAGGCACATCATGGCGCAATTTTTGTTTTAGCAGGGTGCAGTTATAATGCTCTATATTGAAGACGAAAACAATTCCCAGTCCTATCGGGCCACCAGTTCCCGAATTGTAATTCATTTCTGGCCTTTAAGCGAGTTTTATTACAGAAGCAAAAGCTATAAGAGGAAGGGAGTGAGCTGAAGTATGGTTGCCGTCATAAACACTGGCCTACATCATCATCATCACCATTATCCTCAGCATTACGAATATCATCTTAATCATCGTCATCATTATCCACCGCAGTCATTTATACCTCATTCTCGTTCTTTCCCCCATTATTTCGTTCTTTCTACTGTATATTTCACCTTTGTTTCATTCTTGTCTATCTAGTCACATTTCTTTCAAAGTTTCCATCTTTCTGTATCTTTCCTAATATAATACTATTTTTTTTTTCACATTTCTTTCTCCTGGTCATTCCTCCTGTTTTTTTCCTCCTTCCATTGCTCCTGCTCTTTGTTTTAATTCTTTCCCTCTCCTTTATCTTCACTATTATACACCAGTAAAGCAACAAGGGAAGTAGAGGCCAAGGTGAAGTAAGGTGGAATGACATGAGACTCTAATAAAGGTGTCAAGAGTTCGATCCAACACGAACCGGTGCCTCTTTTTACATTCTTTTATATTTTTTATCTTTATTCCTTCCCCTTAACTCCTTATTTTTTTTTATCCCATTCTCTCGTTTTATGAGAAAAAAAAAAGTAGACAAGAAAAATTAAAAAATTATTATTACAATTAATCAAAAACTTTGTTCTTTTTCTAAAATTTTATATATTTTTTAATGGTTCTTTTGTTTTATTTTGTCCTATCGTCCATTCGTTCATAATTTCCTTATTAACTCAGACATTCTTTTTCCTTTTATTTCCATATATGTCCTACTATTTCTTTTATTCTCTCATTTAGTTTCATATTTACTGCGTTACTTTCTCTTACTCCTCCTTTCTTCATTGTCAACTATATTACAGCATCACAAGCTACCTGACAGGTAAGGGACAGGATGAAGTAAGGTTATCGTCATCAGTACTAAGCTATTGCACATCACCACATTTACCACCACCACCATCACTACTATCATCATCATCATCATCATTAATATCCTTAACTTTAACATATTACCAAAGATAATCTTTATAAGTTTCACCATCATCACCACCTACACATCATCATCTTCATCATCGTCACCATCATCACTGTCACCTTCACTACTAGCATTAGTTTCTTAGATCTGGACATTATATTACATCATCACAAGCTACAAGAGAGATAGGAAGCGAGGTGATGTAAGATGGAGCGGCCTGAGACTCGACTACACCTTAATCGGGTTCAAACCTTCACCCCAACATCCAGCCTCCTTACCTTTATTTCCCCCTTTTCTTCGTTCTCCTTTTCTTCCTTCCTTGGTTACCTTTTTCTTCATTTGTCTCTTGTTATTTACACATCTGTCTCTCCTTTCTCATTTTTTTTTTTCAGTAATTATATTTTTCTCTCCAGTTTCATTTTTCATTTTTTTTTTACCTTCTCTGTTTTACTCACTCCCATTACTCTTTCTTCCCCTTTTTGGGCTATTTAACAGCAATAAGGCAATTGCAGAAGTAGGAGTCAAGGTAACGTAGGGCTAAGCGGCCTGAGAATCCAACAAAAGCGTCTTGCGTTCGTCTGTAATCTTGATGGTTCCTCTTTCTTTCTTTTTTTTTTCATCCCATTTTCTTTTCTTTTTCCACTGAGATTCCCTTTCTTTTCTATTCTATCTTTCATTTTCTTTCGCCTTTTCTTTCTTCTCTACTATATTACAACATCACAGGCTGAAGACAGTTAGGACCCTTTATAAGTACGACCGAAAGCCACCATAATATTTCATCACAAGCTTCAAGAGAGTTAGGATTCTGCATAAGTACGACCCAGTCACTACTGTATTACGTCACAAGCTGCAAGAGAAGTAGGATGCGAAAAAAAGGAAGCCCAACCCAGGTGTCACTCCACTACAGGTGTATTGAGTTCACAGATTTCATTTTTCCTGCTACTTTTTTTTACTCCATTTTTCTGTATGTTTCTTTTTCCTCGTTTTTTTTTTCCTGTTTTACATTTCGTATTTTCCCATATTCTTTCTCGCGTTTTCTTTTTTGTTTGCTTTCCATATTTCTTCTTTCTCGCACTTTTTTATGGTTTACCTTCTGCCTTTGTCACCCTTTCCTCTCGCCCTTTCTTTCTTCCCATCTTCTGGTCATTTTATTCTCTCTTCTTTCCTTACCCATTTGTTTGCTATTTCTCTTTACCTCTTGCTCTCTTCCCGTCTTTCCATATTTACTTCAGTTTTTCTTTTATTTCTTTATTGCGATATCCCATTTTTTCACACCCCGCTAACAGACGTAAATGACGAATAGATCTTTGGGTTTTTATTACGAACGACTCGAAAAATAGTCTGCAGGAAGGAAGGATATTCAAATAAAATTGTTAGTAAGATTTTTGTGAAGGCGTCAGAAGGAGCAGGAAGAATCTGGGTCAAGAGAGTTCAGAGCATTTAGTACGAATGAAATTATTCTTAGTTCAGCGAAAAACACACTTGGCATGATTCCGTACAGAAGCATAAAAGAGCAGAAATACAGAGGTTGCTGGAGTCAGTACCTTTTGTACGCCTTCTCCTCCATTTCGTCCTGTCCCCTACCGTTCCCATTCTCCAACTCACATCACCTTCTCTCATACATTCTTCTACTTATTTCCTTTCATCTTATCCTTAGTCTTTCCTTGCCAGTCTCCCCTTTCACCTCAGTCACATATATTCCTCTAGTCAGTTTTTCGTTCTCCATCCTTTCCATGTGGTCAGACTATCTCCGACTATTATTCTTAAACTCTTCAATCATATTAACATTAATACCAACACAAAATTTTGCTGTGCTTATATACGAGAAAATTCTGCGATTTTATAGGTTCCTATTTTCAGAATTATAGATCAGAGATTGTACACACGAAAAAATTTGCTGTTATTTTTTTCTATATGAAAAATATATGGTTGTTTTCACCAATATCATATCGTTATTTTTGTCTTTTTCCTGCCATTATCCGGAGGGTGTGGGGTGAGAGGAGAGCCTTCGTCTCTTCTTTTTTCATACAAGTTGGTTATATCTTTAGAATCAGTTGCTTCCGCAACAGATAACCTCGTTATGGGCCAATAGGCCTCCTGTTATCTGTACTTGCTGTGTGCTGCTACGTACTCCAGTATTGTCTCACAAGCTATATAAGATGTAGGAGGCGTGATGAAGTTGGGTTATCATCAGAACTGACCTGCATCACCCTCATCAGTACCACCATACTCAGCATCACCATAAAGAGTAGGAGGCGTGATGTAGCAAGATGGAGTGGCCTGCCACTCTACACATGTATATACCCGTTTAACACCTTGACCTTCTAGTCTTTAGGCTCCTTCTTTATCTTGTTCTTTATCTCCTTCCTCTGTAGTTAACTCTGGTTTAGTCATGTTCTTCTTTCTCAGTTTCGGTTTTTCGCTTACTTCCTTCTCTCTCAGTCCTTTCCTATATTGCTCTCCTTTCTGTTTTTCATGTTCGTTATTTTTATTTTTCGTTCCAGTTTTTTACTTTTCTTTCCTCTCTCTCTCTCTCTCTCTCTCTCTCTCTCTCTCTCTCTCTCTCTCTCCCCACTACTTTGCCACAATAAAGCAACAGGACAAGTAGGAGCCAAGGTGAAGTAAGGTGGAGCGGCCTGAGATTCTAACAAAGGTTTCTCCAGTTCGACCCGTACTCTCTCCCAGGTTTCTCTTTGTTTCTATTATTTTTTTAATTTCCCCTTTTCATTACTTTTTAATTTTCCTTCTTTACCCTTTTTCTGTTCTTCATTGTTTCTTTCCTCTTTCTTGTGTTTCCCTTTCTTAATTGTTAGTTCTCTCTACTTTATTATCTTCCCTACATCCCAGTTTCTAATAATTTCTTTTCCATCTCCCGTGATCTGTCCTTAACTTTCCTCACATTTTTCTTCTTCGTTATATTCATCCACTCATTTCTACGGTCTCATTTTCTTTCTCTTTCCATGTCTTTCATTCATTGTCTTTTTTCTTACCTGGTCCATTCTTTCAGCTTCTTCTTGTATTTGTCCATTATTTTCCAGCATCACAAGCTACAGGAGAGGTAGGAGGCGAGATGAAGCATGATGGAGCGGCCTGGGACTCTACTACAGGTGTACCGAGTTCATGCCATCAGCTGAGATTCTCTCTCTTTCTCTCTCTTAGCCTTTTCTTTCCTGATTCGAAATTTCTTTGAATTGTACTCTCTCTCTCTCTCTCTCTCTCTCTCTCTCTCTCCTTCCTTTCGTTACTATACTACAGTAATAAAGCAACAAGACATGTAGAAGCCAAGGTGAAGTAAGGTGGAGCGGCCTGAGATTCTAACGAAGGTTTCTTCAGTTCGACCCATATTCACATGAGCGCTTCTTTTTTATTTTTTATCCATCCCACTTTTTTCTTTGTATTTCTAATTTTCCTCCTTTTGTCCTTTTCTCTGTTCTTTCGTTCATTGTTTCCTTTCTCACTGTCCCCATCCTAATTTTTTAAAATTTTCCCCTTCATTCTCTTCTCTTCATTCCAGTCTCCTATAATTTCTCTTTTCCACCTCATATTATCTTTTCTCCTTAACTTACACTGTTCTTCTTCACTGTATTCATCTAAAAAAAAAATTTCAGTATCAATTTCTTTCTTCTTTTTTTTTTTCTCACTCGCTTTCTGTCATTGAAGTGCTCGTTTTCTTTCTTTCCTGTCTTTCGTATTTCTTTATCTAGTTTTTTCCTGCATATTTGTCTTTTCTTTTTTCATTGCTTTTCCCATCTTCTCCTTTTAGGTCACCTTTACGAATGTTCTTTCCCCCTTTGTGTGTCCATTACCGTGTCATAACCTACAGTAGAGGTAGGAGGCGGGATGAGGTAAGATGGAGCGGCCTAGGACTCTAGCACAGGTGGACCGTATGGACATCTTACCATTTATCCTTCATTTTCATTAGTATTTCTACTTTTCATTCTTTCCCCCTTATTTATTTCACGTGTTGCTTTATTCCCGTTCTTCTTTCTTCTGTGGTGTAGTGTGGTGTAGTGTGGTGTAGTGTGGTGTGATTTTTTTTTTTACACTCGAATCTCAGTTGTACGGTGATTCAGTATCTGGCATCCAAAAATCTTCAGCTATTGATGGACAGAACCTCTGCTAGAGATGCTCCAGGCTTTATGTCATAGGAGTGAAGGGTCAAAGCAAGGCCGTATGCAGGATTAATGTGTGTGTGTGTGTGTGTGTGTGTGTGTGTGTGTGTGTGTGTGTGTGTGTTCTTGTTTTTTCGCTCATTCTCCTCTCTCTTATTCTTTTTTTTACTCGTTTCTTTTACCTTATTTTCATTCCCCTCTCCTTTTTGCCTTCTCCGTACTATCTCCGATTCTCTGGTACTTACCTCACTGATAAACTCATTTTTCTTTTGTTTTGTATTTCTTACTTTTCATTATGGTACACCGGTAAATCTATCTATCTATCTATCTATCTATCTATTGCCAGACGCCTCAATTCCGTACGGGGTGGCCATGAACAAATCGCCTCCACGTCGCCCTATCCCCAGCCATTTCACTGCCCTGCTTCCAACTCACACACCCCTATCTCATATACCTCTCCACTCCAAAATCATCATCATCATTTTCCCCTACTTTTCTTTCTCTTTCGTCCTCCTTTCCACTTCCATTATATTACAGGAGCACAGGCTATAAGACGTAGGAGGTGAAATGAAGTAAAATTACTCTCACCAACGCTGACCTGCATCATCGTCATCATCATCATCATCATTCTCAGCATCGCGAACATCATCTCACTTACCTCCTCCTCCTCATCATCATCATCATCGTTACCCACCTTCACCATTTCTACCTAATTATCTTTCTTTTCAGCCTTTCTCGTTCACATTCAGATATTTCACTTTTATTTCATTTTTTCTCCCAGTTCTGTTTAATATTCAAGCTTCCTTTGCCTTTCTTACTTTTTTGCCTTTTCCTTTCTTTTTTTTTTTTACCTTCCTTTACCCATTTTATACCTTATCATTTTTCTTCTTTCATTGTTCTCTCTCTTATATTTTCCTGCTCCTCCCCTCTCATTTTTCGTCACTATATTACAGCAATAAAGCAACAAAGACTGTGGTAGCCAAGGTGAAGTACAGCGGAGCGGTCTAGGACTCTAATAAAGGTGTCTGGAATTTGAATCAGGATACACTAAAGGTTCCTATTTTCTTTTTTTTTTAATTCTTTATAGTCGTTCTTTATTTTTCGCCCATACCTCTTATATTTTGGTCCTTCCTCTCGTTTTACTAAGAAACAGGAGACATAAAAAAAAAAAAATTTTGATTTCAAGGATGCACCTGGTGAACAAGCCTACATTTTTTCTATCCTTAATAACCTAGAGCAGCTTGTACAGCTGCCTTGGAGAGAGCTCCAAGACCGCCTTGGAGAGAGCTCCAACATACTTGACCTCTTCCTCACAACTAATCCTTCTGCTTACTCTGTTAATCTTTTCTCTCTTGTGGGCTCCTCCGATCACAACCTTATTACCTTCACCTGTCCTATCACTCCGGTACGGCCTGTGGACCCTCCAGGGAAACGTCGTCTGTGGCATTTTGGAGCCCCGGACTGGGAGGTCCTCAGGCAGTACTTCTTTGATTTTCCCTGGAATGATTATTGCTTCCATGGCCGTGAGCCATCTGAGTGTGCCTTGCGCATTACGGAGGTTATTCTCTCGGGCATGGAAGCATACATTCCTTTCTCATATCCTTTGACTAACGCAAGAAAGCCTTGGTTTAATCACGCTTGTTCTAATGCTGTCCGCAACAAGGAGAGGGCCTACAAAAGGTACCGGAGCCAACCCACCCCTGAATCACATCATCTTTACGTTTCTGCCCGGAATCGTGCTAAGTCTGTTCTTCGCTCTACTAAAAATAATTTTATCCATACTAAATGCTCTCAACTCTCCAACTCGAATTCTTCCCGCTCCTTCTGGCACCTTGCCAAAAATCTTTCTAACAACTTTACCTCATCATCCTTCCCTCCTCTTTTCTACTCTGATGGTTCTGTAGCTATTTCTTCTACTGATAGAGCAGATCTCTTCGCACAGACTTTCTCCTCCAATTCCACCTTAGACGATTCCGGTGCTGTTCCTCCATCACTTCCCCCCTCTGACTTCCTAATGGCTGACATTAAAATTTCTTCAGTTGATGTATTTTCTGCCATCACTGGCCTCAGTACTAACAATGCATATGGGCCTGATGGGGTCCCTCCTGTTGTTCTCAAGAACTGTGCTTCTGTGCTTACACCCTGCCTAGGCAAACTCTTTCGCCTTTGACTGTCAACTTGTACCTTTCCTTGTTGCTGGAAGTTTGCTCTCATTCAGCCAGTCCCAAAGAAGGGTGACCACTCCCAACCCTCCAACTATCGTCCAATTGCTTTAACGTCCTGTATTTCAAAAGTTTTCGAGTCAATTCTCAATAGAAAAATTCTAAGGCATCTTTCCTATCACAACCTTCTTTCTGATCGTCAGTACGGGTTCCGTCAGGGACGCTCCACTGGCGATCTTCTCACCTACATTTCAGACTCCTGGTCATCCTCCTTTCGGGACTTTGGCGAAAGCTTTGCCATTGCTCTTGACATCTCAAAGGCTTTCGATCGAGTCTGGCATAAATCTTTAATTTCCAAACTGCCCTCCTACGGTTTCTATCCTTCTATCTGTGCCTTCATCGCTAGCTTCCTTTCTGGTCGTTCTATAGCCGCTGTTGTAGACGGCCATCGTTCTTCTAGATCTATCAACAATGGCGTTCATCAGGACTCTGTCCTATCACCAACTCTCTTCCTTTCATTCATCAATGATCTTCTAAGCTGTACATCTAACCCTATCCACTCATACGCTGATGACTCCACCCTTCACCTTTCCATTCTGTTCCTGCAACGCCCATCTCAACGTTACTTCAACAAACAAGGGATGAGGCTATGGCACACCTAATGTCTGACTTGGCTCGTATCTCTGACTGGGGTAAAAATAATATGGTTGTTTTTAATGCATCTAAGACTCAGTTCTTACACCTATCAACCCGACAAAATCTTCCACAGGTATACCCACTAATGTTTAATAATATTCAGCTTAATCCTGCATCATCCTTGAACATGCTTGGGGTTTCATTTGCTCGGGACTTATCTTGGAAAGATCATATTACGTCTCTTGTAAAATCTGCTTCCAAGAGATTGGGTATGCTAAGCCGACTCCACTCTTTCTTTACCCCTGCACAATTGTTGACTCTATACAGGGGTTTTATCCGCCCCTGTGTGGAGTACAACTCTCATGTGTGGGGAGGCTCCCTACAGCTCTTCTCATTAATTCTCCTCCTCTTACTGACTCCCTTCAACCTCTGTCTCTTCGCCGCACTGATGCATCTTTGTCTCTTTTCTATCGCTGCTTTAATGGTCACTGCTCCTCTGAACTGTCTGCTTGCATTCCTCCACCTCTACGACAGGCGCGTAGCACCCGTCTGGCAGCAAACTCTGATCCCTTTTCTGTCCAACTCTCTAATGCAAGAGTTAACCGTTACTCCCAGTCTTTCATTTATGCAACAGGTCAGCTCTGGAACTGTCTCTCTCTGTCTGTATTTCCTGCTGCCTATGATCTCCAGTCTTTCAAACGCAGTGTGTCCAGGCATCTCAAAATGATCGGATCTTGAATTTGGCTTTCTATTGTATTTTGTTTTTCTCTTGGAGGGAACTGTTCCTGCGGGCTCATGGCCTTTGGTTCCTTCTTCCTCGCATTTAAAAAAAAAAAAAAAGAATTAATTATAACCTTTATGCCTGTCCTTTTTGTCTACCTTTTTTTTTTCCACTGCTTGCTTTGTTTTACTTTGACCTTTCCATCTCCAATTCATTGATATTATCCTTATTAAGTCTGACTTTTCCTTTTCCATTTATTACCGTTTTATTCCTAGTGATTCTTTGTTTCCCATTTCCTTTCATCTATACTGCTTTAGTTTCTCTCTTCCTTCCTTCCTTCATTGTCCACAATATTAGAGCATCACAAGCTACCAGACAGGTAAGAGATGAAATGAAACAAGGTTATCTTCATCAGTACTAAGCTGTTGCACATCACCAGCAACATCACCACCACCATCACTAGCACTACACCACCACCGCTACACCATTATTATCATCATCATCATCATCATCTAACATCCATTCAATTAACATCTCATCAAACTTAATTTCTATCAGTTTAACCATCATCACCACCAACGCCATCATCACCACTGTTATCATCATCGCCATCACCTCCATTATCCTTATCAGCATCTTAGATATGGGCATTATATTGCATCATCACAAGCTACAAGAGAGGTAGGAGGCGAGGTGAAGTAAGGTGGAGCGGCCTGGGACTCGATTACACTTGAATCGGGTTCAAACCTTCACCCCGACATTGAATCTCCTTTTCTTTTTTCCCCTTTGTTTTTCGTTCTCATTTTCATTCTTCCTTTCTTCTTCGTCATCTTTTTCTTTATTCCACTCTTGTTGTTTACATGTCTCTCCTTTCTTAGTCTGTTTTTCAGTTCATCTATTTTCCTTTTCTGCTTCATGTTTCATTCTTCTCATATTTTTCTCTGTTTTACCCACTCCCATTTTACCTACATCCGCTTTCTTATCTATTTAACAGCAATAAGGCGAATGGAGAAATAGGAGTCAAGGTGAAGTATGGTGGAGCGTCCTGAGAATCCAGTAAAAGTTTCTTGTGTCCCACCTTTAATATTGACAGCTCCTTTTTAGTTTTAATATTTGTCTTGCTTTCCTTTCCTAGTTTTTCTTTCTTTTTTCCATTAACGTTCCTTTAGTTTTCTATTCTACCATTCTGTCACTTTTCGTTCTTCTCTGCTTCATAACAGCATCACAAGCTGCAGGAGAGATAAGATGCTTTATAAGTACGATCCAAAGCCATTTTACATTACATCACAAGCTGCAAGAGAGTTAGGATCCTTTACAAGTACGACCCAGAACCACTATACATTACATCACAAGCTGCAAGAGAGGCAGGAGGCGGGACGAAGTAAGCCCAACCCACCTGCCACTCTACAACAGTACAGGTGTATTGAGTTCACAGCATTTGTTTTGCCTCCTATTTCTGTTTATTTTTTTTTTCCTGTTTATATTCCTATCCCCTCCTTTTTTACTTAGCCTTCCTTATTTTCCCATATTTTTCCACCCCATTTCTTTCTTGATCGTTTTCCAGCTTTTTCCTACTTTCTTCCCCCAGTCCCTTTTTATAGCTTACCGTCCTCCTTTATTTGTTTTCTTTTCCTCTCACTTCTTTCTCCCTCACTTTTTTTTTTTTTTCTGTGTCCATTTGGAGACACTTTTTCTCTCTCTCGTCTTCCTCCATTCTCGTCTTTCCACTTTCAACATTTACCTCCGCTTTTCATATCTGTTATTATTGCTCCGACTTTAGCAAGGCGAAGAGATAATGTTTTTGTCAGTGTGTGTGTGTGTGTGTGTGTGTGTGTGTGTGTGTGTGTGTGTGTGTGTGTGTGTGTGTGTGTGTGTGTTTGTTCCAAACATGTTTTGAAAAGATGTGGACGAATTATCACCAAACTTTCGGGAAATAGCAACTATGTAGATGTGCAGTAGCCTATTATTTTTGGTGTGGATTTGATCAATGACGGCCGAGTGTCAGCCGCCATTTGTTTTTAATAAAGACTGGCTTTTTGCGAAGTGCTGTGACTGAATTCCGTAGTGTTTTGTGAATTTACTTCAAATTGATTTTGTTGGTAATATGTACAAGCAACAAGAGTTCCACCTGGACCACTTAGTCGCGGGATATGGCTAACGTGGCAACAGCGCGTGTGTGTGTGTTCGTGTGTACATGCCCGAGAATTTATCGAATCATCAAGCATCCCCCTTTGCCGTATTATATTATTATGTGGTCATTGTATTATGCTGTGATATTGGCTAATAAATACTGTGTGATTGGGATAATGAGCTGTGCACTATGCTATTTATAAAGTCTGATTTATATAAAATAATTCTTTTCTTGTAGCGTGAATCACGATACAGGTTGAGTTGTGGTTCAAAAACATCGCGCCATTTATGGGTGAACTTGCTCACTGTTTCTGAATCACACAGTATTTATTAGCCAATATCACAGCATAATAATATGACCACATAATATATAATACGGCAAAGGGGGATGCTTGATGATTCGAAAAATTCTCGGGCATGTACACACGAACACACACACGCGCGCTGTTGCCACGTTAGCCATATCCCGCTACTAGGTGGTCCAGGTGGAACTCTTGTTGACTGTACATTATCCAACAACATATTTTGACTAGTGATTACCAATCGGCCCCCGAATGCTTTTGTTTCATGTCTTTTTTTATGATATCCCATTTTTTCACATCCCACTACTGGAAGTAAATGACGAATAGATCTAAGAGTTATTATTAACAACGACTTTAAAAAATAAAAAGTAGGAGGGAGGGAGGATGAAGCAAAATTTTTAGAAGTGTTTTTGTGAAGGCGTCAGAAGGAGCACGAAAAATTTCGGTCAGGAGAAGTCAGAGCATTTAGTACGAATGAAATTGTTCCTAGTATAGCGAAGAACACACTTGGCATGATTCTGTACAGAATCATAAAAGAGACGAGTTCAGGGAAAGATTGGCGCCAGTACCTTTTGTAGGCCTCCTCCTCCATGTTGCCCTGTCCCCTACCGTTTAGCTGCCCTTCTCCAACTCACATCACCTTCTCTCATACATCATTCTACTCCGTCCCTTCATCATATATTTAATTTTGCCCTCCCACTCACCCCATCCACCTGTCACATGCACTCTTCTAGTCAGTTTCTCATTCTCCATCCTCCCCACCTGGTGAAACCATCTGGGACTGTTAAAGCTTTGAAACACATCCACAGCAATAACAAAGAAGAGTTTCCTGTACTTAAATTTAAGAACATTTGGCGATTTTATATGTATGGATTAGAGGTTGCAGACACTATAGTATTTACTGTCATTTTTTGTTTGCCTATACGAATATACACGTTTCTTCTCCCCTTCAATCATGTTATTTTGTCTTTTTCCTTCGTTTGTCTGGAGGGTGTGGATAACCCTTTGGTTAACTTTGCTTTAGTCATGTCCTTCTTTCTTAGTTTCGGTTTTTCGCTTACTTTCTTTTCTGTGTGCTTTCCCTTCTCTCTCCCATCGTTCTCCTTTTTTTTTTATTATGATTCGTTTCATTCTTCTCTCTCTCTCTCTCTCTCTCTCTCTCTCTCTCTCTCTCTCTCTCTCTCTCTCTCTCCTACATTATAGCTATAAGGCAATAATACAAGTAGGGGCCATGGTGAAGTAGGGTCAAACTGCCTGATGTTCTAACAAAGGTTTCTCCAGTTCGACCCCAGTTCACGACACATGCTTCTTTTTCTTTTTCTTTTTTTTTTCCCCTTTTTATTACTTTTCGATTTCCTTTCTCTGTCCTCTTTTCTTTCGTTATCACTTTTTTCTTCTTGTCTGTCTTTCACCTTTCTCATTTCTTAATCCTTTTGCCTTAATTACCTTCTCTTCATCCCAGTTTCTTATAATTTGTCTTTTCCATCTCCTATTATCTGTTCACTTCTGCATTTTTCTTCCTTGCATTCATGCACTCCTTCATTTTTGTCATTTTCTTTCCATTCTCTTTTCTTTCATTCATTTTCTTCCTTTTCCATGTTCATTCTTTCAGCTTCTTCCTGTATTTCTCCATAACTTTACGGCATGACAAACTGCAAGAGAGGTAGGAGGCGAGATGAAGCATGATGGAGCGGCCTGGGACTCTACTACAGGTGTACCAAGTTCATGCCATCAGCTGAGATTCTCTCTCTCTCTCTCTCTCTCTCTCTCTCTCTCTCTCTCTCTCTCTCTCTCTCTCATCATAATGCCATTAGTATGTTCTCCAAGTCAACTCAACAAAATGTACGTTGATTCTCAGGCTGCCATGACTCACTCTGAACTGAATACAATCGTTTGGCGGCAGCTGGAACAGGATACTAGATCTGTGAAGAAAGTGAAATAAAGAGAATATAACACGGAACCAGAAACAAAAATAAAGGAAGAGAAAGTATGATGAAAGCATTCCATGGTATAATGGTGAGTATGACAGAAATAAGTATAATGCAGATAGTATGATAATGTAAAATAAATATAATAAAGACAGTATCATAAAGGAAGGTAAAGGAAAGAGTGAGTATGATGAAAAGTATAATATGAACCATAATAAAAAAATATATAGCACAGTATGATGCAGCAATCATATTAAAGGGAGGATAATAACCAGAGGTCATAAGAGAAGGCATAATAAGAGACAGGATGGAGTAGTAGTAAGCAGGAGACGAAGGAGACCGAGATAGATGGACTTCCAGTTGGCCGTTGGTCGGTCGCTGTTCAATAAATAGACCACTATCATACCTCCTATTATATATCAGTTTCTTTCTATATTTGTGGTAGGTTGTAGCGACCTCCATCTACTCACTTGATGAAGTGCGGCCAACGTCTTCCTTCACCTTTACCATTTTTTTTTCTGTCTGGCCTCCTCTATACACATTTCTCCCATCTCTCCTGTCATTTTCTATTATATTTCATTCCTTTTCAGGTGGCTTATATTGAGAGACAATCCAAATAGTTTCCTGTAGGGCAGGGAACAATTTTCAGCGCTGAGTGGTAACCATATAACCAACCCATACGTGTTCCGTACTTCTCAACAAGTGGGTTGGCGGAGGGTTAGGGCCCCTTCCCGTAAAACAATTAACTCAAAGTCAAACGACCACCCTTTACGTATGGCCATAGACTGATTGACTATTTCTTTATGTATGAGTCTGTGTACTTCTATATCTCTTTTTTTACTTATATCTATATACACGTAGACATGTGGCAAGTGAGGTTAAGTCTGTCGCTTCAGTACCCACCACTTTTTGATCTATACGAGGTCTCTCTCTCTCTCTCTCTCTCTCTCTCTCTCTCTCTCTCTCTCTCTCTCTCCTTCCTTTCTACTCTATATTACAGCAATAAAGCAACAAGACAAGTAGGAGCCAAGATGAAGTAAGGTGGGGCGGCCTGAGATTATAACAAAGGTTTCTCCAGTTCGACCCAGGCTTACATGAAGGCTTCTTTTTATTTCCATTTTATGTCCATCCACTCTTTTTTTTTTTTTTTAATTCTAATATTCTTTCTTTGCTCGCTTTTTCTGTTCTTTCGTTCACTCCTTCCTTTATTTCTGTTTCATCCTAATTTCTTAATCCTTTCACCTTTATTATCTTCTCTTCATCCCAGTTTCTTATAATTTATGTTTTCCATCTCGTAGCATCTACTCTCTTCTTTACTAATTTTTTTCTTTTTCACTGTATTCACCCATTAATTTTTCTCAATCTCACTTTCTTCTCTCATTTCTCACATTCGCTTTCTGTCATTGCCGTGCTCATTTTCTTTCTTTCCTGCCTTTCGTATATCTTTATTTACCCTTACCTGTATATTTGTCATTCCATTTTTCATTGCTTTTCTTGCTCTCTTCTTGTAGGTTACCTTTACCCATTTTCATTCCCCCTTTTTATCTTTCTACATTACCGTGTCATAACCTACAGTGGAGTTAGGAGGTGAGATGAAGTTAGCTGGTGCGGCCTTGGACTCCAGTATAAGTGAACGAGGTTAACACTGTACCATTTATGCTTCATTGTCTTATGTTTTCTTACCTTTCTCTCTTCCCCTCTTATATATTTCATGTGTTGCTTCATTCTCGTTTTTTTTTACCAGTTTTCAAAGGTTACTTCTATCTTTCCCCTTTCTTCCTCTTGTCATGTCCTTTCCTTTTTCCATTTTCCTTTTTCATTTCCATTCATTGTCTTTTCTCGTTCTTTCTGTCATTCGTTTTTCCTGTATTCTTACTGCATTTCTTCATTTCTTTCTGCTGTCTTTCACCACTATATTACAATAATAAAGCAACAAGTGAAGTAGGAGTGATGTAGGGGAACGCCCTAGGGGTCTAGTAAATGTGTCAGGAGTCAGAACCTAAGCTAAGCCAGGGATCTTTCTCATTCTTCTTCCTCAATTCATTTATTTTTCATTCTCTTGTCCTTAGTTTTCCGTTTAGTCTCCTTCGTCTCAATTTTTGTTCCCATTGTTAATCTCCTTGTCTTTATTTTTTTTTTTCGTACTCATGTCTTTCATATTTTTTTCTTCTTTCATCTTTCTGTGTTGTATAATCATTCCTTTATTACTGTCTCCTGTATGTCTCCTTTCTCATTTTTTTTACTTGCCTTCTGACTCTTTTAATTTAGTTATCTGTTATTTTGCTGTTTCTCCTTTCTAAATCTTTTCATTCAGTTCTATTCCTTGCTATTTCCTTTTTCCATAATAATACATCACAAGCTACGAGAAATGCAGGAAGTGAGACAAAGTAACGTTATTTCCATCAATACTAATTCACTGAATATCATCATTATCACCACCACCACAACAACAAGAACATCATCATCAACGAAACAATACCCTTTTCCATTATCATCATCATCATCATCATCATCATCATTTGTACGATTATCATTACCGTCATCAAAACTGAACAAAATTATCTGTAGAAATACTAACACCACGATCATCATCAACATCATTTTCCCTATTAACGCCACCACAGTCTACTACATCACATCAAAATCATCACTATTTTACAGTATCACAAGATACTCTACAAGAAAGGTAGGAGGAGAGAGAAAATAAAGTGGAACTGTCCGGGACTTTACGACAGATGTGCCGACTTAACACCCTTTTATGTCTTATATTCTTTCCCTTTCCTTTCTTCTTTTCCTTCGTCTTTATTTCACACTTCCTTTCATTTCGTCCTCCTTTTCTTCCTTCTTCCTACATTTCCCATTTTCTTTATCCTTCCTCTTTCATTTGTCATTTCAGATCCTTTTCCTCCTCCAAAATTTCCTTTCCATTCTTTCATATTTTTTTTACCTAATTACTTTCTCCTTTATTCTCTTTGTCCTTCTCTCTCTACTTCTTATCTTCATTATATTACCTCTATACAACAACAAGAGACTTAGGAGCCGAAGTCAAGTAAGGTGGGGCGGCCTGGGACTCTGATCAAGGCGTCCCAGCGTACGACACTGTCGTCTAGGATGGTTCGTTCATTTATAACCTTTTTATATTCCTTTCTACGTTCTTATTATTTATGCTCAACTATCTCGTTTTTCTTTCTTTTATTCTCTCCGTCTCCCTCTTTGTTTCTCCTTTCCTCATTATTCCTTTCTCCTCATCCCCTTTTCCTTTTCTGCTTTCTATTATCCATTCTTTGGCATTTACTTGATTAATTCTCTTTCTTTTCACTTTTACTATTTACATCGCACTAAATTTTATTTATATAATGTTTCATTGTCTCCTTCCACCTTTATTTCAAGTTTCGTTTTACTATTCTTCTTCTCTCTGTCTCTGTCTCAGCTGGCCTCTTTTATACTTTCGTTCCATCCCTTTTCGTTGTAATATCACTCCTAATTTCTCTTGTCGTTCTAAACTTCATTTTTCTCACTGTTGTCTTTTTCGCCTCTCTTTCTTTTCTCTTTCACCTTTCGTAACCACATAATAACAGTAAGATATACTATGGCATAAAATAAAGTAAGGAATACAGTACAAGTGTTTGTGTGACGATTTTAAGGAATGAAGTACATATCAATTTTACGATGGTATCATCAACATGATCATGATCATCATCATCATAATGGACCGGTTGGCTAATGTTAGGCAGCTTCTGTCAAAGGGTGTGGTAAGTCTGTGAGTATAAAACAAAGACAATAAAGAATTAATCTAAAATCTGATGAACCATAGCCGCGTTTTCTTTCGCCAGGGCCTACAGCACTGATGGCATAATTACTACAAATATGATGTAATCGTAGTGGAGGCTTTGATGTGTGACCAGCAGACCTAAAGGGATACGATAATTATAACATTATTCGAAGATATTTCCTTTCAGTCCCTTGAGTTACATGACTTATTTCCTTGACATATTCTTACTCCTACAAGACGACTGTATTCATCTGCGGAAGCACTTTTTTTTTTTTTTATAAAAAAGTAAATGAAAGCCACAAAATATTGTCAAAGTCAATAAGTCTTTTTTAGGTAAATAAAATCACGTGACGGTAGGAAGAACAGCATAAAAGAAGGCCATCGTACTTAAGAAGTTAAGATGAGGTTTCAATATAGTCAAAATATATTAAAACATAGACATTGCTTAGTACGTGGCTTCTCGGGTCATTCTCCCATTCCAGCAGTAAATGAACCCCAGTGAAACTACGAATCACGTCAGTCACCCTCTAACCGTGGGAGAGGATGCACGCAGCGGCAGTGTTGTGATGGATGTAAAGGACTGACGTAAAAGATATACACAGCTTTCCCCATATTGCTGATATAAACAGAGGTCTATCTATCTATATACCTAGGCTGTTTCCCCTCTAAAGGGGGGTATCCAAGACAGGGAGACACACCAAAATACTCACACACACACACACACACACACACACACACACACACACACACACACATTCACTAGTATCTTAGCCTCTAAGGGAAGATAGGGAGGTAAGGAAGCAAAATGTTTAATAACTAACTGACCGTTACTATTTTTCTCAGTGGCACCAAATCGTCAGCAGTAGACTGCAAAAAAGAAATATAAGTGTATCATTATTAGAGATGGAGTTACGGAAATGTGTCATAATTGTTCATTTCTACGACGTCTCACATCTGATTGAAACTGTTGTGCTTAATCTTCAATAAAATGCTTTCTCCTGGCTATGTTACTAAGCTTCGGGCAATCCTCCACAGGGAAATGGTAAATAAAGGCTATACTGAACGTATCCACTTTACATCACTCCAAAACTGAATCACATAATCAGGAGATAGCAAGAGCAAAACATACAAGCACAAAAATACTACATCCCAGAGTTACAGGGGCCCTTAGCTAATGCCCTTGGTGTGTAGTGGTACGAGAGGCTGAGTTTGTGTGCTGATAATTCCTATGCTGTGCTGTTATGGGAGGCTGATAATGTGTACTGTGATGTGATGTGGTGTGGTGTGGTGTGGTGTGGTGTGGTGTGGTGTGGTGTGGTGTGGTGTGGTGTTTTTTCACTCGTCCCACAGGTCTACAATTGTGCAACACCTGGCATCCAAAAATCCTCAGCTACAGACGGGCAGAACCGCTGCCAGAGATGCTCCAGGCTCTATAAATACGTCATGGGAGTGAAGGGTCTAAGCAAGGCCGTATACAGGATTAATGAGAGAGAGAGAGAGAGAGAGAGAGAGAGAGAGAGAGAGAGAGAGAGAGAGAGAGAGAGAGAGAGAGAGAGAGAGAGAGAGAGAGAGAGAGAGAGAGAGACAGACAGACAGACAGACAGACAGACAGAGTGGGGGAGGGTGTTTTTCTTGTGCTCATTTTTTTCGTTCTTCCACCTCTTTCCTTCTTTTTCCGTTTTATTTTATATTTCTTTTTCACGTTATTTTCAATCCCTTTTATTTTTCTCTTGCTTCCTGCTATCTCAGATTCTATCGCATTTACTTTATGGATTAACTCATTTTTCCTTTGCCTTGTATTTCTTTCTTTCTATACTGATATATTTCTCATTATTCACATTTTTTCTTCTTCTTGGATCTTTCTTCCATCATCTATATTATAAAGATCCGATTTCTATATGTTTGTTGGTTTGTGGGTTTCTCCGTTTGTTACCGCAACACAGCAAAAACGGCGCATTGTAACGCAATTTTTGTTAGAGCAAGGTACCGCAACAAAGTTCTAACTTGAATAACACAATTTCCAGTCCATTTGGGCCGCCGGTTCCCGAGTTGTGACTTATTTCTGGCCTTTTGAAACTGAGCGAAGGCCGTCGAAGGAGGCTTTTAGGTGGATCACTTTCTTTGTTGGCGCTGAAGTTACCGTAATACAGCAAAAACCGGCGCATGCAGTGCAATTTTTGTTTTTGAAAGGTACATTTTAAATACTCTAGCTTGAAGAAGAGAGCATTTCCCAGTCCAATCGGGCAATCGGGTCCCGAGATATAATCCATTTCTAGCCTTTTGGCATTGAGCTAGTTTTATTAAAGAAGCAAAAGCTGTAAGAGGTAGGAGGTGAAATGATGTAAGGTTGCTGTCATAAACACTGGCCTACATCATCATCATCACCATCATCCTCAGCATCACAGATATGATCTCACGTCAATCATCATCATCATTATCCATCGCAATCATTTATACCTCATTCTCGTTCTTTCTCCCATTCTTTCGTTCCTTCTATATTTTGCCTTTGTTTCATTCTGTCTATTCTTATTTCTTCCAAATTATTCACCTTCTCCTTTCCTAATACATTACCCTTTCCTTTTATTTCTCACGTTTCGTTTTCGTTGCCATTCCTTCTGTTCCATTCTACTTTTATTGTTTCTTCCCTTCTTTATTGTTTCCCTCTCCTTTTTCTTCACTATTATGCAGCAATAAAGCAACAAGGGAAGTAGGGGCCAAGGTCAAGTAAGGTGGAGCGTCCTGGGACTCCAGTAAGGGTGTCTAGAGTTCGACCCACATCAGAACACTGCCTCTTTTTTATTCTTTTTTTATATTTATTTTTCATCAATCTTCTTTCCTCTATACTCCTTATATATTATTCCTATTCCATTCTATGGTTTTACGAAGAGGAAAGAGGTAGACTAAAAAATTAAAGGGACTTTATCATGAGTCTTTTTTTTCTCTGCTTTCCTAACTTTTATCATATTTTTTCATTACATGTTTTGTTTTACTTTGTCCTTAGTATCTTCCTTTCGCTGATATTTTTCTTATCATCTCAAACTTCATTTTTCCTTCTATTTCCATCTCAGTTCTAGTATTTCTTGTATTTTCTCTCGCATTTCTTTTTATCTTTACTGCATTACTTTCTCTTATTCTTCCATCATTCATTGTCCACTGTATTACAGCATCACAAGCCACCTGACAGGTAAGGGGTGGGATGAAATAGGGTTATCATCATCAGTACTAAACTATTTTACAGAACATCACCACATTTACCACCACCACCATCACCACCACCATCATCATCAACATTAATATTCATAGTTAACGTTTTACCAAAGCTAATCTATATCAGTTTCGCCGTTATCATCACCATCATCATCATCATCACCATCATCATCATAACTATCACCCTCACTACCACCGCTCGTTCGTATATTTCCTGCACCTGTAGTGCAGGCCGGGCCATACATTAGCCCGGCCTCACTACCAGCATCAGTTTCTTAGATAAGGGCATTATACTGCATCACAAGCTACAAGAGAGGTAGGAGGCGAGGTGATGTAAGGTGGAGCGGCCTGAGACTCGACCACACCTTTTTCGGGTTCAAACCTTCACCCCAACAGCTATTCTCCTTTTCTTTATTCCCCCCCCCCCTTTTTTTCGTTCTCCTTTTCTTCAATCCTTGGTTACCTTTTCTCTGTCTCTCCTTTCTCAATCTTTTATCAGTTATTATACTGTATTTCCATCTCCTGTTTCAGTTTTCATTCTTTTCTTGCTTTCTCTGTTTTACCCACTCCTATTGTATTTACTTCCGCTTTCTCAGCTATGTAGCAGCAATAAGGCAACAGAAGTAGGAGTCAAGGTGAAATACGGTGAAGTGGCCGGAGAATCCAACAAAAGTGTTTTATATTCGACGTGTAATCATGACGGATTCTTTTTATTGATATTTTTTGTCTTGCTTTTCATTCCAAGTTTTCTTTCCTTTTTCCAATGACGTTTCTTTACTTTCCTATTCAGTCATTCATTTTGTCACTTTTCGTTCTTCCCTACTACATAACAACATCAGAAGCTGCAAGAGAGTTCGGATACTATATAAGTACGATCCAGAGCCACAAGCTGCAAGAGAGTTAGCATCCTATATAAGTACTGTACAACCCAAAGCCACCATTATATTACATCACAAGCTGCAAGAGAGTTAGGATCCTACTGTATATAAGTACGACCCAGTCACTATCATTTTACATCACAAGCTGCAAAGGAGGTTGGACGCGAGAAGGAAGCCCAACCCAGCTGTCACTTCAGTACAGGTGTATTGAGTTCACACCTTCCATTTTCCTCCTACTTTTTTCACTCCATTTTCCTGTATGTTTCCTTTTCACCCTTTTTATTTTCTTTCTTACTCTACATTTCGAATTATTCCATATTTTTTCTCGCTATTTCTTTCTTGTTTGTTTTCCAATTATCTTTTCTTTCGCACTTTTTTATGGCTTACCTTCCTTCTTTTTTTGTCACCTTTTCCTCTCGCCTTTTCTTTCTTTCTTCTGGTCATTCTGCTCTCTCTTCATTCCTTACCCATTTGTTCGCTATTTTCATTTTCCTACTTCTTTCAAATCTTTTAATATTTACTTCAGTTCTTCTCTACTTTTATTTCTTTTTTGGGATATCCCATTTTTCACATCTCGTTAACGGACGTAAAAAACGAATAGATCTAGGAGTTATTATTAACAACGACTTGAAAAATAGTCTGCAGGAAAGAAGGATCTTGAAGTAAAATTTCTGAAAGGTTTTTGTGAAGGCGTCAGAAGGAGCAGGAAGAATTTGGATGAAGAGAGTTCAGAGCATTTAGTAAGAATAAAATAATTTTTGGTAAAGCGATGAACAGAACTGGCATGATTCCATACAGATGCATAAAAGAGACGAGATTCAGGGGTGGGTTGGCGCCAGTACCTTTTGTAGGCCTCCTCCTCCATTTCGCCCTGTCCCCTACCGTTTGGCGGCCCTTCTCCAACTCACATCACCTTCTCTCATACATTCTGCTACTCTGTCCTTTCATCTTATCCATAGTGTTCCCCTGCTAGTCTCCCCTTCCACCTCAATAACGTACACTCCTCTAGTCATTTTTTTTTTTTTTTCATTCTCCATCCTCTCCACGAGGTAAAACTATCTCCGACTATTTTTCTTAGTGTTTTCAACCACATTAAAATTAATACCAAAACACGGTTTTGCTGTACTTATATATGAGAAAATTCTGCGGTTTTATAGGTCCCTATTTTCAGAATTATAGATGAAAGACTTTAGACGCGAAAAAATTTGCTGTTATTTTATTCTCTATGAAATATACACAATTGTTGTCTCCAAAAATCATATCGTTATTTTTGTCTTTTTCCTGCCGTTATCTGGAGGGTGTGAGGGGAAAGGAGAGCCTTCGCGTCTTCTATTCCTTTTTCATACAAGTTGGTTATACCTTTAGAATCAGTTGCTTCCTTAACAGCTAATTCGTTATGGGTCAAGGCTTCCTGTTATCTGTACTTGCTGTGTGCTGCTACGTACCCCTGAATTGTCTCACAAGCTATAAAAGGTGTAGGAGGCGTGATGAAGTTGGGTTATCATCAGAACTGACCTGCATCACCCTCATCACCATAAAGAGTAGGAGGCGTGATGTAGCAAGGTGGAGCGGCCTGCCACTCTGCTTCACCTGTACCCACTTAACACCTTCACCCTTTGGTCTTTAGGCTCCTTCTTTATCCTGTTCTTTATCTCCTTCCCCTTTAATTAACTTTGGTTTAGTCATGTCCTTCTCTCTAAGTTTCGGTTTTTCTCTTTCTTCCTTTTCTCTCAATCCTGTCCTTTCCTTCTCCTTTCTGTGTTTCATGTTTACGTTTGTTATGCCTGTCAATTTTCATTCTCTCTCTCTCTCTCTCTCTCTCTCTCTCTCTCTCTCTCTCTCTCTCCACTATATAACAGCAATAAAGCAACAGGACAGGTAGGAGCCAAGGTGAAGCAAGGTGGAGCGGCCTGAGATTCTAACAAAGGTTTCTCAAATTCGACCCTCGCTCTCACCCTGCGGTTTCTTGTTTTATTATTATTTTTATTTTCATTTTTCATTACTTTCTTTCTTTGCTTCTTTACCCTTTTTCTGTTCTTCTTTCTTTCTTCTCTCTTGTTTATCCCTTTCTTATTTCTAAATCCTTTCACCTTTATAAACTTCCCGACATCCCGGATTCTTATAAATTCTCTTTTCCATCTCCTATAGTCTATCCTCTTCTTTGCTCACATTTTTCTTCCATGTATTCATTCACTCATTTCCTTCAGCCTCAGTTTCTTTCTTTTCTCAATCCTCTCATTCACTTTCGTTGTTTCCTGCTTCATTCTTTCCTGCATCACAACCGACACGAGAGGTGGAAGGTATGATAATGCATGATGGAGCGGCCTGGGACTCTACTACAGGTGTACAGAGTTCATGACATCAGCTGAGATTCATCGTCTCTCTCTGTTCCATACTCGTGTCATTAGTATGTTCTCCAAGCCAACCCAGCAAAATGTACGTTGATTCTCAGGCTGCCATGACTCACTCTGAACTGAATACAATCGTTTGGCGGCAGCTGGAACAGGATACTTGATCTGTGAAGAAAGTGAAATTAAAGAGAATGTAACACAGAGACTGAACTGCAGTAAGGGACAGTGTGATAAAAGCATTCTATAGTATAACAGGTTGAGTAAGACAGAAATAGGTATAATGTAGATAAAGATAAAGAATGTAAAATGAATATAATAAAGACAGTATCATACAGAAGGTACAGGAAAGAGTGAGTATAATGAAATGTATAATATGAACCATGATAAGAGACTGTATAGCAGAGTATGATGGAGAAGGTATAATAAAGAAAGGATAATGAAGAATGAGTATGATCAGAGAGAGCACAATAAGAGACAAGATAGAGAAGTGGTAAGCAGGAGGCGAAGACCGAGATCGATCGACTCCAGCTGGAAGTTGGGTGGCCGGGGTTCAATCAATGGAGCACTGTCCTACCTCCTATTATATATCAGATTATTTCTATATATGTGGTAGATCGTGGCGACCTTCATCCACTCATTTACTGGTTCCCTTCAACCTCCCTCTCTTCGACGCACTGTTGCATCTTTATCTCTTTACAATCGCTACTTCATCTTTAACTCTTTTTTATCGCTACCTCAATGGTCAACGCCCCTCTGAACTATCTGCTTGCATCCCTCCACCTCTGCGCCGGGGGCGTAGCACCCGTCTAGCAACAAACTCTCATCCCTTTTCTGTCCAGCTCTCTAATGGAAGAGTTAACTTCCCAGTCCTTCATTTATGCAACAGGTCAATTCTGGAACTGTCTCCCCTTGTCTGTATTTCTTACTTCATATGGTCTCCAGTCTTTCAAACGCAATGTGTCCAGGCATCTCGAAATGAACAGATATTGACTTTGGCTCTCTATCGTATTGTTTTTTGTTTTTTTCTTGGAAGGATCGGTTTGCGGACTCCTGGCATTTGGTTTCTTCTTCCTTGCATTAAAAAAAAAAATGATGTAGTGCTGCCTCCTTTTTCTTTCACCTTCATTATTATTATTATTATTTTTTTTTTTTATGATGACCTTCTCTCTTCTTATTTCTCTCATCTCTCCTTTCACTTTCTATTACATTTCTTTCCTTTTCAGGTGGCCTATATTGAGAGACAATCCAAATAGTTTCCTGTAAGGCAGAAAACAATTTACATCGCTTGGTGGTAACCATATAATCAACACATACGTGTTCCATACGTGTCAACAAGTGAGTTGGCGGAGGGTTAGTGACCCTTCCCGTAAGGTTAGTGACCCTTCCCGTAAAACAACTAACTCAAAGATGAACGACCACCCTTTACCGGATTATAACGTATGGCTATAAATAGAAAGATTATTTCTTTATGTATTTATCTGTGCACTTCTATACCTCTTTTTCTACCTATATCTATATACAGGTAGACATTTGGTGGCAGCGGTTAAGTTTACCGCCTTAGTACCGACTCCTTTTTTACCTCTCTCTCTCTCTCTCTCTCTCTCTCTCTCTCTCTCTCTCTCTCTCTCTCTCCACCTTATTGGAGCAAGAAACCAACATGACAACTAGGAGCCAAGGTGAAGCAAGGTGGAGCCGTCTGAGAATCTAACAAAGGTTTCTCCAGTTCGACCCTCGCTCAAATGAAAGCTTCTTTTTATTTTTTATCTTTATCCACACACTTCTTTTTTAAAACTTCCACTTTTCTCTCTAGTGTCCATTTTTCTGTTATTTCATTGATTATTTCCTTTCTCTCTGTCCCCATCCTAGTTTCTTAATCCTTCTGTCTTTACTGTCATCTATTCATCCCAGTTTCTTATAATATCTCTTTTCCATCTCCTATTATCTTTTCTTTTCTTTACTCACATTTTTTCTCTTCCTTGTATTCATCTATTTATTATTGTCAGTGCCATTTTCTTGATTTTCTAATTTCTCTCATTCGCTTTCTTTCTTTACTGTGCTTGTTTCATCTGTTTCCCGCCTTTCTTATTTCTTCATGCATTATTTCCTGTATTTCTGTCTTTTCTCTTATCTATGACATTCCTATCATCTCCTTTTAAGTTACAATTAGTAATTTTCTTTCCCCCTCTCTATCTTTCTTTATTACCGTATCATGAACTACAGTGGAGGTGGAAGGCGAGATGAAGCAAGGTGGAGAGGCCTGGGACTCTTTCTTTCCCTCTCCTTTATTTCGCGTCTTGCTTTATTCCCGTTCTTTTTCCTTCCAGTTTTCTCTGTTTACTTGTATGTTTCCCTTGTCCTCCTTTTCTGTCATATTCTTTTTTTTTCCCCTTTTCCTATTTCATTTCCATCCTCTGTCTCTGCTTTCTTTCTTCATTCATTTTTTCTCTTTTTCTTACTCACTTCGTTTCTTTTTCGTTTCTGTTTTCTTTATTCACTATATTACGGCAGTCAAGCAAGAACTTGGAGTGATGTAGAGGGAACGCCTTAGGATTCTAATAAAGGTGTCAGGAGTCCAAACCTCACCTCAGTCAGGGTTCCACTTTACTAGTTTTTTCATTACCTTTTTTTTTCAGTCTCTTGTCCTTACTTCCGTTTAGTCTCCTTCGGCTCTTGTTCTGCTTTTCCTCATCGATCTCCTTTTCATTCATTTTTTCATATTCAATGTCTTTCATATTTCATTTCTTTCACCTTCCTGTTTTTTTGTAATCATTCTCTTATTACTGTCTCCTGTATGTCTCGTATTCTTTCTCATTTTTTTTTTTTTTTTTTGCCTTCTGACAGTAGTAATTTCATTTCCTGTTACTTTTCGGTTTCCCTTTTCTATTTTTTTCGTTTTTCTCTTTTGCTTGCTGTTCTCTTTTTCCATAATAATAAATCAGAAGCTACAAGAAATGCAGGAAGTGAGATGAAGAAACGTAATTACTACTTACTGTATATCATTATTACTATCACCATCACTACCTCCAGAACTACCACCACCACAACAGCACAACTCCTGTTTCCACCATTATAAGCATCATCATCATCATTATCATAATTCATACAGTTATCATTATCATCATAAAAATTCACCTATATTATCTTCACCAATACTAACACCACCACCACCACCGTAATCATCATCATCACCACCATCAAAGTCAACAATATTACATCCAAATCAACACAGTATTACAGCATCACAAGGAACAAGAGAGGTAGCAGGCAAGATAAAGTAAAGTGTAACGGCCTGAGACTCTACTACAGGTGTTCCGATTTAACACCTTCACCATTTATAACTTATTTTCATTCTCTCTCTCCCGTTTGCCATTTCCTTCTCCTTTATTTCATGCTTCCTTTCATTTCGTTCTCCCATTCTTCTTTCTTTCTGCATTTCCTTCTTTCTTCTCTCTCCTTCCTCTTCCTTTTTCTTTAGTCGTTTTCCATCCTTTTTCTCCTTTCCATCTCCGTTTCATTCCTACTACCTTTTTTTTATTTATTAGTTAGTCGTTTCTCCGTTAATCTCTTTGTCTTTCTCTCTCCTTGTTTTTTTACTACCGTATATTACAGCGATAAAACAAGAGACGCAGGAGCCAACGTGAAGTCGGGTGCAGCGGCCTGGGACTCTGATAAAGGCGTCCAGCGTTCAACCTAATTTGTTTTGGTTCCTTTTTTTCGTTTTGTTTTCCCTTTCTACATTTTCCTTTTTTCTTTTTATCCTTGTTTTACTTTCTTTTGTTCTCCTTCCTGTTCTCCCATTCTTTCTCCTTCCTTTTTTTCTCCTCTTTATATTCTGTTCATCCACTTTTCCTTTTTGCTTTCTAATTTTTATCGCCCATTCTTTGGCATTTACTTGATTAATTCTCTCACTATCCCATCTTATATTTTTCCTTATTGCTTACTTTCTCTCCCATCCTATCGTCTTTTTCTTCCCCATTATATTACGGCATCACAATCTACAAGAGAGGTAGGAGGCGGGATGAAGCTGTTCACACATTTGCTATTTGTTACCTAGTTTTCTTTCTCTCTCTTAAAATTTCATTTATTTCACGTTTTATTTCATTATTTTTCATTTTTAGTCTTTGTCAGCTGCCCTCTTTCTTTACTGTCGTCCCTTTTATTTTAATTCTTTCGGTTCTAATTTCAACTGTCGTTCTGCTCTTCCTTTTTTTCACTTCCTTTCTATTCAACACATATCTTTTTCTCTTTTCTTTCATTCACCTTTCTTGACCATATAATAGCAGTAAAGTAAACAGAGAAATAGGAGCCGCTGTGAAGTAAGGTGAAGCGGCTGAGATTCAAACAAAGGTGTCTCGACCTCGACCCAGGTTTCACGGGCAGCTCCCCTCTCTCTCTCTCTCTCTCTCTCCATTTTTAAGAGTAAAATTCTTGTCTTTTTTTAATTCCATTCTTCGGCACCTTCATTTTCTTTCCTTCTTCTCTCTCTTTGATTTTTATATTTCTTATTTGCATCTGATTGTTTGTCACTTTCCATTTTTTCTTATTTTTATTTCTTCCATTTTCTTGATTTCAATCCTTCTTCAGTGACTTTCTTTGTCCTGTTATATTCGTTGTCTTCCTCTTCTTTCTCTGCTCATTTCATTGTTGGCTACTGTAAAAGAGAAGAAGGAGGTTAGATTATATAAAGTTATTATCATCGCAACTAGCCTTCTGTACATTACCATCATCATCAGTACCATCACCACCATCACCATCCATAACAGATATCATTATCTTCATCAACACTAACCAATATCACAATCATCACTTTCACCACAATTGTCATCACCATCAAATACACCACGGTTATTATCACCACCACAGTTAACACCAGCATCATTAGTTACATTAGCATCACAAGCCACAAGAAAGGTAGGAGCCAAGATGAAGTAAGGTGGAGCGGCCTGGGACTCTACTACAGGTGTACCGAGTTCACACCTTGATTGGTAGTCCCTCCTTTTCCTTTGATTTTTTTTTTCTTTTAACGCTTCCTCTTTCAGTTTATTTCTTGTTCATTTTTTTTCCCATTTCTGTCGCTGACTTTTTGTTTTCTTTGCTTATACTTTTTTCCACATTCTTTATTTTTTCATTCTCTTACCTTTCTTTTCTTTTCTTTTTATCCTTTTTTGTTGTCTTTTATTTCTTCACTTCTTTTTTCTTTTTCTTTCTTCTCTCTCTTGCTTACTTGAGAAAATTCCATGTATAACAAAAAAAAAAAAATTTCTAATGATTTTACATTTTCTTACCTTGAGAGAGAGAGAGAGAGAGAGAGAGACAGACAGACAGACAGACAGACAGACAAATCTAAGTATTAACACAGCTATAAATATGGGCAACATCCTCTTTCAGCAGGTACAGATGCGGATGCAGATGTTGATGTTGAGTTTAGTCAAAACGTAGAAGCGGATGCGGATTTCTATTTTAAACCGGATGCTCTACGGATGCGGATACGGTTGCGGATGTTACATATATCCCTGATATGTTGCCTATTTAACTCGGTCAATTTAATTTGCTCATGAAGAAACTAATTTGTTATTATCACGAGGATTATTTATTTTTAATGTGCGTGTATTTTTTGTGAATGCAATTAATATACAATAAATGTGTTGATTAAGTTTGAGTAAATGAAAGCCCTAAGTTGCATCAGGGATGTGCTTTCTGATATAAGCATCAGTACCAAGTACCGCTATACAATTATTGCACAAATATTATCTGAATAAATCTATTTGTATTTAAAGCAGCGCCAGCCACTAGAGTAGCGCTAGTGGACTAGTTTTGTAAAAAGGTAGCTGTAGTGGAAGTGACAGTACATTATGATGCAAGTAGTGGTAGCGATAGTGCCATTACTTTGAGCCAGTAGTACGTACAACACTGGTTATGGGCCAATAGGCCTCCTGTATCTGTACTTCCTATGTACTCCTGTGTACATCATCATAAGCTACCAAAGAGGTAGGATGAAACTAGGATATCATTAGAACTAACCAACATTACCTTTATCATCACCATTATACTCATATATACATAATTATATCTTCATATTAGTTGTTCTCATTATCATTATCAATACCATCAGCATCGTTTCTAGCACTGTAAAATTTATTATTATTAAATTTATCTTTAAACATAACTGTTACGGTCACCATCATCATAACAATCATTATCATTATCATCATCATCACCTGAAGGTCAGCACCACAATCATTAGCTACAGCATCACAAGCTACAAGGGAGGTAGGAGAGATGAGGTAGGCTGGAGCGGCCTGAGACGCTACTACAGCTGTACTGAGTTCCAGCCTTGACTTCGGGAACTCGCTTCTTTTTTCATTTTCTCCACCTGCCTATTTCTCCACAAGTCTGTCTCCACAAGCGCAAGGTTTGAGAGAGACGATATAATATTTTTAGATGTGTGTGTGTGTGTGTGTGTGTGTGTGTGTGTGTGTGTGTGTGTGTGTGTGTGTGTGTGTGTGTGTGTGTGTGTGTGTGTGTGTGTGTGTGTGTGTGTGTGTGTGTGTGTGTGTGTGTGTGTGTGTGAGAGAGAGAGAGAGAGAGAGAGAGAGAGAGAGAGAGAGAAAGAGAGAGAGAGAGTTTCTTGTTATAATTTTTTAGTTTTTTCTCCTTTTTTTTCTTTCTTCTTTCTTTTTAATCCTTTCATCTAAATTGTTTTCATTCCCTTGTCCTTTTTGCCTTACCCTTATTATCTCCGATGCTCTGGCAATTGCTTATTGATTAACTCATGTTTTCTTTTGCTTTCTTGCCATACTATTATATATCTCATTATTTCCATTGTTCTTTCCTTTTCTTCCTCCTTTTGTCCTCCATTATATTACAGGAGCACAGGCTATAAGAGGCCGGGGATCAAATGAAGTAAGGTTACTGTCAGGAACACTGACCATGATCCGCACCATGACGAATATCATCTCACTTTCTCCTCCTCCTGCACATCAACATGATCATTATCCACCTTACAGTTTATACCTCATCAATTTTCTTTCTTTCCACCATTTTTTATTTGTTTCTGTAATTCACCTTTATTTCATGGTTGTTTTCCTATTCTTCTTTCTATCAAATTTTCCATATATTCATACTTTTCCTAATCTAATGCCTTTTCTTTTCTTTCCTTTTTCTCATTTCTTTGCCAATTTTTTTATTCCTTCCGTATTTTCCCTCTTTCATTGTTTCCTCTCTTCTTTTCTGTTACTTTCTTTTCCTTTCTCTTTAATATATTACATCAATAGCACAACAAGGGCAGTAGGAACCAAGGTGAAGTAAGGTCGAATGGCCTGGGACTCAAATAAAGGTGTCTTGAGTTCGACCCAGTAAAGAAAGATGGTTCCTTTTTTGTCCTTTGTTTATGGGTCTTTTTCTTATTCTTTCGTTTTTCGCCTATGCTCCAAAGATTTTTTTATTCCATCCTCTCTTTGTAGTTAGAATGAAGAGACACAAAACAAGAATGAAATTTTTTCATAATAATGAACCAAGTACTTTTTCTCTATTCTTTTTTCTATATTTTTCTCTCACTGCTTGTTTTGATTTACTTTCTCCTTTGTATCTATCTTTCGTTGATGTATTCTCCTCGTAGCTTTCCATTTTCCTTTCATTTCCGTCTTATTCGTACTGTTCCTTTCTCATTTCCTTTCATCTTTACTGCGTTATTTTTGTTCGTACCTCCTTCACTGTCCACTTTATTACAGCACCACAAGCTAACAAACAGGTAAGAAAGGAGATGAAGCAAGGTTATCATCATCAGTTCTAAGCTGTTGATTATCACTATCACCACCACCACCATCACCACCGATACACCACCTCCACTACATCATCATCATCATGATAATCATCAATATCCATACCATTAACATCTCACCAAACCTAATCTATGTAAGTTTAACCTTTATCACCACCAAAACCATCATCATCAACAACATCATCATCATCATCATTATCATCATCACTATCACCTCCACTCCCATCATTAGCTTCTTAGATCTGGGCATTATATTGCATCATCACAAGCTACAAGAGAGGTAAGAGGCGAGGTGAAGTAAGGTTGAGCGGCCTGAGACTCGACTACACCTACCGTAAATCATGTTCAAACCTTCACCCAACATCGAACCTCCTTTTCTTTCCTCCATCCTCCTGTGTACAGTACAGGTTTCTCATTTTCTTTATTTCCCACTGTTTTTTCGTTCGCGTTTTCATTCTTCCTTTCTCGTTCGTTATCTTTTTCCTTATTCCATCCACTTTATCTGCATATCTGTATCTCCTTTCTTTATTGTTTTTTTTTTTTTCAATTGTTATATTTTCCTCTTCTGTTCCATTTTTTTATTCTTTTCTAGCTTTCTGTGTTTTACCCACTCTTATTGTACGTACTTTCCCTCTTTTAGTTATTTGAGGGCAATAAGGCAACATGAGAAGTAGGAGTCAAGGAGAAGTAAGGTGGAATGGTCTGAGAATCCAACGAACGTGTCGTGTTCTACCTGTAATCTTGGCTGTTCCGTTTTATTTATATTTTTTGTCTCGATTTTTTTACGTTTTCCGCTGACGCTTCTTTAGTTTCCTATTCTATCTTTTTCTTTTTCTTTTTTCTCTTTTCGTTCTTCTCTACTTCATAACAGCATCAGAAGTTCAAGAGAATTAGGATCCTTTATAAGTACAACCCAAAGCCACTATTATATTACATCACAAGCTGCAAGACAGTTAAAAACCTTTATAAGCCTGACACAAAGCTTCTGTTATATCAAATCACAAGCAGCAAGTGATTTATAATCCTTTGTAAGTACGACCCAAAGTCACTAATGTAATAGCCTACATTACAAGCTTCAAGAGAGGTAGGAGGCCAGAAGTCAGCCCAACTCACTTGCAACTCTACAACAGGTCGATTATCATTGTTTTCCTCTTACCCCTCTCTCTCTCTCTCTTTTTTTTTTTTTTTGCAACTTTTTCCTTTATATATTTCTGTTACTTCCTTTTTCCTTTTCATTACTTTCCACATTTTTGCTCGTCTTTTCTTTCTTGTTCGGGTTCCATTTTGTCCTCTATCCTTCATCCCCACCCTTTTTATGGCTTACCTTCCTCTTTTATTTTTCTTTTCCTCTTACCTTTTCTTTCTGTCTCCTGTTTATTCTGCTTGCTCTTCTTTCTGTTTCCATTTGGTCGCTTCTCTCTCTCTCTCTCTCTCTCTCTCTCTCTCTCTCTCCTTTCCCGTCTTTCAACTTTCTATCTTTACTTCAGTTTTTCTCCTCTTTTACATCTTTTTGTGATGTCCGATTTTTACTCATCCCAGTAACTGAGCTAAGTGTTATTATTAACTCCGACTTGAAAAATAAAAGCAGGAGGGAAGGAGGATGAAGCAAAATTGTTTGAAAGGTTTTTTCGATGGCGTCAGAAGGGGCACGAATAATTTCAGTCAAGAGAGTGCAGAGCATTTAGTATTCTTGGTATAGCGCAGAACACACTTAGCATGGTGTCGTACAAATGCATGAAGACGAGATTCAGGGGTGGGTTGGCGCCAGTAGGCCTCCTCCTCCATGTCGCCCTGTCCCCTACCGTTTGGCGGCCCTTTTCCAACTCCCATCTCCTCCTCTCATACAGTACTTCATTCAACTCTGTCACTTCATCATATATTTAGTTTTGCCCTCCTACTCTCCCCCTCCGCCTGTCACATGCACTCGTCTTGTCAGTTTTTCACTCTCCATCCTCCCTACCTGGTGAAACCATCTCATTAAAGCTTTGAAATAAATCCACAGCAGTAACAAAGAATACTTTGTTGGACTTAAATTTGAGAACATTATGCGATTTTATATGTTCTATTGATTAGAGGTTGCAGGCATGATAGTATTTGTTGTTATTATTTGCTTACCGATAGAAATATACATAATTCGTCTCCCCATCAATCATGGTCTTATTTTTGTCTTCTTCCTGCGTTTGTCCAGAGGGTGAGGTGGGCAGAGAAGAGCCTTCGTCTCTTCTCTCCTTTTCTCATATGTGTTGGTTATATCTTTAGAATTAGTTGCTTCCCTAACAGATAACGTCGTTATGGGCCAATAGGCCTCCTGTTATCTGTACTTGATGTGTGCTGCTACGTACTCCTGTATTGTCTCACAAGCTATAAAAGATGTAGGAGGCGTGATGAAGTTGGGTTATCATCAGAACTGACCTGTATCACTTTCATCAGTACCATCATACTCAGCATCACCATAAAGAGTAGGAGGCGTGATGTAGCAAGGTGGAGCGGCCTGCCACTCTACTACACCTGTACCCACTTAACACCTTGACTCTTTAGTCTTTAGGTTCTTTATCCTTTTCTTTATATCTTTCCGCTTTAGTTAACTTTCGTTTAGTCATGTCCATCTTTCTCAGTTTCGGTGTTTCGCTTACTCCCTTTTTTCTCAATGTTTTCCTTTTTCTCTCCTTTCTGTTTTTCATGTTCTATTTTCTTATCATTGCCTTCAGTTTTCTACTTCTCTTTCATCTTCCCCCCCTCTCTCTCTCTCTCTCTCTCTCTCTCTTTACTATATTATTACAGCAATAAAGCAACAATGCAAGTAGGAGCCAAGGTGAAGTAAGGTGGAGCGGCCTGAGATTCTAACAAAGGTTTCTCCAGTTGGACCCTTATCGCTCTCACAGGTTTCTTTTTACTTCGCCGGAAGGTGTGCGACGAGGTATTGTTTTGGGTCGAATTTGTGTGTTTGTTTGCTTGTTTATTTGTTTCCTTCTTTCTGTTTTGTTTCTTTGTTTGTTAGCAACATTGCGAGAAAACGGCTAAATGAAATTACATGAAACTTTCATGATATGTGGGCTCTGGTCCTCAAAGAAAGTAATTAAATTTTGAAGGTAATCGAGTGACTCTGAAAGGTCAAAATCAAGGTCATGGATTTTCAGAGGGGTATAACTTGAAAACGGTTGAAGGTAGAGATATTTACTATTGGGAAGGTAAAGGAACTTGTAATATGAGCTTTCATTTGGCATTAAAACCTTTGACCTTGAATGACTGAAAAGTCAAACTTAAGGTCACGGATATTCAATGGGTTATAACTCGAAACTGGTTGAAGATGAAATATGTACTACTAACAAGCTATATGAAGTCTCACATATGCTTTCACTTGGCATCATGACCTTTGACCTTCAGTGACCTGGAAAGGTCAAACGCAAAATCACCGATTTTCAAAGGGCGTAACTTAAGAACATCTGGACCATTCCCTTAGAGTTTAATTGTGCACTGATGCTAAATGGTAGAAACGAGTCAGTATTTAATAGCAATAAAATAACTGCTGTCGGGCAAGCTGTGTTGTGCCTGGCACTACTTGTTACTTTCATAATTTTTTTCATTTCGCCTTTTCATTACGTTTTAATTTTCCTTCTTTGCCCTTTTTCTGTTCTTCATTTTTTCTTTCTTCTTTCTTGTTTTTCCCTTTCTTATTCCTTAATCCTTTCGCCATTGTTATCTTCTTTACATCCCAGTTTCTTATGATTTCTCTTCCCCACCTCCTATGGTCTATTTTCTTCTTTACTCGCATTTTTGCTCCTCCTTGTATTCACTCACTCATTTCTTTCAACCGCATTTTCTTTCTTTTCTATTTCCTCTCATTCATTTTCTTTCTTTTCCTGCCTCATTCTTTCCTGTACTTTTCCATTACCTTCCAGAATCACAAGCTACAGGAGAGGTAGGAGGCGAGATGATACATGAATGTGCGGCCTGGGACTCTATTACATGTGTACCGTGTTCATGCCATCAGCTGAGATTCTCTCTCTCTCTCTCTCTCTCTCTCTCTCTCTCTCTCTCTCTCTCTCTCTCTCTCTCATATTCGTGTCATTAGTATGTTCTCCAAGCCAACTCAGCAAAATGTACGTTGATTCTCAGGCTGCCATGACTCACTCTGAACTGAATACAATCGTTTGGCGGCAGCTGGAACAGGATACTAGATCTGTGAAGAAAGTGAAATAAAGAGAATATAACAGAGAGAGAGAGAGAGAGAGAGAGAGAGAGAGGATGTATAATGGAGATAGTACAATAAAGAATGTCAAACAAGTAGAAAGACAGTATCAAAAGGGAAGGTAAAGGAAAGGGTGAGTATGATGAAAAGTATAATATGAACCATAATAAAAGACTGTATAGCAGAGTATGATGCAGAAAGTATGTTAAAGAAACTATTAAAGAAAGAGTATGATAAGAGAAGACACAATAAGAGATAAGATGGAGAAGTGGTAAGCAGGAGACCTAGACCGAGAAAGGTCGACTCCCAGCTGGACGTTGGGCGGTAGTTGTTCAATCAATGGAGCACTGTCCTTTCTCCTATTATATATCAGTGTATTTCTATATTTGTGGTAGATCGTGGTGACCTTCATCCACTCACTTGATGAAGTGCAGCCTACTTCCTTCACAATTATCATTTTTTTCTATGTCTGCCCTGCTCTCTTCATATTTCTCCTATCTCTCATGCCATTTTCTATTACACTTCTTTCCTTTTTCAGGTGGCTTATTTTGAGAACCAAGAAAACTAAGTTTCCTATAAACCAGAAAACCATTTACATTGTCGGGTGGTAACCATATAACCAGCCCATATGTGCTCCTTACCTGTCAACAAGTGGGTTGACGGAGGGTCAGCTCCCCTTCCCTGTAAAACAACTAACTGAAAAACAAACTACCACCCTTTACGGGATTATGGCGTATGGCTACAGATACATAGATTATGTATTGATCGGTGTATTTCTATATCTCCTTTTCTACCTATATCTATATACAGGTAAACATAAGGCAAGAGATATTAGGTTTTCCGCCTCAGTACCGACTTCTTTTTTGCTTATTTAAGGTCTCTCTCTCTCTCTCTCTCTCTCTCTCTCTCTCTCTCTCTCTCTCTCTCTCTTTTCTTTACTATATTACAGCAATAAAGCAACAAGACAAGTAGGAGCCAAGGTGAAATAAGGTGGAGCGGTCTAAGATTCTAACAAAGGTTTCTCCAGTTCTACTCCCAATCAGATAGTGGCTTCTTTTTGTTTTTATTTTATATCCATCCAATCTTCTTATTAACTTCCAATTTTCTTTCTTTTCTCGTTTTTTCTGTTCTTTCTTTCACTCTTTCCTGTCTCTCTTTCCCGATCCTAATTTCTTAATCCTTTAACCTTTGTTATCTTCTCACCATCCTTGTTTCTTACAATATCTGTTTTACATCTCCTAGCATCTCTTCTCTTCTTTGCTCATATTTTACTTCTTCACTGTATTCATCTAGTAATTTTGCTCAATCTCACATGCTTTCTTCTTTCATTTCTTTCATTTCCATTCTGACATCTCAGTGCTCGTTTTCTGTCTTTCCTACCTTTCGTGTTTCTTTATCTACTTTTTCCTATATATTTGTTTATTTTTTCATTGCTTTTCCTGTCTTCTCCTCTTGGGTTACTTTTACTAAATATCTTTCCCTCGTTCTTTCTCCATTACCGTGTCATAACTTACAGGGAGGTAGGAGGCAAGGTGAAGTAAGGTGGAGCGGCCTGGGACTCTAGTACAAGTGAACCAAGTTAACACCTTACCATTTATGCTTAATTTTCCATTTTTTTCTTTACTTCTCTTTTTTCCCTCTTCACTATTTCAAATGTTGCTTCATTCGGTTCTTCTTTCCTGTAGTTTTCTAGATTTAACTCTGTTTCCCCTTCTTCCTCTTGTCATGTCCATTGTTTTTTCCCTCTTCCATTTTCATTTCCATTCACTGTTTTCGCGTGTTTCTTCGATCCCTTTTTCTCGTTTTCCTCTTCACTCCATTGCTTTAATCCTTTCTGCTGTTTTCTTCACTATATTACAACAAAAACAACAAGGGAAGTACAGTAGGAGTGATGTAGGGGAAGCGCCCTGGGATTCTAATAAAGGCGTCTGGAGTCAGAACCTCAGCTCAGTCAGGGTTCCATTGTACTCTACTTCCTCAAATCCTTTATTTTTCATTCTCGTGTCTTTAGTTTTTCTGTTGAGTCTTCTTCGTCTCTTGTTTTCATTTCCTTCGTCGATATTCTTTCCTTTTTTTCGCACTCATGTCTTTCATATTTTCTTCCTTTCCCCTTTCTACTTTTTATAATCATTCCATTTTTACTGTCTGCTGTATGTCCTCCATTCTTTCTCTTTTTTATTAATTGTTCAAATTTGCCTTCTGAATCTTCTAATTTCTTTTTCTGTTATTTCGCGGTTTCCCTATCCTTTTCGCTTCTTTCTTTCCTACTTCATTTCTCCATTATACAGTAATACACCAGAAGCTACAACAAATGCAGGAAGTGAGATGAAGTAATGTTATTACCGTCAGTTATGACTTACTGTATATCATTATTATCATGACCACCATCACCAACAACAATAACACAACTCTCTTTTCCACCACTGTAAAAATCATCATCATCATCATCATCATCATCATTTATACAATTATCATTACCATCATGAATATTCAGCTAAATCATCTTCACTGATACTAACACTACCACACCACCGTAATCATCATCTTCATTACCACCACCAAAATCAACTATATTGCATCAGAATCATAACTATATTACAGCATTACAAGGTATACAAGAGAGGTAGGATGCGAGATAAGGTGTAGCGGCCTGGGACTCGATTACAGTTGTACTGATTTACCTGCATTATCATTTATACCTTATTTTTTACTCCCTCTCTTTCGTCTTTTCCTTCACCTGTTTTTCATTATTCCTTTCATGCTCTCTCCTTTTCTTCCTTCTTTCTACATTTCCCATTTTCTTTCTCTTTCTTCCATTTCCATTTGTCGTTCCAGTTCCGTTTCCTTCATCCATTTTCCTTTCCATTCTATCCTGCTATTTTGCTTTATTACTATCTCCTTTCCTCTTTATTCCCCTTGTCTTTTTCTCTCTGCTTCCTATCTTCACTACATTACCGCGATACAACAACAAGAGACGTGGAAGCCGAGGTGAAGTACTGTGGGGCGGCCTGGGACTCTGATAAAGGTGTCATGAGTTCGACGCTGTCAACTTCTATGGTTCCTTTATTTATATTCTTTTTTATTTCCCTTTCTACATTTTTATTTTTATGCTCTATTATCTCGTTTTCCTTTCTTTTGTTCTCTCTTTTCCTCTTTATTCCTTTCTCCTCTTTATATTCCTTCCATCCTCCTTTCCTCTTTTCTTCTTTCTATCGCCCATTCTTGGTGATTAATTAATTCTCTCTCTTTTTTTTTTTTCTAGAGAAGGGAAGGAAAGTGTATGCTGCCTTCATGGACTTGGAGAAAGCTTATGACAGAATAGATAGGCAAGGTATGTGGAAGGTATTAAGAATATATGGAGTGGAGGGGAAATTGTTGAGTGCTGTGAAGAGTATGTAGGAGGGAGCTAGGGCTACGGTACGAGTGGATGGTGAGCTGAGTGAATTCTTTGATCTCAATGTGGGACTGAAACAGGGGTGTGTGATGTCTCCATGGTTGTTTAATATATATATGGATGGGGTTGTAAAGGAGGTGCAAGGTAGGGCAGTGGATGTGGGGGTGGCCCTAATGAATGAGGGTGAGATTTGGAAGCTTCCGGTGTTGCTGTTTGCTGATGATACAGTATTGTTGAGTGAAGATGAATGGGAGTTGCAAGGTTTGGTGAATGAATTTGGGACAGTGTATAGGAGGAGGAAGCTGAAAGTTAATGTAAACAAAAGTAAAGTTATGGTGTTTGAGAGGAATGAAGTCACAGAGTGTGCAGTGAGGTTGGATGGTGAGGATATGGAGAATGTGGGTGCATTCAAGTACTTGGGTAGTATGATGAGTAAGGATGGAACTTTGGGGGATGAAGTACGTGAAAGGGTACAGCAGGGAAGAAAGGTTGTTGGTACACTGAAAGCAGTGATGAGCAATAGGGAGGTGAGTATGGAAGTTAAGAAGTCACTGCATGATGGTATTGTGATCCCTACCCTGACGTATGGAAGCGAGGCGTGGACCTTGCAAGAGGGGAACAAGTCAAGAGTGAGAGCAGTGGAAATGAGTTACTTGAGAGGAGCATGTGGAGTGACGTGGAGGGACAGGTTGACGAATGAAGAAGTGAAGGAACGTTGTGGGGTAGATGTGGATGTGGTTGAAAAGATTAGGAGAAATACACTGAGGTGGTTTGGACATGTGGAGAGAATGGAGAATGAAAGACTGACTAAGAGGGTGTATGTGGATGAGGTGGAGGGAGGGAGGGGGAGGGGTAGACAGAGGATGAGGTGGAGGGATGGAGTTGAGAGGTATATGAGGGAGGGGGGGTGAGTTGGGGGGAGGGGAGTCAAATGGTGGGTGACAGAGTGACTTGGAGGCGTTTTGTCTGCGGCCACCCTTTGCGGGATTAGAGCGTCGGGCTATAGATAGATAGATAGATAGACATCGCACATCAGTTTCTTTATTTCATTTTATGTATTCTCTCCCTCCTCTATTTCAAGTTTTGTTTCATTCTTGTTCTCCTTTTCTTCTCTCTCTCTGTCTCAGCTGGCATCTTTCTTTCTTTCGTCCCCTCCCTTTTGTTTTTTTATATCTCTCTTCTAATTCTCCCTTTGTTCTGCACATCATTTTTGTATTGCATCGGTCTGTTTCGCCTCTTTTCCTTTATCTTCTCTCTGTTTTGCCTTGCTTAACTATATGATAATAAATAAACTATGGAATGAAATATAATATGGAATTCAGTACGAGTGTTTGTGTGACGATTTTAAGGAAAGAAGTTCATACCAACTTTACGATGGTATCATCAACATAATCATCATCACAATGGACCGGTTGACCAATGTTAGGCAGCTACTGTCAAAGGGTGTGGTAAGTCTGTATAAAACAAGGAAAATAAAGAATTAATCTAAAGTCTGATGAACCATAGCCGCATTTTCTTTTTGTTTTTCCAGGGCCTACAGCACCGATGGCAGGATTACTACAACTATGACGTAATCATAGTAGAGGCTTTGATGTGTGACCAGCAGATCTAAAGGGATACGATAATAAGACACCCATTCAGTTAGTAAAGCAGTAAATGAAAGCCACAACAAATATAATCAAGATCAGTCTTTCCACAGGTATATAAAATCACGTGATTGTAGCGAGAATAGCATAAAAGGAGGCCAAAGTACTGAAGGAATTAACATGAGGTTTCAACATAGTTAAAATAAAATAAAACACAGACAAACATTATATACTTAGTACGTGGCTTCTCGGGTAATTCTTTCACTCCGGCAGTAAATGAACCCCAGTG